>NW_025335468.1:22227057-22278679 GCF_004798865.1 Varanus komodoensis
CATGCATTATCTGAGCATCATTTCAAACTTTAGTACTGCTACAGGTCTTCAATGTGTGGGGTGAGTCAGTCTCAGTGAATGGACTAATGAACCGCTAGTCTTTATGTTCTCTTTACGTTCTCTTGAGTACTATCTGGTCTTTTCTAAACTGCTCTGGTAGTCTTTGGTAGATCTCAATCCACTCAAGGTGATGCTGGAAACACCATATTCAACCATTTAGAAAATAGTTCTTGATACATAGTATGAGGATGGGGGAAAACCATCTCCCTCTGTGTTAAATCAAACCACTAAAAATATTCTGGAAAATAAATGCATTAGACTCTGCTGGAATATCAGTTCAAATTACCTGAGAGGTATGTGTACAATAATGATATAAAAGAGAGAGAAGGAAACGTATATGGTAACCAAGCATGAAATTGAAAGCTGAAAGAAATTATCTTAGCAATACAGTTTAAGTGTGTGCAAGAGGGAGAAGGGCAGCAGGAAAAATATGTTAAAAAGTAACAGCTGGCAGGGAAAGCTTGGCCATTTTGCATTCATGTATCTTTTTTTCCAACTCTAGTTTTATACTTCAGTTTGGAACAGAGCAAGCTATAACTTCTTTTTAATTGTGCAAGCATCTTTTACTATTCCTTGCACCCACGTGACAAGTTGTGGCCTCCATCATTTCTTTCGAAGGTATGTGAGGCTTAATTGATTCACTCATCCCCACACATTGCTTCTAGACTGATCTTGGGCATTCAGTTGAAAACGCAGAAGGGCTATCTGTGCACATTCAAGCATAATACTCCTTGTTGGAACTGGGCTTCATATACAGTAGTGCTAAATTGAAATGCTGATGACTTTTCAGGGTGCATGCATGTTCCACAGTGCAGAATACTGCAGGTAACAAAGGATGTCAAAACAAACAGTGTGAAGAGCCATACCAGATCACAGCACTGCCTAACCATGTCTAGAAGCCACCCACAGCCTTCTCTTCCTTGAACAGGTTCAATCCCCTTTGAGAGCCACCTAGGTTGGTGGCCATCACCATACCTTGTGCTAGCAAGTGTACCTGTGCAATGGCTGTGTTCACACAGCACAACAAGCTACTCGACACGGTTGCTTTGGCCCACAGGTATTTTTAAAACCATGATCTACCTGACAGGCAAACAAATAGTGTCTGCCTTTTCCATCCTCCCTAGTCTTCCCCCTATCCTATCAGCCCTGTGCCTGAAATTCAGTCCCAAGGTACATCTTTCCCTGTCTATGTTGTCTGCCTCTTCCCCACTGGTCCACACACAGAGGCTGAATTCCATTCTTTCCAGAGGACTCTGTGGTACTTGCATACCAGGACCATGGAAACCTTGATCCCAGCTTTGGATAGTATGACAAACCATGGTGTTACCAAGAAACTATAGAACAAACTGTTGTTTTTTACCATGGTTTCTAAAGACCAGAGTTACCATGGTGAAAAATCATGACTGAATTCAGACAACACAGCAGACCAACAATGGTAACCCTTCCCTTTCATGTCTTATTGTGCTGTCTGAACCCAACCAATGTCTGTATTGAATCTCCCACCATGCATTCTAACGTTTTGAGGCAGTGAGAAAAACTATCCTGTCTACCCACTTGGTTACTTCCTCCCAAACTAATTTCATCTACGCCCTGCCTTTATAGCTCAAAAAGGATATAACCTTTCCCCACAGTGGAGCTACTGCAGCCCTCTTTTCATTCAATAACTTCTGCTGCTGCTGTTGCATAGATTGGTTTCTAGGCAGGGAATATACCCAAAACCACTGGTAATGACTGTATTGACTTAAAGCAGCGTATTGTGCTTTCATCAAAAAGAGGTAAGACTAGTACTGGTTGAACTAGAGGCACAACTTCATTTAATATGAATTAAATTAATTAACTTAATTAATATGAGGAATTCTGCTGCAGGGGAAAAAAGCTCTCTCAGAACTGAATTGCACCATCCTCTTCAATTACATATTGCAGGCAAGTGATTGTCTCCTGGGCCCAAGAAGTTTATAACCTGCCTGTCTCTTGTCAGCCAGCATTTAGCGTTCCTGACTCAAGAACTCTCATGCTCCATGAATCCATGAGTGAGTGCTCCATAAAGGTCTCAAATGGCTTCCTTCCTCCATGACTGGGTCCTGTAGTCTTCCCCACCATCTACCTGACTAGCTATTGGTTGGGCAGCAAGGAACAGATTGCCTGCTGCTACCATTTGTGACCCTAACATGGCCCAACCCTGGTAATTCCAGGGCCAATCCATATGCTGGTAGAACAAAATCCTGCTTGAAGCAACCAGGAAGACCTTCACCAAACCGAAGGCACCAAACAGAAGTGGAATGAAGCTGCTCCTGGAGGCTGGGACTTTTATATCAAGAAGCCAGGCCAACAGTGTCAGCCAGTGTGTAGATGCTGAACAGGGGTGTGGACCATTGTCAAGTGCTCAGTGATGCCTATACTTGTTTGTTTGTTTTTATGGAAAACCTCTGCCCAACCAAAATTGGGCCAGGTTAAGATTTCATGCAAAATGGCAGGTGATGACAGATTGCCATGATAGGAAACTGATGATCACTTCAAGTTGGATGGGAAGTTCTAGGCCCAATAGTACAAGCTTATGCATTTTTGCATGCAGGTAAGTCTCACTATCTTCAGTAGGGTTGGTTCCCTGGTAAATGTGTCTAGGATTGCAGAGGAAGGCCAAGGGCCTCTTACCATGCCGTAATGCAAGGATGAGCAACTTCCTGCCCTATATGTGTTTCGGCCACATCTCCCATGGTCTGTCACCATTGGCTAAGTTGTTTAGGGCTGGTGGGAAGTTACGGATAAAACAATTGGAGGGCCTCCAATTGTTGCTCCCCCACTATAACTGATTGACACTATTTCTTTCATGATTCTAGTACTAACTGACTAAACATTATGGGCTTTTTCGGGACATGGAGCAGAAAGTCATGAACTTAAGTCCAGAGGTGATTCGTAGGACAGATAACAATCCTGCTCCAAGCCAGGGTTACCTAATTAACCAACTTTTGACTTCCAGGAGTACAGACAACAGGGCAATGCAAAGCAGAAACATGACCCTTGGGCATTTTGATGTGGAGAAAAGAGCCTGATCATTTAGACATTACAGCTCTCAGGTGTGATAACAGCAGTGTCTATTAGCTTTCATCAGTTTAACCTGAGTTCAATCACTTAACAGGAGGGGAAAGCCAAATTAGATTGAAAGGATTAAACAGTTAGGTTAACTACAGTGCTCCAACTCTGAACCTTTTAAAGAATATAGCCAAAGTGCATAATGAATTTCAACTAAAGGCACAGCACAAAAAGAGCAAAATCCAGTTAAAGCAACCCCAAAGCCCATGGATTTCAGTGGGAGAATTTACTACTTAACTTGCTGCTGCTTGATTCAGTGGGAATTAAAGGTGCTTAACCCTGACTAGACTGGCTCATCGTTTTCAGTATTTGGAAAAGCATGCCTTATAAAAATGGACATGACTGCAAACCCCCAATTTCGTGGGACGTTAAAGGCTGTAAACCTTTGCTCACTTAGTTGAAGTCAGTCAGTCCTACTGAACTCAGTGGGAATTACTGCTGCTACCATGTTCATGCACTGTATTGTGCTCTAGGCACAGTTTGAAATGTCTAAGCTACCTTGATAATTATCAATAAAACTATATTATTCCAGTTACCTGCTGGAATAATAATAATAACGAGCAACTTTTTGTTGTTGTTTAAGCTTGAGATCAAAGCCCACTTGATTGACATAGCTCATCAATCTCCCGGGCATAGTGTCATGTTTGCTGTAGCTTGAGGTTTGCTTGTTTGCAGTAGAAACCGTGATTGAAATTCCACACACACATGCACACAGTCCAAGTATTCCCAAGCCCAGAAGTTCAGAGGGAACGTTCAGTAGCTCAGAAAAGTATTTACGAAACTCTCATACCTGCACCAGCCACCTAAAGGTTTGGGGTTTGTTTATTTCCCTTCCTAGTACTGTCTCAAATGGAAACATAATGGCAAAAAGGAGAAAACAGAGAATTCTGGGGACGGGAAAACAATTCGGAATAATGCTGGTGCCTTTTTTTTAAGTAAATAAATCGTGTGTGCATTGTTGAGGGCTGAAAATGTCAAAGACCAAAGACCTCTATTTTCTCACAAAATGGATAGCAGAGGCCCATTTCACCTCATGTCATTCTGTGCAAGTAAATCTCCCACAGAGGACTCCACCCCCAAAAGTAGGCATAACCTTAAAATTGGAGGTGATTCATATGCTGAACACAAGGGAAGCAATAGGATCCCACCACATCATTCTGCCTGGGCATCTTTAACTCTATCATGAGTTAAACCGCTTCAGAGTGGTGATTCAGTACTGGAATGGTTGTCTATTGATGGTAAGGGTTTGCTGGGGAAAAAGAGAATGGGATGCATATGTACTGGTTTTTCGTATATCTCTTGGAATGAAAGTTGAACTACTGACCTAAAATAGGAAGCTTTTGTCTGCCTTCTTTCATTTTGTTCCTGACAGCTTTGAAAAGGCATCTAGTTCTAGCTGGTTGTAATAGATTATTTGCCCTAATGGTACTCCTGAGTGTACACAATTCAGGGACTTGAGGTTTGGAGTAGGGGCATTCTTCTGTCCATGTGTATCTAGGTCAGTTTCCCCACAAACCTCTCAGGGAAATTCGCAAATGGAATTCCAAAATCACTGAAGATTAGGGCTGCCTTGTCAAAATATGAAAATGATGAAAATTGACACTTCTATTCTAGGGGAAGGTTGTCCCCCTAAAAGCAATAAGAAGTGCTTGCTTCCTAGTTATCCTTTGGGTTTGAGGGAGCGAGGTAAAAGGCAAGATATTGGATTCCTTTTTATTGGAATAATTTTGTTTGTGAGGCATCAAGCTTTGAAGTGGCAAAGGAACCTCTTCAGAGAGCAATAAGGAAAATATTAAGTCAAGGATGTGCATTGAAATACACATAAAGAGAATATTCTTTAGTGACTGGTTTATATATAGATATATTCAGCAAACAATATGCTACTGGGGAAGAGTGGAGGGCTAGTACTAGTAGTGCCAGAAAGAATGAAGCGAATGGGTCAAAGCCGAAAGGACACTTAGTTGCCAATGTATCTGGTGGTGAAAGGAGAGTCTGATACTGCAAAGATCTATACTCCATAGGAACCTGGAATGTAAGATCCATGAATCAAGGCAAGCTGGATGTGGGCAAACAAGAGTTAAGACTGAACATCGACATCTTAGGAATCAGTGAACTAAAATGGACAGGAATGGGTGAATTTAGTTCAGATGACCATCAGGTATACTACTGTGGGCAAGAATCCCTCAGAAGAAATGGAGTAACCTTCATAGTTAATAAAAGAGTAGGAAAAGCAGTACTGGGATACAATCTCCAAAATGACAGAATTATCTCAGTTCGATTACAAGGCAAACCATTCAACATCACAGTAGTCCAAGTCTATGCCCCATAGAGCTATACAGCTCTATACAGTCAGTAAAAACTAGACCAGGAGCCGACTGTGGCTCAGATCATGAGCTTCTTGTTGCAAAATTTAGGCTTAAATTGAAGTAGGGAAAAGCACTAGGCCACTCAGGTATGACCTAAATCCTATCCCTGATGAATATACAGTAGAGGTGACAAATAGATTTAAGGAATTAGATCTGATAGACAGAGTGCCTGAAGAACTATGGACGGAAGTTCGCAACATTGTACAAGAGGCAGCAACTAAAACCATCCCAAAGAAAAAGAAATGCAAGAAAGCAAAATGGCTGTCTGAGGAAGCTTTACAAATAGCTGAGGACAGAAGGGAAGCGAAAGGCAAGGGAGAAAAAGAAAGATACACCCAATTGAATACAGAATTCCAGAGAATAGCTAGAAGAGATAAGAATGCCTTCTTAAATGAACAGTGCAAAGAAATAGAAGAAAACAATAGAATGGGGAGGACCACAGATCTCTTCAAGAAAATTGGAGATATGAAGGGAACATTTCATGCAAAGATGGGCATGATAAAGGACCAAAATGGCAGAGACCTAACAGAGGCAGAAGAGATTAAGAAGAGGTGGCAAAATTACACAGAAGAACTATACAAGAAAGGGCTTAACATCCCTGATAACCACGATGGGGTGGTCACTGACCTCAAGCCAGACATCCTGGAATGTGAAGTCAAATGGGCCTTAGGAAGTCTGAGCAACAACAAAGCTAATGGAGGTGACAGTATTCCAGCTGAGCTATTCAAAATCTTAAAAGATGATGCAGTAAAAGTGCTACACTCAATATGCCAGCAAATTTGGAAAACTCATCAGTGGCTACAGGATTGGAAAAGGTCAGTTTACATTCCCATCCCAAAGAAGGGCAATGCCAAAGAATGTTCAAACTACTGCACCATTGCACTCATTTCACATGCTAGCAAAGTTATGCTCAAAATCTTACAAGCTAGGCTCCAGCAGCTTGTGGACCGAGAACTACCAGAAGTACAGGCAGGATTTCAAAGAGGCAGAGGAACTAGAGATCAAATTGCCAACATATGGTGGATCATGGAGAAAGCTGGGGAGTTCCAGAAAAACATCAATTTATGCTTCATTGACTATGCTAAAGCCTTTGATTGTGTGGATCACAACAAATTGTGGCAAGTTCTTAAAATGATGGGAGTACCTGACCATCTTATTTGTCCCTTGAGAAACCTATATGCAGGTCAAGAAGCAACAGTGAGAACTGGGCACGGAACCACTGACTGGTTCACAATTGAGAAAGGAGTTCAGCAAGGCTGTATACTGTCACCCTGCCTATTTAACTTATATGCAGAGCACATCATGAGAAAGGCGGGCCTAGATGAATCACCAGTTGGAATTAAGATTGCTGGGAGAAATAACAGCCTCAGATATGCAGATGATACCATTCTCATGGCAGAAAGTGAAGAGGAACTAAAGAGCCTCTTGATGCGGGTGAAGGAAGAGAGTGCAAAAGTTGGCTTGAAATTCAACATTAAGAAAACTAAGATCATGGCATCCGGGCCTCTCACTTCCTGGCAAACAGATGGGGAAGAAATGGAAGTAGTGACAGATTTTATTTTCCTGGGCTCCAAGATCACCACAGACGGGGACTGCTGCCAAGCAATTAAAAGATGCTTGCTCCTGGGGAGGAAACCTATGACAAATCTAGACAGCATACTAAAAAGCAGAGACATCACCCTGCCAACAAAAGTGTGTATAGTCAGGGCTATGGTTTTCCCAGTTGCAATGTATGGCTGTGAAAGCTGGACCATAAAGAAGGCTGAGCGCCAAAGAATTGAAGCCTTTGAATTGTGGTGCTGGCAGATTCCTGCGAGTCCCTTGGACCGCAAGGCGATCAAACTGGTCAGTCCTAGAGGAGATCAACCCTGACTGCCCTTTAGAAGGTCAGATACTGAAGATGAAACTCAAATAGTTTGGCCACCTAATGAGAAGGAAGGACTCACTGGAGAAGAGTCTAATGCTGGGAACAATAGATGGCAAAATAGAAGCCCTAAACAGCTTGGGTCCTGGTTACCTGAAGGAGCACTTATGTCCATATATGCCCGGCCGCCCCCTGAGATCTGCGGGAGAGGCCCTTCTCCGGGAGACCTCTGTGAAGGAAATTAGGAGGGTGGGTACTCGGAGGAGGGCTTTCTCTGCGGTGGCGCCCAAACTATGGAATGCGCTCCCCAGAGAGGTCAGCCTGGCGCCGTCGTTATTTGTTTTTCGGCGCCAGGCGAAGACCTTTTTATTCAAATGTCATTTTAACTGTTAATAGTATTTATTTATTTTATTCTTTGGCCAGGGCGACTTACTTTATACTGTTAATTTATATTATTTTAATTGAAGTTATTTATGTTTGTGAGCCACCCCGAGGCTTCGGCGAATGGGGCGGCATAGAAATTTTCTAAATAAATAAATAAATAGAAGAAGAAGGGGACAGCAGAGAATGAGGTGACTAGATGGAGTCACTGAAGCAGTTGGTGTGAGCTTGGGTGGACTCTGGGGAATGGTGGAGGACAGGAAGGCCTGGAGGAATGTTGTCCATGGGGTCGCGATGGGTCGGACATGACTTCGCGACTAACAACAACATATTCAGCAAAAGAGTCTGGAGTCACAATCATCTTAGTTTAGTGTGATAAGAAGAAGCTACCAGAAGCCTCAAGCTTAAACGCTTTCCCTTTCTTCTCACTTTGTGGGAAGGTGCTGAGAAGCTTTCGCTTCCTTGCTTTTGGTTAACCCCATATCATGCAAATGAAACAAGTCATCTTCAAGCCATGATTTGTAAAGTTTTCTTGTTTAAACAGACTATAGTAAGCATTAACTGCAGTTTAGGAGTTGGATGAAATGCAACATTGTGGTTAATGAGAAAGGGAAGCAAACGCTTCCAAGCTACTACTCATGGCCACTGTGGAAGAAGAAAGGAGGAGAGTGTGAGGAAGGCTTGTTCTCATTGCATTCAACTGTACATCCCAATGCAATCGTCTTGATTGATGAGCCATGACTCCTGAAATAATTAGGATTGGCTCAGCTTTTGTGGACAAAAATCTTACTTTGTGCCTTTTAAACATTGCTAGGGAAAGCTGCACTTGCATCCACTAAAGTTGCCAAGTGCTTTCTTGAATGCCTATTTACTGAAGAAGATGGCATCTCTTGCAGCCACTTATACATTTCTCCAGAATCTCCCTGCAAGGGAAGTATCAGTGTTTTTCTGGTCACAGCAGGAAGAAGGAATATTTAAATCCCTTGGGAAAAGAAGAGACAACCCACTTCTTCCCTTTAGTGAAACATGTGCATAATATACCTGTGGCTTGCAGATGGTGGTGGATTTGCCCCCCTCCAGTGTGGGCAGGGCATACAATTTTGGGGGGGGGGGATCAGAGGTCTAGAGCACCAGAAGGGCCACCCAAGAAGGAAGGTTAGTTTTCCTTTAAAAGGGGCATCCCTCTCCCCACCCAGCCTGCAAGGATCTGGCACTGTGACATGTGCCAGTCACCTTTTGGGGTTGATTAGGATTTTGAGGTGTGATTCTCAACATTAGCACTTCCAAAAGCATTTTTGTTGTTCTGCTCTGCACTGTGGACAGTTTTACTGAAGTGAGGCATTATAATTTGGTCTGATCTGAAGTGTGTCACAACTGGCAGATTCAGTAATGAGGGAAGGCATTTTAATGGTGAAAGAAAGATTGCTTATCCAAACTACCTCTCACTGCCAATTCACTCAACAGGATATGAGGAGGGGACTACCTATCAGCCTCGAAGGCTTCACTGCATTTAAGGCTGGTCGGCTAGGGTGAGCCAGTCATGTATGTGGTCTTTGGCCCACTTTTAAGATGAGCAGCTGAGGAAAGTATCAGATCAACTTAATCAATTGTCCCAGCTACTGGATCCAGGATAGAGTCACTAGGGATGGGAGAACTAAGCAGCTTTGCTTTCTTGCACATCAAAATCTCATTATTTCTCTCCCACATAGGGAGAGAAATAATGGTAAATTCTTTGTAAGTATTGGTAAATGCTTAGCAAGACAAAATTCAGAACCATCCTTAGGAGTCATTCAACTAAGGCTGTGCTCCCAGCTCCCACCTGAAGTGTTCTAAATACCTCATCAGCAGGTAGAGTTAGATGTGGTAACTTGCTAATATATTCCTGTTCACTCAATATGCTTACACTTTAAATAAGGTCTGGCTTGTTAATCCCACATATTGTAATATGTCCTCATTCCAGAGTGATCTTTCTGCATCTCACTTATAGAAAATGGACACTACTACCATTTGGTGGACTGTGCGGCAAAAATGTCCAATTTGCCCCTCAGCTGCTTCCTGTGTCTTCTACTGCATAAGACACAGGGATTTTCTTGAGCTTCTTGGTGATAGCGGTAACATCCAAAGGATTTAAATGGTTGACTTTGATGGCAGCTTGCACCAAAATGCATCGGAGTTATTTCCAAGCAAATGCAGTTGGATGGGGTGTGAGGTTGCAGTGACAGCCCAACCAATACTATTAGACAAGGAAACTTAATAAATGCTCTAGAAGAAAAGTTCAGGCTCTGTCACAGTCCCATGAGAAGCAGTAAATCAACTTAGAGCACAGCTGGCAAGTACTTCAGGTGTCCTTAATGGCTGTAATGATATATCTGGCACAATGCATTAATGGGCACCACCATCCCACTGAAAGGAGCACTTTTAAGTCTCATTTATATCAATGTAAAAGTTAAGTATACACTGCAGGATGTACACTAATTTGAAAGCAAGAGCCAAGCAGCTCATTATATTCTGTAGCATAATGTCCTTTTCTAGGGAGACTTTAAAAAAGAGAGAGAGAAAGAAGTACTGGAGGCTGAAATCTTGAAGAAAAGATAGAGAAAGGGAGGTAGAAAGCAACTAGCAGTTCAGGGCCGATTTAAACCATGAAAATGCCACAGGAGAAAATGAAAGAAGATACGTTGTTGTTGCTATGCGTCATCAAGAAACCTCCGACTAATGGAAACCCTCCTTGACAGCCCTGCTCTGCTATTGTAGACTCAAAGCTGTGGCTTCTTTTATGGAATCGATCCATTGCAAATTTGGCCTTCCCTTTCTTTCCGCCTTCTGCTTTCCCTGGCATTATACAGCGGTACCTCGGCTCACGAACGCCTCAGTTCATGACCAAATCGGGTCACGAACAAAACTTTCATAACAATTTTGACTTAGGTCACAAACTCCACCTTGGGAGGTGGCCACTCCCCGAGTGGGGAGATGGCCATGATCATGCTGAGGGTGGGGGGGGGGAGATGGTCGAGATGGTGCCCGTCTTTCCTGCAGGAGCACAACCGCTATCTTGGCCAGCTTCCCTCCCCGAGCACCATCGCGCCCGCCTCCCCAGCCCCAGCGTGCCCGCGTTTGCTCCCCTCCTCCAGTGTGCAGGGATGACGGGTACAATCGCGGTCGTGCTCGGGGGGAGGGCGGGGAGATGGCCGCGATCTTTCTTGTCCTTTGTCACTTTGCTTCACATTTTTCTGATTCAAAAAATAGTTACAGAATGGATTAACCTTATTAACATTGAACCTTATGGGGAAATTTAACTTGGCTCACGACCAGTTTAGGTCACGACCAGAGTCCTGGAACGGATTAAGTTCATGAGCCAAGGGACCACTATAGTCTTCTCTATTGGCTTTTGCTTTCTCATGATGTGCCTAAAGTACAACAGCTTCACTTTCAGCATTTTTGCTTCCAGAAAGAACTTAGATAGATTTGTATATTGATGTTTATGCAGTGTAGTATCTAGGCTATATTGTGCCACATACTACTACAAGATCTTCTTGCAGCATGATGGATCCAATCCAAATCTCACCTGCCGCAACTGCTTCTACCTTTATTAATGATTCTTTTGATGAACTGAGGATAAACATTTTGAAAATAAACAAGATGTTTATATTCATACATGGCCAAGATCCAGCAGAACCCAAAACAGGGTACAAAGATGAGAACTAAGGATAATTGAATGCAACAATACCATCTATTGCTATCTGGGCTGCCAAACTTAGTGCATAAGATAGACACTTGCTAAGGCATCATTGCATGAATATTACAAAGGCAATGCCAATTTGTTTGGAATTAAGGAGCATCCTTTATAACAGCAAGGATACTAGGGCCTCCATAAGGTGGAGAGGACTTGATGATACATCATAACAACAACAATGTACCTTCTTTCATCCAGTATTCATATTCTCATTTGAAAGACAATCTATAATTTCTTTTGAGATCCTGTTAGATGTGCTAATTGGTTTCAGGTCTGCAGTCTCTCCTGCCAAGCAACCTTTTTTATTTGTAGAGACTCATAACAGGTTCATTCACTGAGTGATTTGAGATTAGAACTTTTCCAAGGACTGCTATGATGTATGCTCAAATATTTAAGAATCCATGATTATACCATTCTGAAATTCCTGATGAAGCCCAGGATTGCAGAAGCCCTTGAAGAAACTTTAATCATTTCCCAGTATGCATTGCCTCCAAACAGAGCATTCCTAGAATATGATGCATTCGCTTCTCATCTCTTTCTTTTTTCTCACGTACACAAATACTCTTGATTTTATTAACATGATACTGCTGAGTGCTGCTTTGCCCCCTTCCTTCAGTTGCTATTGGAAAGTTTTCTCTTCCCAAAGTTATGGACTTAGAAATACAGTGAGTCACAAGGGATCTCCTGGGCCAGCTAGTCTGACCCCCAGCTCTAGCTGGCTCTGCTCACAACATGCCTAGCATGACTTAAATCTAATAAAATGTTCATAAGATCTTGATTGCAATGTGTTAGTTTTGCTATAAAATTTTCAAATTTGTACATTTTGCCATGTATTGCACATTGATGGTGCAGTGGATGAGACATATACACACAGAAGTAAGAGCAGGGTTCTGGTATGGAGGGGAGACAACCAACACATGAAAACATATGTAAAATTGACCAATAGAAAGATGGTATTCATCAATCAAATGGTTGCGAATCTGATCACACAATTCTCTTTAATCAAAGAAAATTACTCGTAGTGTAAAATGTTAATATCATTTGCACATGTGCTCACAGAACAGCTTAGTCAACCTGATTCCTGGATGTACATCTACGGAGTCTTATTTTACCAGATAAGAAATTTAGGAAGAAAATCTGCCCTAATAATAATATTTGGAAGCATCTTACCTGGGGCAAATTCATATTCTAAATCAGATTTTGATTCATGTAGGCGACTCTCCAATTTTTAAAAATGCATTTAGTATGCTAATAATTTTATTCCTCTTCTATAATTCAAATATTTGGGAGAAAACTTGTCAGTGAAAATTCAGCTTATGGTGCTGGTTGGAAATGTCATATTAGCCAATGGTTTGCTTCTCATGCTCTGTCTCCCAGTGCCAGCTTATTTGGTGGCATGGACCTAGATAAAAACACAAACAGTTGCATATGTAGGTGGTGTGGATAAGTGTAATGCTGCTCGCAGGTAGCTAGGGAAAAGTCTCATAAATAAAGAGAGATGAGTTCTGATCAAGTGACACTCAGGAACACGGAAGTGTAGGCAGGAAACTGACCTCTACACTTTAAACAAGTACCTTGGTTTAGTGCTAGTTATTTTTTGTACCAAAACGGTTTTTCCCATTTTCCTTCCACATTTCAGGCTTCATTTCAAATGGATTTTGCAATCCCACCCATCTGTTCTGCTGTCAAATTCCTCTTGCATACTTCCCAAGATGTACAAGATGATCTGACCAATTTCATTATTTTCGGTATTGGTTGATGCGCTTGCCATCTTTGTAGGGACATTTGAGAAAGTCATTTCAGTTTGTCTGCAATCAGCATTTACCCAGTTGTACATCCTGGACCTGAATGGGGACCTAAATGCAATCTGTCCATAAGATGCACATTTGTGGTACAAATTTGAAGAACTACAACAAAAAGCATTAGAATACATACATCTGCATAGAACACTCGAAAAAATGTGTCTTGAAAAATGCATGCAAACACACTTAAATCAAGGAGAGAAAACGCAGGCACGTACAAACTGAACACAACTGATGGGCACGCATGGGCATCATCTGGTGCCATTTCTGGTGCCTGCCAAGATGAAGGAATCAGAGCAGCAAAAGCAAACTCCATTTTATTCCCGAAGTTATGGTGTCACTATAATTTAAATCGGTTTAAATGCAAAACTGCACAAACTGCTTTTTCTTGTTTAAATCGCGGTTTGGCAAATCATTTTGTCATTGCTGCTCCAATGTACTGGGGATGTTGTAAAGAACAGGGGGGTGGTGGCAGGAGGAGGGGAGAAAGAGAAAAGTTAGCTGTGTGCCTCAGTGCTGAAGCATCGCGCAGGACTGTGTGAAGAGGTGAGCACAAGATCGTTGCATCCAGGCTCTGTAATTACTCAGCTGGACCACAGAGTGTGCCATGTTTTGATGGACCAACATCAACATCAATGGAATACAAGGCATGATAACACGTACAGGGAGACAGTGCGACGGTGCCATGTAGTTTTCAGCATCTCATTCCTACCCTAACTTTGCATACTTTTCCTCCTGTTGGATGCCCTCTCTCTCACCCAAAGGACTGCAGAGTGTTTGAAAATGCAAAAAATAGCTCCATGTAGTATGTCATGGTAGAATTTAATTTTAGCCATTGCACAACTGAAGACATGTTTTGACAGGTTAAATATAGCCTGCAGTTGGCCACATGGAGTTTGCCGGTTTACACGGACTGAGGTCCCAGCCTTGCGCATGAGTGCTCCATTTGCTGGAGCGGATCTGAAATGCAGGCTTCTCGAATGGGGGCCAAGCGCTGCCCACATACCACGCCGCGTGCCTTATGTTGCCCAGGCAACGATGTTCGTAAGGAAAAGTGCTCCCCTCAACCCGGGGGGGGGGGTCACACATCTTACAAAGTGTGTGTGTGTGTGTGTGTGTGAGAGAGAGAGAGAGAGAGAGAGAGCCTGTAAGAAGGGATATGAATAGCACGGCCAAAAGAAAAAGAAAGAAAAAAGACAAGCCTGGTGACAAGATGGCAATAAGTTTCCATAGGGAGATGCACATTTATTCTATCCAGTTTCCCAGTGTGTTTGAAACTCAGAAGAATTCTTGAAAGAAAGAGAGGACTTTTACATTTAAGAAAGATCAATGAACTTGTTGCTTCAAGTCTAAGAAGAATGACTAAGGATGCTTCCAGGAGGAGCTTTTAATGTGCTATCATCATTTTGGCTCACACACCAGATTTTACAGAGGACCTGCTGCTGCCTCCTTCTCCCAACAACACGTATGATGGGCAGACAAGAAGAAGAAGCAACATCATCAGTATCGATGTCAGGGATCCACAGAGGATGGGACCAGTTTGGGTCCCAGACTTTCCTGGAGGCATCCATCCCGAGTACTGCTCATGGGGACCAGACTGTATTACAGCATCCTCCTCAGTGCTGCCATGCCAGGGAGGGGTTGCTGGTGGGGGTCTGCCTTGTGTGCTGGGCCCCCGTGAGATGCTCAGGAATGCTGCAGGTGAGCCATGCTCAGAGCGGAGGTACAAGAGATTGCTCTGGTGTTGTGTAATTAAAAATGCATGTACTTGAAATTCGTACCTCAAATACAATTCACATCTGAATTAGTCCATGGTAGAAAGGACACTGCTATAACAAAGAGAGGGGGAAATTACTAAATCTCTTTTTTCTCTGCAGTCTTCTGTGCCACCTGCCATAATGTTCAGGATGGACTTGCAATGCTCCAGAGCAGCTTTTTAGGAATGGGGGGAAATTGACCAAAACATATTCCCTTCTCTATCCAGGAAGGGTATTGAGAACTCAATACTACTCATAGAAAGTCTGGATTCAGTCTAGAATACAGATACACTCTGGGGACCCCAGACTAAGTTACATTCATTCTTCTAAGGAGTAATAGTCACCACAGCAGAGGAGAATGGACAGGCAAGAAGCAAAAGCAAAAAGTGACAGAAATAGGATCAGTATCCTGACTGCAACTTTTCAGTAACTTTTCTGTAGAGACAAAAGGCCATGACAAAGAAATAGAACAGAATATCAAAAGAGGAAAAACAAGACACCCATTCCAGAAGATCCAAGAAATCAAAAGGAAATTCAAACCTAGATGCAGAAAGCTGAAAGGCCAACAAGGGAATGTACTATCTGACCAGGATAAAGAGAAAGCAAAAACGGTATATGGAAGCACTATACAGAAGAGATAAAAGGACAACAAATTCCTTTGAAGAGGAATCTTATGAGGAAGAAACTGCACTTAGAAAGAGTGTAGTAAAAGCTGCTCTGAAAGCACTTGGAAGGAATGAAATGGCAGGAGTAGATAGGATAGCAATAGAAATATTCCAAGACAGAATATTGGCTGAGACAGAAGTGGTTCAAATCCCAACAAAAATAAGCCAACAAATATGGAAAGCAATACAATGGTCCACAGACTGGAAACACTCAACATACATTTCAGTTCAATATCTATTTGCATCTTAGTGAATACTTTTGACCAGCAGAAAGAAGAACAAATGGGTCCTAGATCAAATCAAGCCAGGCATTTTCATGGAAGCAAAAATGAAAGAAGAGGAAGAGGAAGAGGAAGAGGAGGAGGAGGCGGCGGCGGCAGTGGCAGCTGTCTTGCTTTGGGCACATCATGAGAAGGCATGACTCACTGGGGAAGACCATCATGCTAAGGAAAGTTGAAAGGGGACTTAGATGAGGAAGATCACATACAAGATGGATTACTTTCGTACAAGAGGCCATCCCTGTGCGATTACAAGTGCTGAGCAAGACTGTCAAGGACAGGATGTTCTGAAAGACTTCCATTCACAGGGTCGCCATAAGCTAGAAATGACTCAATGGCATGTAATGACCAAATAACAAATGACATATATGGTTTGCCCTGCCTTTCCCTGGCTTTCCACTTCTGTCTCCTAGCAATTTACCCTGCCAGGAAGCTTGCTTTTAATAGCTTCCTTTTCAGTATTCCAATATTGCTGACTTAACATTGACTGAGGTCCAGATTTTAAACCATTTTACTTTGGTTTCATTGAACAATGGTGAACCCTATATTTCATGAACATTTAAATTAATTCTGAAAACAGTTGCTTTCACTTATAAAATAACTTCTGGAAATAGGTTCAGCAGAGAGAGAGGTGTTGTTTGAGGCAACAGATGAACAGCAAACATATGTTTGTGTGTGCATGTGTTTTCTTCATCAAATAAAGAGCTACATTTGTACAATTTCTCATCCAGCTTCAATTCCACCATCTGGGGGATATCAAGCTGCTTTATCAACAAACATCAAGTTGTATTTTTAGAAAAAGACAATGAATGGGTCTATGAATAGATTCTGAATTAACTATAATGGAAGGCTTTCTCTCGCTCTGTCCTGGTTATGCTTCAGCAAGAAAGCTTTGGCTTTCTTTAGCAAGATTACCGCTACACAGCTCTATGTCTTTTTCTTTTCTGGTTTTTGTTTTATCTCATAAAAATCTGTTTTCAAAGGAATCCTACCAAAGTGTTTATTCAGTCACTGAATTTATTATTGTGTAACAGGCTATGCCAGCAACTGTATGCCTGCCAACCATGTACTGATCACAGTAATTCCATTCAGTGTGCCAATTATTGTGCCAATTAATATACAAATGTGGTGGGGAGAGCAAATTTCTTCCACTTCAGATCAATATATTTGTATCGTACATAGTAATCCAAAGCCATACCAAAAAATACAAATTGCTTAATAAAAATGGAGTAATCTGTTGCATCTGCAACGTTTTTCTCCTATATTAGATTGGCTGTCTTCTGGAAGAGTCCAAATAGCTCCTAGCATCAAGGCAAATCCATCTCTTTGTGGAGCTATTGATATTAAAATTATACTGAATATTCTCAGAGGAACTGAGCTGGCCGTGGTTTTCCAGGTGATGTGGAGAGCACCATCTACAACTTTCTGCACACACATTTGTTATCATCCACTGATTGGATTATGTTCAGAAAGGCTTTTAATAGATTGGCCCTATGTATGCATCAACAGATCAATGATATGAATTGACATTTCTAATAGTGTAATTCATGGTGGCGTCATGCTCCACTTTTTATACAAATTCTATAATGAGGCTTACTGAAAGCAGCAACAAAGCTAAACCAATTCATTATTATACATTCAACTTGCAGATTGTTGTTATTATGTGCCATCATGTCATCTCCGACTTATGGTGACCCTGTGAAGGAAAGCCCTCCAAAATGTCCCATCTGTGATAGCCCATCTATGATGGAGTCAATGCATCTCATATATTAAAGGATAGAAATAACATGGAGGGGAAGCTTGTAAGCCATCTTGAGTTCTTCACAAGAGGAAAAAGGACAGGATAAAAATGCAACATGATGGTGATGATGATGATGATGAAAGTTACAAGAGCAGTAAAACAGTAAATTCATATACAACGCAGTGGAACATCAATGTCATAACAGGCAAACTAATTTTTAGTTTGACACCTTTTGTTCACAAAACAGTCATAAATAAGCAATGAGCAAATATTGTGTTGACCGTCAAATACTGAAAAATGATTTCACAATTTTTGAACAAACTTGCAAGAAGCATAATTATGTTGGGGTTTTTTGACAAATGGATCTCAATGTTTTGCCCCATAAGTATCCCAGAGAGGCTGTCCCGCCTTGGATATGTGGCTCACAAGAGAGCTGCCTCACTGCGCGCTGTGGTCTTTTGCCCAGCTATGCCCAGCACTAGCTTTGAGAAGGCTCTAGTGAGCTTTCCGTGAGAAGGGTGGCCATTGGTTAATTTCCCCCCCCCACAAAAAACAAAAAAAACAAGAAACAAAAAGACCTTAAAAGATGCCTCATTTCATTAAATTTGCATTTTATGTTAAATAGAAATACAGTGGATCTTACTCTGGTGTAGAAGACTCCAACCAGCTAACTTATGTGACATTCTTAGTCTGATAACTAAGTCCTGGTGATGGGCAGCTTCAAGGCTCATCTTTTCCTTCTTTCCCTGTTTTCATACTGGACTGGGGCTGTCCAGCCTTTCAAAGAGAGGATAGCTCTCTGTAAAAGAGAACAGAAGCAATGAGGATAGGCAGCAGGAGCAGGCAGTGGTGAGGAGAGGTAGCTCTGGAAGAAAAGATAAGAAAAACCCAAAGCTCACAATCTGATATGGACTTAAGCTTGAACAAGATTCGAAAATTTAAATTAGTTGAACAATAGTACATTACAGAACCCTTTCCCATTATCTCCCCACCCCTCTAATCCTTTAGGACAGTCCTGTTACACTATTTGGGCAGCAGAGCAATGTCCCTTATGGAGAAGCTATCAGGCTTGTGGCATTCCCTGGAGTGCCCATGTCCTCCGGCCAACTTTGTACATTTAATATTTGATGGAGCACCTTCTTCTTTACCAGCTTGCCTGAACATCAGTGCACTCCTGGTAGCTCTAGATGGAACTGCACCTATCTGGAGAAAATTATAATAGGTGCAACTCAGTTCAGATCTAGATGAATCAGACCTGTGGTTTCTGCAGTATCCCTGCATTTAATAAGTTGCACAATTTTTAACGGTTTGGAGGGATTTATGCAAATTCACAGTTATGCATCCCTTGTTTCGAGTCCACTTTGAGCAGTCTTTGGTGTATTGCCTTTCGCTCTGTGGAATGCTCTGCCTTTTCATGCCAAGCCAGCATCAATGGTGCCTTGATCTGAAGGCATTTCTACAAGCCTTTCCAGACCACCCAACACAGTTTTAGATAACATAAGCTCATTTAAAATATTTACACACTGTATTTTTGTCTCTTCCCTCCCCTCCCCTCCCCTCCCCTCCCCTCCCCTTCATTTGTTCACTACTCAGAACTCTTGGCAGACACAGAGCAGCATAGACATTCAATAAATAAATGAATGGAACCCCGCAAAAAACTTTCCCCCTGAGACCATTATACTTTTTTTTGAAAATGTCTCTCTGCAGACTCTTTCAAAGTGCCTCCCCCTTTTTTGCCTCCCTGCCCCTGTCACTGAACTGCCAAAAACAAAGGAATGGAAACATTCAGCATAGCGGTGTAGCATTTGCATCCCGTGTCATCTGCTGCTGCCTTCCCTCTGCATAGTACAAAGAACCGTTTAGCAAAAGCACAGGGCACGAGCGCATCCGGGACCGTGTTGCTGTGGAACGGGGAGGCCACGTGTCTCAGTAAGGTCATGTATTTTAACAGACTGAAGCACAAGAAACTGCTGGTGCCAAGAAAATGGAAGCACCAGAGAGATAGGTCTCTGTGGAAACCTCCCTCTATGTATACGGCCACGGGCAAACAAATTTTACTTTGCAGAGGGCAGCACTGATTCCGTCTTGCAGTCAAGCACCTGCTTGAGGAAATATTACCATTTCAGGAGGTACCACATGTCTTCTCTGCCTGGGTCACCTCTGTTTTGTCTTGAACAATAAATATACCTTTCTGTGGTTAGATCAGCTATGAATTCTGGCTACTCTCTTCTTTGTTTTAATTTAATCCATTTCTTGTTTCTATCTCAGCAATGCTTGTTCATGCACCTGAGCTGCTCACAGACAGTGTAGGAAAAAGGTGGACCGTTTGTCAGCACTGCTTCTTTCTCCTGTGGTGTGTTTTCTCCAGTCTTCCTGGCTGAGTTTTCCTGACTGGCATGCTCACCAAATAAAATACTTCTGGGAGAAATCTTCCAGAAGCAAATCCCATCTCCCCTGGTCTCATACCTGTTTCTAGGTTTTTTCCCTCCCTGTCAGCCGGTCTCCATCCTCTTCAAAAGTCAGCCTCAGACTTTCTGGCAAAATACGATGACATTTAGATTAGTCATCTTCAGTCAAATTTTTAAGAACTGTCTTGTTGCCTTGAATGGAATGGGTATCATCCACTGGGATAAATTAGCGTGGAATTTAATATTTAGGTGACCTGAGGAATGACTTCCTTCCTGCAATTCTCCTCCTGGGGAATTACTGTCTCTACCATGGATGTGCCAGTTAAAGTTCATTTTTAATTTCTTAAAAATAAAAGTTAAAAAATAGACGGAACCTTTTGCACATGCAGATGCAAACCTAGATGATGTTATAACATCTTGGCTAATAAAACTCTCCTCACCTTGCCCCGCAAGCCAATAATAAAAGAGTTAATAAAAGCTTCTGCTAAAGTCACCCCAAAGTGAAATGCTGTCAAATTAATCCCAGCACAAGCATGAAATACTAAGCAGGGCCAGTCTCCCCAGGCATTCAGTGATGCCATCAAAAACAGCAGCACAAGGAAATCCATTTCAGCCACGCAGCTGTGTCTTATTCTGATCCACCCAAGGCCTGCTGCACTGTTTGCAGAGTTTGCCACATGGTTGTGAGTGGGGAGAGGATCCAGGTGTGCTGTTACAGGGTTAAAGTCTGGAAAGAGAAGGAAAGCTCTACAAAAGGGGAAAGAAGCATTCTCCCGCTCTTTCTCACTTCTGTACATAAAAGGGTTTGAAAGAAACGCTGTTCAAGAGAAGAGAGTAAGAAGACAGGCATGTCATGAGCGAAGCTGGTTGGAGCCAGGGGTCAGACTAGATGACCCGGGAGACCCCTTCTGACTTGCTATGGGGGAAAAAAAAAGACATCAAGATGAGGACTGGGGTGTTTGCCAGTGCAGCGATAGCTAAGCATCAGGTTTATCCCTGAAGGTGTTTGGCTCCCTTTAACATGGCGTGGGTAACCTACGTCCCCAAAAGGACATGTACCTGCCGTCCTAGTTTCAAAAGTCATCCACAAGCAAGAGAAAGAGAGGTAGTCTCTGGCACTCTTGAAGCTGGCATGATTTCCCCTCAGCTGAGCACCTGAGCCCTCCCTCCTCACTTTTGCCCAGTGCCAATGACCCTGTGATGCTGTCGGCTGCCGTCTAATGACCCTGCTGTAGCCTGCACTTTTATTGGCTTCTGAAGCAGGGTGGATGGTGAGTAGATAAACCATGACCATTGCCCTACTGCCACGAGATATGGTAGTGGACACCAGCTCAGGTGGCCTTAAACGGGTTAGACGAATTCAGAGAGGCTAAGGCATTCGGCATCTATGAGTTGTGATGGCTCTCTCCTCCTTCAGGGTTTGTGTCTCTGAATATCATTTCCTAAGGGAGCATGAATGCCCAGTAAGAAGGTGTTGCCTTCATATGGTGTTTGTGGGCATCATGCTTGTGGTCTGGGCTAGGCAGGCATTTGGTCTCATCCTTAGGGATCTTCTCAAGACTGTAATTCTGGGCCCATCTAATTGGGAGCAGGACTCATGCAGCTGACTTCCGAGTAGTCATATTTAGGACTGCAGGGTCAGTTAGCTGCATTCACCTTGTGTTTATCCTCGCTTCACTCCCCTCTCTCTGTTCTTTCCAACTCTGTTAATGAGAGTCCTCCATCTTTTGCTTCTTTCTTGCAACTAGTGCCATGTTATATATAATAATGTATTTTTACATTTTCTATGCTGTCATACTAATTTGTTGGCCCTCATCCAGTCCATCACCCCAGATAGACACTGGTTCAGAGTCGCAACTGCTTCCCATAGATCAGATGTAAACTAGAGGTAGAGCTGAGTGTCATCAGCATGAGTAGTATCTTCCACAACAATCATCCTGTGGAAGACTCCAGTGGTACACCTGAGACAGAGAGATGTGATGACCGATTTTGCATATGTAGCTTTTCAAAAACTGTTGTTAGATGCTTTGACCCCAAGGGGTGATACAAATGGCTGGAGTGAATGCATAGTGAAAAAGAGACAGTTAAAACATGGGTGATCACCTCCCATGATTTGACTTGCCAAACAGTGGATCAGTCTAATTCCTCCCAATACCTGCTGCTCTCTCCCATTAGTGGTTGAGTACTTGTGTTGTATGCAAAAGTTTTCTGGTTCAATCCTGGGTATCTCCAGATAACATGAAAAGATTGGGAGCCAATGCCAGTTCAAGGTGGAGCAAGTTTGAAGTATTTGCTCACTTCAAATTGGAATTACTATACTAATGTGAGAAGGGCCACTAGCGTGACCAAGGAATCTTGCTATGAATGCTCTTTAGTATGAATGCTTGAATTACAGATACAAATTGCTCATTACAGCCTAACCTGTCTGGAAGTACCTGCATACTTTTGGGAAACTGTAGCGGTCTTGCATGCAAGCAGCCATGTCAACAGGCCTTAGTGTGGTCCTAAGCTGCCCACAGAAAATGTTTCTTCCTTATCCAGTGCAATATCACAGCAAAGAAGAGAAACCAGATGGTGATAGATGGTGGTGATATAGGAGGTCATCTAATTAACCACCACTGTCTCTGAAGGAGTTTTATTTTTAGGATAATTATCTCTCCATGCAAATATTCTTTAAGACAGGGTGCTGAACTTCTTTCAGACCAAAGGCCAAATTCTGTTTTGCAGACGGCCTCAGGAACTGTAATTTAGTGCTGGGCAGGGCCAAAGGCAAAGGCCTATGATGCAATACAAAGAAAAATTTACACATTTTAGCTTAATGCCTGTAACTAACTAGGAGAGGCATTTCAGCCATTTTGGGTGGGGAGGAGATCACACAAAAGCTGGAAAGCTGCCACCTGATAAGCAGTCAGGAAATCACCTGATAACATGGGGAAGCGGACATGGCCACCTGGAGAATTCCAGAGGGCCAGATTGGAAGTCTATTTGGCCAGAGGTTATTTATTTATTTAAAACATTTTTATGCCGCCCCCATCGCAACAAAGCCTCGGGACGGCTCACAACAAACCTTGGGGTGGCTCACAACATTGGACCTGAGGTTCAACACCCATGATTCAAGGGCATGTGAATTGGTTTATAAGGCAAGTTCTTCCTGGGTCATAAAGCTGATACAGTTAATATGAGAGACATTGAGGCAAACCCAGGCGAAATTGCTGCCCAATTAAAACAAGCGAGTTATCAATGGTTATTGAATCTGCTCCTACCTTTCATGTATTAGAAAATGCATATCTTCTTTTAGTGCACACTGAACCATTTTTCACTGTAGATGAAGGAAAATGTATACAAACCCCAAAGCAGTTCAAAACGTTGCACTGTGTCTGCATCTCCTTTATTTTGAAGCTGCTGTTAGCATACGTGTCTGTGACCTGTCATACCATTCATGATCCCACGCGATGCCATAAGCAATGGGTTAAGTGCCAGCCAAAGCAACCTTTTCAAATGTGCAGTTTTTCTTATCCACACTGAAGTGCTATAGAAGACAATGTGAACTTTGGAGCTAGTGCTGATTATCCTACCTAGCCGTATTGGACTGCCTTTAGGGATTATTGTAATTCCCTTTTGCCCCTTTGGTTGAGCTATTGGAACTGACCTGCAACAGTTAGCTGACAGCCCTAAAAATAGAAGCTGCTTCTGTTTTGTCTCAGGAGCTACCATGATGCCTTCAGGGCCTTTTGTGAAATCTACATTGGCAAGCAAAAGCCACCTCCTCCTTCCTGGAAGCAAAGCGAAGTGGAGCTGCAGTAAACTGCCCTATATTCCAGCAAGCACAGGCAAACAGTATCCTTAAGGCTCACTGACTTTCAGCTGCTCCCTTTTCTATCTATGGCTTGGCGATACTGAAGTGGAAATGATCGCAACATATTTCGTAAATGCTCTTCTGCAGAAAATCAGCAGCTACAGAGGTGGATTCTGTAACTGACACTAATTGTTTGCAAAGCTGAAAGGTTTCAGATGGCCATGCAATTCCTTTGCAGAACATACTCCACCCGACTTTTCTCCACCAGTTCTTCGGTGCAGAGCCTGAGAATTCACATCCTGTACCAAAGTAGTCTACATGCTCACAAACACTGCACAATTGGGGTTCTCACTCACATGGAGTGACTAGGTTTATGTGCAGGAATTGGAGAATTGGATCAATGGCTCAGTTTGTTGCATGTGAGGCCAGCAGAAAATCTTGTCTTTCATCCACACATAGAATAAAAACATGTAAAAGGTCTGAAACTGACTTAAATGACCCAACAGGGTTGACTGAGCAATTATAACTCAAGCATTGTAAAATCCTGGGTTAGACCGAACTATAGTCATGCTTAAAACAGACTCACTGAAATAAGAAGGATTTAGATTAGGCATGACTTACAAAGTCCCACTGATTTCAATGGTTCTACTGGAAGCATGACTATGGGTAATAACCAAAGGTGCCATGAAGCTAGACTAAGGATGTCGTGCTAGTGCAAATATAATACGCATAATATAATTAGGGCTTGCTAGGGCAATGGGGGAAAGTTGCCCCTGAAATTCTGAAACTAGCAGACCTGGTGCCTACCCTAAGTTTGGATCCAACATACTGTTATTTGAATAGAAGAGCTGAAAACATGCTCAGCTCTCTGGCATTAAAATCAATGAGATGTACAGGGCTTCACTCTGAAGTGTTCATGCCAAATAGAACCACAGCTGCTTGTACACACGGCAGTGAGTGCAGTGTTGGAATTAATGATTTGTAGCAAAGTTAAACCTATTTATTACTTTGTTTAACTACTTAATGAACTGGTGAAAGAAATCCAACTTACAAAGAACAAAATTGCACTAATTGTACATGGGCTTCATTAAAAATCAAACAGATCTTATTTACGAAAGCTGAACTCTGTAAGCATTCTCAAGCCTTTCATTTGAATATGAAGGGTGCTTAATGGAAAAAAAGGATTTCCAATTCAGTCACAAATTGGATAAATCCTTTAAGTTTAAGCCTGAAGAAAGATATTACTCCCTAAATAAGAGATGTACTGCTCAATCATTCCAACAACCATTTTTATATTTAATTGAAAGGAACCACAAACTAACTTTAAAAAATGTTTTTGCCAAGGAAGAGATTCCTAACACAACCCAATGTTTGGAAGCTTGACTGAGAGCTGTAGCAAGGACCAGAGAACAAGTTCAAGTCCTTCTAATTCATCATCATCATCATCATCAATTTCATTTCTATAGTGCCCCACAGTGAAAGCTATAAGGGTTGTTTACAACAGTCCATGTCTACACTCATACTCACACACACACCTCCAACACTGATTGACTGGGCTGTTGTGATGTCATGGAAGGACTGACACGTGTCAAGAAGCAGTGACAGGTTTACAATCAAGGTACTTGATTGATTTCTTGATTACTCAAGAAATACTTGTCTCCAACTGCCTCAAGACCTTGGGCATTGCATTTTGTGTGCACCTACTTCATTTTTTTAAAATTTACCAGCATCAGGCAATCCAATCTCGAAATAATTTTGTGTTTGGATCTGTAGCAGCATGTTTTCCCAGTAATAGTTCACTCTTAAACATGTTTCATCAGAAGTATGGCTGAGCTCAATAAGACTTGCTCCAGAATAATGGTGTTTATGATTGTTTGTGACCTGGTCCAAGATGTTTTACCTCTTCACTTTGCACACAAGTGAAGACTGCTTGTAATCAATCCATTGACAATGATATTTTGCACATCTTTAGCATCTTGTTTTGAAGACATTGTCATGGCTCCAGAAAGTATACCTGTGGCTTTCCAAGCGGCAAGGGACCTGCCTGTAGCTAGGCCCATTTTCTTTCATGTAATATTATAGGACATTCTGTCATTGCTGTCCAGTGATTTATAGCCTCATTTTAATTCTACATATATCAACTACACCAGATTATAGGACAACTGCATATATTAGACTCTGATTCTTGGGTACATAAATTTTGGCTGTTAGTGTCATGCTAATAGGTATTTCACGCTATCCTGGAAAGAATATTGATTCTCCTTTTTTCACCTCCCGGTGTTGTTATTTGTACTTGAATACATGTTAGAAGAGATCAGGATTAATTCAGACTGACAAAGCATTAAAGAGACATGTTTTGGGTGCGTATGCACGACTGACACAGTAATAAAGAATGGGAGGCACACAGATTACAGTGCATTTTGCTGTGCACCCATGGTTTTCAAATCCCACTTTAAAAATGTTCAACACTACAAATTATTTTCACAGTAAACCACATAGTAGTAACAGAGACACTAGTAAATGTATTCTGTGCAGAATGAAACTCTAGAAAGCAGTACAGAATAACACTTGAATATATCAACTCAACTGGAAAACAGTATTTGCGTATACTTTTGATCTCTATTGGCAATGCCCTCATTTTATCAATAAAGTTGAATTCAAATCCAAACTTCCTTTGCACTTCCTGGTTTGGGGACAGTACAATACTATGTATTTCTATCCAAAAGTAAGTCCTAGTGAGTGAAATCTTCCACATATCTACTCAGAAGTAAGTCCCACTGAATTCAATCAGGTTTACTCCTTGGTGAGTTACTATTGGATCTACTGAATCTGCTATGCCTTATTCTTCAAAGGCATCTACATAAGACTTCAACTCAAAGTTTGGACCTTAGTTTATATTTGCAGATTCTCACTTGTAATAAAATTGCATAGCCCACTCCCATCATTGCCTTTCATTACCTTTGATCAAAGCTTTCCAGAATCTGCAGAAAGAGCCTTGTTATTGCCTTATTTTTTCCTTTGGTCTCATTTCATACTTTTCAGTCCACATTATGTGAAATGTGCACTAACTCATACATAAAAATCATGTTCACATAGCTGAGAACGGTCTGCTGCTTTGATGACTGGAAAAAAGAGAAAGGCTGTTATTTTCACTCGCAATTCTTAGGATTATGCCAATTAATACCCAAACTTATGAACACGACTGCAATCTGTGCTGTACTGTCATTCTGTCAATTGATAATTTCCCCCTCGGTTAGGATTATTGTGCGAAATACTTCAGTCTTCCTTCAGACAACAATTTTCTTTTGCAATTCAGTACACATACTGCCCATGTCATTCTCAGATCAGGTGTGGTGTTACTGCCCCTGTGCTTGCATGGAATCGCGGAGCGTGGCAATGGCCTGAAACCTAAGTAAATTTATTCAGAGGAAGAGCTTGCTGTGTTAAGTGGCACTAACAGCCAGGTAATTGTCTAGGGAATTACAGAATTAATATGTATGTATGACCACTTGGGGACTCACTGTATGTTATTGCCCAATAGGGAAGGGTCATAGTTTATGGGAAAAGCACATGCTTGCATGAAGAAGGTGTCAGGTTTGGTCTATGGCATCTCTGGGTAAAAAGATCCATTAATAGGTGATGTGGAAAAACATGGCACTGCCAGGCAGAACACAGAGTAGTGGGCTAGATGGGTATGTGGTCTATATAGGGAAATCTGGAAAGAGTTCAAATGAATTCAGATTCTTTAAATCCAACCACTGGATTACGTAGTGAATCTTTGTGTGTGTGTGTGTGTGTTTATGTGGATTTTGCAGACTTGCAGACCAGTTTTTCACATTGATGCTAATGTACACTTGCTCAAATGCAGATTCATGCAAGTAGATCAAAATTCTGCTTAAAAATGAATAAAAATCAATTTCTATCAATGAGCCGATGAAGGAACAATTGATGCCTGTCAGTTCATGAAACACAGGTGGAATGTACATCCCTTGATGTATAAGTTGGCTACAAATGACAAATGCAGCTGTCATTTGTGCAGTTCATGAATTGGCTCAGTTCATGGCTTGCCATTCCAGGGCAACCAACATCGATTGATCGATAATCCATGGTAAGAATTGCCTGGAAACAAGGGCCTCTCTGCTTGTCTTTGTGCAGCCCAAACATCAGGACTGCACCCTGTGGGGGCCATTTTGAAGCAGCCTTTTGTGCTTTCTCTCTGCGGAGTGGTGAGCTGTTTATATAGGGAATCGACTTGGACAAAAGAGTGGGCCACCACCATACATAACGCAGAGGATGCAAAGTAGCTTCCATGTAGTGGTTGTCATCCTCAGCTGATGTCACAAATCCTGCTGACAGAAATATTCCTGTGTATTCAAGTCCTGCATATGAGCTGTACAGAATAAGAATGCCTCGTGAAAGCAATAGCATTACGTTCAGTGGCAAACAGAGCACTGGCATAGGCCTTGGCAATTATAGGTGGCCTACAAATACATGTAAATAAATAAATAAAACAGCAATACTTCTGGAACTGCAGCCAGCAGCTCATAATGCAGGATTTCATAACCTTTGCTTAAATCCCACAAGCATTATTAGGGACATTATCAAAATAGCATTATGTTTAGGTTAGAAAGGCATATGAAACATCATGGATTTCCAAAGGATTGGATATGCAAGCACTTATCTGGCTATCAGACCATCCGCCATGTATGGAACTTGGGGTGCAGATGCTCTTCTCAGACACATGCACACTGACCGCTGCCCACTGAGTCCCCTTGTTGGAGCAAGTTGCTGGAACCGAGCCCCTGTGACACTCCCCTTAGCACACTGAGCATCCTAGGCTGCCTGAGGGGGCTTCTCCTGCCACGAGCAAAAGGCATCTCCATGACTGGTGCCAAGCGATGCTTCATGAAGAGCTCTTGACTAGCTACTGGAGGAAAGTTCATTTAGAGTAACTTTTAATGCAGGCTTGCCTACCTGAACACTTTTGAACCAATATGTAAATTGGGACGCAGCTATTCTTCAAAATGTACAGTTCTTTGAAATTTGCAATGCAGTGTAAACATGTATATATTAGGGAACATTTCTGTAAATGTATTTATATTAGAGAGGTTTTCTGTGCAAATTGTGAAATGTGATCAAAAATGTGTAGGGATTTTTGAACAAACCTTTGCACTGAAAAAGTGACCTGGCTGTATCACTTTTTTGATGGAAGTTAGATAATCTGTCCCCCTGGATGGGACAGACTGATAAATAGATTATAGTTCATACCCGAGCATATTCCTCACCTGTACCAAAGAATAACCATTATTGAAACACATCTTATCAGGCACTGAGAGATAATCCATCATCATCATCATCATACCATTTCTATGCCGCCCCTTGCCGAAGCCTCGGGGCGGCTTACAACACAATAAGATACATTGAAATACAATAGAACATAATAAATTACCACTAAATACAAAAATACAAAAAATACACTGAGATACAATAATATAAAATTAATATTAACAGTATAAAATAAGTAAATAAAGAATACAGGAGGAGGAAAGAGAAGGAAGAAGAAGTTGCCCTGGCCAGATCATATATTTTAACAATGAAAATGATGTTTAAATAAAAAGAACTTCAGTGTGAGACAAGTGCATGTTCCACCTCATTCTGAAAACAATCCAGTAGATTAAAGAGAGTTTGAAGGGCTAAGCACTGGTGAACTTAGGAATAAACCGAGCCTTGGATAGATATTTGCTTGACTTGTGCTACTAAGCCACAAGTAAAGGAACCTTGTTAGCCATACATTCTGAAATCAAATTTTATCGACTTATTTGGCAATTCTCCATATAGATTTATTGTATTTGTGAAAAGGAGTGAGAGATCATGTCTTCAATTAAGATCTAGATGCATTTGGGCTCAGAGGAGTAAGTGCATGTTGAATACATAAGCTATCCTTATTACAAAGCTCTCTTAGTGAAGCTGCAAACTTGCTTACCAGGACTAATGAAAAGCGTTCATGTGTATGATGTTGCTGTGCAAAAGTGTAAGAAACTGAACAAAGTTAACCAAAACTATATATCCTAAATTAAAGGGTCAAGGGGCAGGGGCGTGCCACTTGTAGGCTGAAACATTCCTGGGGGACATGGCTCAGATTAGCTCTAGCCAGCACAGGCAAAGCTGAGGAGCAGTGAGCATTGTGACCTGAAAGATCTGAAAGGCCAGGAGTTGTCTAATCCTGGTCTAGGGCATTATTGAACTCCAATGAGAATGCCTGCATTTTTAGGGATAGCTCCTGGGCTCAGAAGTGTATGTTTTGTATGCGCAATCATAACCTTGCAAAGTCTTAACGTATGATGAATGCAGTTATCAGCATATCTCAAGACAGCTGTAACCTAGTCTTTGGTCAGTACAGGTGGACAGGATGAGAGATAGACTGAGTCAAGAAAGTATTGCAGAAAAAAGGTGGAGGAGCAAAGTCCTACTGTTGCTAGAATGGAGCCCAAGGTGACTACAAAGCTCAAACAGCATATACAGAACACTAGAAAGACCTATTTAACAATATGGATGTTTATGATCAAAGGAAAGTGATGATGCTTTTTTTAAAGAGGGGAAATACAGGAATACACATGCACATATGAGACAGAGAGAGACAGAGAGATTGATGGGAATGAGAATTGGTTGAAAGTGGAGACAATAGCTAGTTAGCTTCTTTATTTGTGCATCAGAGTTCAGTGTACTTATAGAAATGTATACATTCCTGATGAAAACTTTCTATTGACTTTGAATGGCAAAAATTGACCTGAAATGTCCTCTGTGTTGGTTGTACAAATGTCACACACAGGAGCTATATGATGTTGACATTCACGCTGCTTGGAACAGGCAGCTGCGGTTTGGAGGAAAATGCCAGTTAGTTTTACATTGAGTCAAAGAACAGGAGAGAAAGGCAAGAGCCCTTTTACAAATAATGAAATGAAGGCAAACAGCAAAGTCTTTAAGAACAGTGACCAATTTGGCAGGTAACTCCAAAAGTCAGAGCCATAGTCACAATCAATCCTGTTAAAAAAGGTGTTTTAAAAGCTAATTATGCAAGGGGTGATAATGGTAAATGGCTAAGATCTGTCTTCCTGGAGAGAACTTAAATGAATGCTGCCATTTAGGCATTCGCTCAGTGTGAACAAAGAAGAATACATACAGTGATTAGGGGACAACTTAACATAAACTTAGCTTAAACAAAATGCAACCTTTAATTTGTCCCTGTTAGGTACCCTTGCATGTTCAAACTCAAAACAGAAAACTGAAACACAAACACAGAAGGGTCTTGTGGTACTTTCGGTATTTGTTGTAGATGTGGCTGTGAGCCTGAGTGTGCCCAGAGGTCACAGGGCTTGCTATGAATGGAGCCCCACAAGACCTCTGTACATGCAGCATCCCCCTTTATGCCTTTGCTTCTGCCCATGACATGGAAGAAGGTGGCTGGTGGCGCACCCTTGGTTCTGCAAGCATCCACATGCTTCCTCTCAGCTCGACCCACTTTCCTGAGCACAACAAGAAGTCCGTGAATGCTAGAGGAACAGATCCCATGAGCTGCAGCACATTCTTACTCCGCTGCCGCTACTTCTTCTCCAACTCATTTCACAGAAGGCCAGCTAATGAGATCCAGAAAACAAGGTGGCCAAAAAATAGGCAAAGATAGGGTCTGAATACCAAGTGCCAAATTAAATATTTGTGGTGAAAATAACAAAAATATGGAGAAAATAAACTGATGCTGCTGAGGGAAACACATGCAAGGTTTGCAGCACACAGCCACACCCATCCCCCAACATAAGCAAAACACACAACACATGGAAATATGCTCAGACACATTCACATAAATGCACAGGAGAAACACCACACTAAACCGAAAAGGAACAAATGAGCGAACAAACAAAAACTAGCAAACATACACACTATATCTCCCTTTGAAGAGACAACTCCTTACACACACACACAGAGCAAAGCACTCTCCCTCCCAGCCTTCCTGGATTTGCCCTTTGATGCTCTGGCTCTGCTTCTTTTGCCCTTTTTCCTGGACAGTTGAGCACATTTGAAACCAAAGCTCTGGGTGGCACCCATTGTGGCATCCAGAAGCCTTCCTGGAAATAATCATAGAATCATAGAAAAGTAGAGTTGGAGTAGGCCATGAAGGTCATTGGGTCCAACCCCTGCTGTTGAAGGACACCAAGTTAAACCATCCCACTCAGATGGCTGTCCAGTTTCTTTTTAATGATGATACTAGAGGTTGATGCTTCACTTTGCAGCAGATACAAACACATGAGGTAAACATATTTAAAAAAAAAATTAGAAGGCACAAGCATGTTGGAGGGTGCTCATGTCTCCATCATGTTGGAGAGAGCATGATTAGGGGATTTAGGGTGGCAGTTATCTTGGTAAATCTCCATGGAACTAGGTGAAACTTAGAGTTGACTTAGACAACTTTGTGACTTAGACAAGCAGATTTCAGAAGAATCCCATTAGGGAATGATACCAGATGAGCAGGTTTTTAAAGTAACACATTGTGTTTCCTGTAGCAAAACTAAACATGTTGATTGATTCTGCAAAATCAGTCTAGGGTGAAGGGATGCAAGCACAGATTTGGAGGTGTTGGCATATTTCCACTCCACAGAATGCTTCGCATGCCAGTTCTTGCTGATCAAGCTGCCGTTCAGGTCAAGGTTTTAGTGGTCCTGATAAGTGACTCTGAAACAAAAGAAAGTTGTTAGTGATTGGTCCCCATGGAATATGATGGAAGAGCCAGTGGTTCTTTTTTCCTTATCCATGTTTATGGCAATATAATTTGGTTAGAATGGTTCTAAAATTGTTTCTTTTGGTCCCTTTTGGGGTGAGTTGTAGTTTCTACTATTTATTTATTTATCCATTCATTCATTCATTCATTCATTCCTCCTTTAACAACCTCATCCCCCCATAGTATGCACCAAAAATAGGGAACCTAAGGCCTGGGGATCAAACTAGACCTCTTGGGGTCTCAATCTGCCCTCTGGGGTCATAGAGACAGCCTTACTTCCCTACCTGCTGTAATTCTCCCTCCTCCCTTGAGAAATTCCTAGAATTTGTGAAATTTTCCCCTGCTTTTGAAATAATTAGCTGAAAAAGATATTAAAAAATTTAATAGCAAGATATTATGTTTTCATTTAAGTATTTCAGTTAGGACTCAATCATAGAATAGTAGAGTTGGAAGGGGGCAGTGAAGACCATTGGGTCCAACCCCCTGCTCTTGTGGGTCACCAATTTACACAGCCCACTCAGATGGCTATCCAGTTTCTTCCTGGATGTCTCTAGTGTGGGAGAGCCCACAACATCTCTAGGAAACTGGTTCTACTGGCATATTGGTCCAAAAGTGAGGAAACTTTTCCTCATATCTAGTCTGAATCTGGGTTGATACAACTTGAGTTGATTATTCCATGCTATACACCTCTGGGATCAGCAAGAAAATATCATGACCTTCCTCTTCGCGACAGCCTTTGAGGTACTTATAGAGTGATATCATGTCCCCCCTCAACCTTCTCTTCTCAAAGCTAACACTTATTCATTCATTCATTCATTCATTCATTTGACACGCCCAATTCTCCCAGTCTCTCCTCATAGGGCAATGTTTCCATTTTTTGTTGCCCTCCTCTGGACCCTTTCTAATTTTTCTGCATCTTTCTTAAATGCAGTTGCAGCTGCATCACATTGTTGGCTCATATTTAGCCTGTTATCCACAATAACCCCAAGGAGAACTCTTTTTCCTTTTCAGTTCTGTTGAGCCACGTATTCCCCATCCTGTATCGATGCATTTGGTTTCTTCTTCCTAGGTAGAGGACTTGCTATTTGTACCAACTGAATCTTATTCTGTTGCTTTCAGCCAGCATTCAAGTTTATCAGGATTGCCCTGTATCTTCATTCTGTCTTCTAGGGTGTTTGCTATTCCACCTAGTTTTGTATCATCTGCAAATCTGATTATTGTTCCTTGAACATCCTCATCTCAATAATTAATAAAGACGTAAAAGAGCACTGGATCTAGGACTGAACCCTAGGGCAGTGAATCATTTAAACCCAATGTGTTTAAAGGATTTTTTCACAGTCAGCCTATCTATACCAATTTTTGCTATGAATTGGTAGCAATTCTGCTAATTGAGATGGTTTGCCAAAATATTTAAGTTCTTCAGGACAGTACTAGAAACCTGAATCTCATGCATAAGCAACAATGACTTTGGCCACATGGTCGGAACCAGTTTCAAAGAGAGTACACGAAGCTTTTGTTTTGTTTGTTTGTTTGTTTTTAAATCCCTGATTGAAATTGATAGTTCTTAGTGGCTAAGGGTTTCTTTACAGAAAAGTTAATCTTATGACGACAGTGAACCTGGGTGTATTTATACTGCATATACTGCACAGTATTGATTCTGCCTGATCTACTAGGTCTCTTGCCAAAGAAAGAGTTTTTAAAAAGCCATAGAAAATGGCCAACCAACTGCAGAGACACCCACACAAATTGTTAATTTTCCAATATGATTGAAGAAAATCACTTTATGAACAGAATCTATAACAGGCTGTGACATTCTAAAAATACCGGTTCCCAAAATAAAGGGACTAAAAAACAAAAACAACACCCAAATTAGTAAGCTATATCTTACAATGTATAGTACTCAATCATTTTATATTCAAAAAAGCAGAAGACAAATATATAATTACATAATTTAAAAACACAGCATCATAGTCATATTGGATTTGTAACTTCTAAATAATAATAATAATAACATAACTTTTTATTATAGTAAGTCTCAACTTTTCTATTCTCTAATGCTTCTTAATATGACTTCTTGGGGCAACTTCTCTTTCATTCAGCTAAGCAGAGTAAAATATAACCATCTCAATTTAACAAAAAAATGAAGGTGAAAAAGCCAAGTAGCAATTTATTGCTAAGCCTAGTCTTCTTAACCTAAGTTATAAACATGCAAGTAAAGAGATGAAAATAGAATTCTGATTAATTAGGTGTGCTATCCATTAAGCAGCCTCTGTCTTCATGCTAGTCTGACTTCCAGCTGGTCAATGTTCATGCTGCTAGTAAGTACTGAAGTCAGTCCCAATTTTGACACCCCTTCTCTGGCTCTCCCAAGAAAAGCTGCTATTCAGCTGGAGTGATACATTTCCAGGGCTGACCAGAAATAGTCTCCTGAAGTTCTCCATGCTACCTTTGTGTGGAGAATGATGGGGAGACTTCTCAAAACATTTTCTGGCCCAAGGGAGAATTTTGCAACAGTTGGTTCAACTTGGTGGATGAAGGAAACAATAAACGAAGAGAGGATGACTTGTAGGAATTGGGCCAACCTATTTATTTCCTGCAAGCATAACAAAGTAATATTTTTAAGGACTAAAATAGGATCCACAGCTGCACCTGAAATTTCCCACCCGTTTACCAAAATTAAAAGATGGGGAAGCCATTTTGCTAAATATTGTTCTGGGAAGGACCAGAATTCTCCAAAAACACAGGAGAAGCTTGAAAAAGTTACCATATTCCTTTCAGGTTTGAAACTTGCAGGGAAAGTGGGCACTGTCCAACTAGGTCAAGTCACTCCAATTAGCAGTTAGGGAAGCTGATACCATGGACAGCTCCCCGTGGACTTTGCTGGTTTGTGCTCTTCTCCTGATATAAGCTACAGAGCGTTACTATCTTCCAGAGATGATGTAGGCTGATAATACCTGTTCTACAGTTATCCCTGTGAGGAAGCCAGTTCTGGCTTAAAGGATCTCAACATCACCTCAGCATTGCCAGATCTTGTATCCACTGGCTTCTGTGCGGTCAAGAGGTGATGTTGAGGTCTCATCTACATGTATGAAGATGATGATAGTGCCATGTTGTCCAACTAGGAGGGCACGGGGACATCTACTAGTGCTTCTACCCTAGATGGAACAGCCTCTACCTCATCTTCCTCTGAGACTTGCTTGGAGCATTGCAAGGCTATGGCAGCAACAACCTATCAGTCATTCATCATTTCTATCATTAGCTGATTTCTATGTTCAATGTCAAACATGCACACAACTGTTGATATCTATGGCAGCATGGCTGTAAATGAGCACTAGTTAATTGAAGGCCAAACTGCATAAGACATTAGATCAATATGTACACTAATGGGGGATTTTGTCCCAATTCCACTCCTAGATTCAGAGGAGCAATTTTCCTGAGGACCACAGGAGGGAAAGAAAGGGCAATTCTGCTCACCTTGCCTGCTGTGATCCCATTAATCTTTAGCCTTCCAGCTGATACCTTTTGCAGTGCATGTTAAAGACAAAAATTTAGCTAATGCCATGTCTAGGATAGCCCTAAACCTAACAGCTGGCAGAAGCAAAGAAAACAGGACCTCTTTCTGAAGCTTTGTGGAATGATTGTTGTGAAAAGGTAATGCACAAATCAAAACTATGCCAACACTCAAGGTTGCCCTTCAGTGCTAAAATGTTCAAGTTAATCGGGAAGTGCTGTAGTAAAGAGCATGGTTAGAAATTGTACCTTTGGCAAGTTGGAAACAAATGGTTTTTCAGGGCATGGACAGCTGCTCAGCCCATCTGTGCCTAGCCTCCATTAATTGGATTTCACATCAAAACAACTTTGTAGTAAATTGCCTTAAAATTTAATTGGAGTAGTTGCTGCTTCTGTGACAAGTGTGCTATTAAGCAACATGTTTTAGTTGTTTCACATCATGAGCACGGCAACCTCATCTCTATAGACTTCTGCTCATGTTGCCTCATGTGCTGAGATTAAGAATATTACGAATGATTGAAGTATATGAGAATCTGTGATTTCCCATCTAATGCATTTATATCCTGTTTTGATATAAAACTTCCCTAGAACCTTTGTTGCCAACCACAACCCCTGTACTAAAGTCTACCAGCTCAGAACGTGCTTATTTATTTATCAAAATTATAAACAGTAAATTCAAAAGTAGTGGAAAAGTCTCAGAACAGAACTATATTTCTATATACAGATTCAGGAAAAAAAGTATAATTAATTGTAGCACCCCTGAGTAAGAATGAAGGACTTTATGAATACATTGAATTTAAAAGCAAATATCCACTGGGGATTAGAAATGAGATCAGTTTAAAGCAGTGCTTCAAACGAGGATACACATCTGTGAAGGCCATTTCCACATTTTTACTTATTCAAGAGGACCTGCTTACCACCTTAAATGCAGTCCCTCTTTTAGTTAGTGTTATATCAGTCCTTTCTTCTAAGTTCATTCTCCATAAAGCCTCATGTTCTATCTGCATTCCACAGTATACCCTGTCTTTTTTCTTTGCATCCTGCAGACCTTTCTGTTCAACCCACTTCCAATTATGAGTTCAAGGTTGTTAGGAGATTATTTAAAGATTTTAAGAGATTTTTTCCTATTACGTGTTTTGTAATCTTATGTCTGAAATGCAGTTGTCTGATATGCCATTCTAGTTTAGCATATGTGGAGAGCCTTGTTAGTGTTGTCCTGTTACTGCCACATCCATTTGGGCAGCTTCTGAAGTTCAGTGGGACTCTACTGCAGCCAAACTGCTGATAAATTTGCTGTAACAAGTATGTGCTGGTTTGAAGAACATAGGAAAAGCCTTGCTGGATCAGAACAGAACTCCCTTCACACAGTGGCAAACCAGCTGCCCACAGGATCCCTCAAACAGGGATGGGTGAAAGAACTCTGCCTGCCCAAGCTCCTCAGCAACTGGAGTATGCAGGCCTGCTGCCTCTGGCAATGGAGGTACCACATAGCCAACAAGGCTAGTAGCCATTTAGACTTCTCCTCTATTAATTTGTCCAGCCCCCTTTTAAAGCTTATCCAAGTTGGTGGCCATCACTGTTTCTCACAGCAGTGAATTCCTTAGTTTAACTATATACTGTGTGAAGAAGTACTACTTCTTTTTATCTGTCTTAAACCTCCTACTAATCTGCTTCCAGGTTGTTTTGTATGGAGTATGGAGCTTGTTTGCTAGTAGAATTGTGTTCCTATGAGGCTTTGGGAAGTGTTGTTTTCCTAGCAAACAAGGTACTCACTCCCTGCATGTTCTGTTTCCTCGCAAACTTGCTATTTTTCTTGCAAATTCAACAAGGTTGAAGGCAGGGCCCTGCAAAAACAACCATAAGGGGCACATGAGACTGCATGAGGTCTGCCCTTGCTCCAGAGATGGCTACTCGGCTTGATGCAACACGACTCTTTATATGATCCAGTGTGTAGTAGCCCCAAAGTGGCTATAGTTGAGTATCGGAGGCAGCCTGCCTAGATGCACCAGCAGTTTAGAAACCAACCCGGAGGGTGCGATTTCATCCGTGTCCTTGCGGGCTTCCACAGGCAGCCTATGTGAGCAGAATACAGTTCAGATGCGCCTTTGTTCTGATCTAGCATGGCTCCTCTGATGTTGAAAAAAGGCTGTTTCCAGCTTTCATCATTTGGAACTTCTGTTTAAAAAAATCCAGTGCCAGTAGGTAAAATTGGTGCAGTAACTTCATACAGCAAGGAAAGAAGTATGGAGCCAACAAAAAACAAATTCAGTGTAATTTAGCAAAGAATTATCCTAGATGGGCAGTCCATCTAGTTCCAGGATTGTTCTGACTTGGAGGAGAGTATGTAGGCAAAGGACATATACGGGCTTCTGCTCCAAAACTGAAATATTTTCTTTGGGGAGACTACATTGGTTGCTCATGGTGGATGTTGAGGCTTTCCTCTTAAAGAGACACTACATCATGCCATGTTATCATGTTTCTATTTTTTCCTCTAGCTTTAAAATTTAAAATGACTGGATGGGTGGGGGAATCTAGCTTTCCAATATATAATAGCAAACATTTCATCTCATGAATTTTTAAATGCTATTAATAACATGAATGATTTATGCTTCCTGTATTTAATCAATTAATAAAACATTGAAAACGAATGCACTAAATCACTTGGTATAGGCATCTGAAGAGAGGGAGGACAGTAACTTGAAGCAGGAATTAGAACCAAGCACATGAATATGTTGTCTATATGCAGCCTTCTTTTCCATCTGGTCCAAGGCATGAGATTGGTGGCTTATATAACCAAAATGGAAAACATGGGTAGAAATTCTCCGAAGAAGTTTGGACCGGGAGCAGTGCTGTTATGGCCGGCCTTGTGCATCATTAATTTGCTTGCGGTATTTCTTCACCCTTTTCTCATTGCAAATAACGAGCTATCTTTCTCCCAAGCACCAACTGGAGAAACAGAGAGGATCAGCAATGCACTGGTGCTGACAAGACATACCGTCTCATTCCTTCTAATAGCAGGCCCTATTTTTCTTTATTAGCTTGAAATATGGGACTGTCAGAACAGCTGCCATATTTCACATTTGCTCAGCAAACCGACAGAAACATTGCCCATGCGGAGCCCTGCCTGGAGTGTTTCATGACATCATAGGAGGTAGGGCAACACAATGACGTCATGATGCAGGAATGACTTTGTTGGCCTGTGCATCTCTCAAAAACAATGAGCAAAATACTGACTGGGCACAGTGGGATTCTGTTCTTGTTCATACTGGTACCATTTGTCTGCAATATGAATTATTCTTTTTTACGGAGAGCAATAATTTTGTAATACATATTATTTGAAAGATTTACATTTTGTGCCTAAGAAAGGTGCGTATATCTTGGAAAAGGTACGTGCACACACAGAATATTAATTCGTGTGTGTCAGATACTGGTACCATTTGAAGAAATGATAGGTTGGTTGGCTGCTGTGTGAACAGAAGGCAAGAGCTGATGGACCTTGGACCAGACCCAGCGTGGCTCATCTTATGGTCTGAGCATCATATTTCATACACTAACTCACCTTTTGGTCCTACTGTAGCGTAATTAGGATTTATGTGCTGTACTAGAAGTGATGGCATCAGATCTGTCAGGCTTAGTGCAATAACAAAGTGGAGTAAGCAAAGGAGATCTGATTTGAAGAGAAAAAGCCACACAGCTGGCAGGTGCTGATTGCTACCTGTCCTATAGCTCATTTTTCCCACGCACAGACTGTGATGTTGGAAGTGAGCTAGGCCGAGTCCGGAAAATGCTGGGAGGTAAGCCACAGGGTAAGGGCCCGCTCCACATAAACTTTGGCTTTTAGATTGGGCCCCAAACCCTCGCTCTATATGGGACTGGAAACCTGTCTTTAAAGCAGAGATAGGACATGGGCCAAGGTGATGCTTGTTGTAGCCAATAACTGAATTACCCAGAGCCTGTCACTTAGCCGAGTTCAGTCCTGTGGGAAAATCATCCTGGAAGCATTTCAAAGCTATGCCTGTCTGCCTTTCACCTTGCCATGCAGAGGGCTAGTTGATCCTTCAGAAAGAAGGTCTGGTGTTCCTGCCTTGTAGAAGCTCAGGACTAGATGGTCTTTCAGCTCCATTGTCACGTATGGCTTTATAAATTATGATAAAATGATTAGGTACATTCCCCAAATGCCTTTTTTCCTCCCCAATTTGCTTTCTATCTAGAAGAGTAATTTCATGCACACAATAAATAGCATTAGGCAGACCTAATGCAGATGCTGACTTGACGCATGCTGGTGTGAAATGATGGTGCAAGGTGCTAGCCAGTTCTGGAGCGAAATTACCAAGAGAAACTTGTCCTAACTGGGAATTTTATGTTATGCGTATCCTAATGCTACTTCAAAGAATTTCAGATCATGGTGGCAGCATAAAAATGAATTAAATAACGGCACGGAGTAGGGGAATAGATCACAGAATCTATCAGACCATACCCTGCATTTTACATTTAGTACTTTAACTCAATTACTCAGAGGGCACAGAAACATTTAACAGAAAATAGAGGAAAGCAGAATGGGACCAATAGATTCATTCCTGCCATTCCAAGAGCAATTGCCCTTTTCTTCAATGGGCAACTTAGCATTTATAAAATGCATATCAAATGCTCAAAGAGAATCACATTCATCATCCTTAAGCAGCTGACTCATCATTTTCTCATTGTAAAAGAGTAGTTAAGGGTTTGGGCTTGTCAAAGGCTACCTAAAACACAATCCTGTACATGTACATGAGGGAATCTTACAACTCCTAGCATGCCCCAACCAAACCTTCTTTCCAAAAACACATAGGATTCCTGCCTAGTGAGTTTATTCTGAAGGTGACATTTGAAAGGGGGATTCCACCTCGCCCATTTAGCTGCTATATTACAGCCGCTTGGTGGTACTATACATGCCTTGTAGACATATCCACCTACATTTCCTTTTTCCAAATTTTGATGTGTTACAACCTGAAATTGAAATGGATTTAACTGGCATTGTTACAACTCGATGTGCACAGAATTCTCAACACTGAAGGTACAGAATATTTTTGTTGTGCTGCAAGAGTTAAGTAAACAAAGCCTAACCGCATCTTATTGATTGCATAGATATTCATCCCTTCATTGTGACTTGCCGAAAAAGCTCTGCTGAACCCCACTCCCAGCAGACATCACATAGAGTTCAATGGGATCCACCTGTGTGCAATTGAAGTGCCTGGAGATTAAATACCCTGGAGGACCCCAGAGCTTGTTGGAGCTCACATCTAAACAAACAGCATCATGATGTCCAGGGGCTATCCATTACTCCTGTACAAAAGTGTGCAGAAGTGCTAGTCAAAAATGGGTAATAAAAAATATCCCAAACTATGGCCTTCCCACACAACACCATCACATCCAGTAATTCAAAATGGCAAGAATAAGGTTCAACTGTGACTCTGTCTAGAAAAGACAGTCCACCAAAAGTCAGTTACTGGATAAGAAGGGCATTAGACAGAGAAGCAACTAGGAGGCCAGTGGTAACTCTGAAGGAGCTGGAAAATTCCACAGCTCTGATTGGAGAAACTGTCCATGGGATAGCTGTTGGCTGGGTAATCCCCATAGCTGGGCTTTACAGAAGAGTGGTGAGAAGAGAGCCCTGACTGAAAGTGCCAGTTTTGTTTTATTTACCTAACTTTTATGCCATAATAAGAAAATTTTGCATATTCACTGTGTTGCATCTTGTGTACATCAAGAGGTAACTAGGCTGATTGCATCTACTTCAATTCCAGGTTGTAACACAACAAAATGTGGAAAAGTCAAAGGGGCTGAATATGTCTGCAACACACTGCATTTGCCCCCTTTAAACAGGTATAATCTTAGCCTAGTTCACACTTTCTGAATGCCCCTGGAAACTCTACTTTGTTTTCGTTTCATGTGTTGAATGTGACCTATATTTGGCATAGTTTTTAAAAAGCTCTGGCACTGGACCTTTCTGTCCCACTTCTTTCTGATCCCTGCTAAGTGTTTTGAAGTGCTCTGAGTGATCAGCAAGTTCCAAATCACTCTGCTTTAAAGACACATTTATAGAAATGCTGCCCTTTCCTGGAAATGCTAATTCATTTATTAATTCTGTTTTCTTAGTAGTCAGGAGTAATCCATCTCAGATGTTTCAAGCAATTATTGCCTGGCTAATCCAGAGGTGATACTTTGAACTTTTTCTTGCTAACCTGGGTAGTATGAGAGATAAAAAATCTTATTGGCGTGAGATTACTTGATTGATTCTTAACAAGCTCTGCCTTTGTGAGACTGATTAGTCCACATCATAGACCTGGTAATAATATTTATTCATTCCTTTAAATTCTTCTGGATTTTAAAAGAGGCAGGAAAAGAAGGTCTCTCTCTATCTTTGGTTCTCTCTGACTTCCTGGGCTGGAGCCTAGAAGACTTGACAAGAGGTTTCATTTGATTCCTATTTGGAATGAACTAAGATTATTCACATTTCCTGCACTTCCAGGCAGTTACTCTTCACGTATAGCACTTCTCTGAGTTTTGTAGTTTTCAACTCAAAAGGAAAGGCCTGTCTTGATTCAGTCTTCTGTTTGCAGAGTTTTCAGGTTGTCTTAGGCCTACCATATGCCAAGGGGCACTGGAGACAACCTGAGGCCTGCTATTATGCTGTAACTTACTTGCTAGGCACTTCCAACACAAAATCTCTTGCATCTACCAGGGCTTCAACTTTAGCATTATAGCAGCTGCAGCTGGTGAGGTTGCCAAAGCACAGCCTGGTTTACTTTTATTGGATGAGCTTCAGTTGGTACAGCTCAAGGACACAAGGTGCTTGGACACTTGCATGCTGCCATGGTTGTACTGGATCCTTGCTCCTCTCGTCTTAGAAAAGCCAGCAGAGAGGAAACAGACAGCTGGACCAGGGAAGTGATTAATGCCTCCTTGCAAACGTGAGTGGTCTATGCTATGTCTCAAAGACACAATGGTGAGACCACTTCTGAGCATGGACTCAGAAGATCCTAACAACTGTAAGCACATGTGGGAAATGTTCCCTTCCTGGGCAAGGTTCTTGAGTGGGTAGAGACCAACCAGCTCCAGATACTCATGGATGAGATTGATCATCTAGATCCGTTTCAATTAGAATTCTGGACTTGGCACAGAAATAGCTTTGGATACCCTGTATGATGCCCTATGTCAGGAAAGAGACTGCAAGAATACAACACTATGGATACTCCTTGAACAGTCAGCACCTTTTGCTACCATTGACCATGGCGTCCTTCTGGAGCTAGAGTCTAATCTGGGAGTGGTGGAGGAGGGGGACTGCATTGCAATGATTCTGTTCCTACAAAGATGGGCCAGGGAGAACCCTCAGGACATGAACAAGTTCCTTTAGGAGGAATGTAAACCATCCAGAAGAGTTTGAATTCTCCCCAGTCAGAAAAAACTTCTGCTAACAGTATCACAGTCTTGTCTGGATTTGAGCTTTGGCTTATTACCCTCATCCAACCCATTGTTACAGCCTGGCACCAGTTTAGCACACCTTCAGAAGGTGATGCTTGGGGATATTGCTTGGTGCAATGGATTCTCCAGCATGGGGGTTTTCAGGGGTTTGGTCTATCCCCATCCTATTTACTTGAAACTATTGAGTGGGGTTATCCAGAGTTTTGGAATGTGCTGCCCCTAGTCTGCTTTTGACATGCAACTTTATTTCTCCTTTTCATCCTCACTCGGTGAGGCTCTGGATGTGCCAGGCTTAGTCCTATGCAAGTTTAGACAGACTGCCTGGGACATACTAGGACCTGCAGGTCTTTTTTCAGTCTAAACATGCAAGGGATCACATCCAAAATGGGATAAATAGTGCTGAAGATAGTTCATATACTGTAGCTTCCGTGATGGCCAAATTGATAGAAGGGACCAGGAAAACTAACTATATAACACCAATTCTGGCCTGCTTCCACTTTCCATCCTGAGCCTGATTCAAGATGCTGGTTTTGACCTTATGTGGTTTGGGACTACAATACCTGATGGAGGACCTCTGCTGCTATGAACCAGCCTTGAAACCCCGACCATCATCTAAGGGTCTCTTCCATATCCTTCCTGAAGGCAAACTCAGAGCCTGGCAGCAAGGAAGAGATCTGATTGGTAGCCCTTCAATTAAGTCTTGCTTTTCCCACAGAGGTCTACCAGGCACCATTATTGTCATCCTTTCAGAAGACTGTTCTCTGCTGCCAAGCATTTGAAGGCATAAGTGAAGATTTTTCCATCCCCTGTTTTATTAGGTCTCAATATATAAACATACCTGGACCTTTTTTGAAGCTATCTTTTATTTGTTTCTAAAGTATGTATGCTACAGGGTTAGGATACAGGGTTTTTTATGTTAAGTTTTGTTCTGTAATTTTTGTGAACTGCCTAGAGAGCTTTGGCTATGGGTTTTGGAATAAAATGCATACAATGGAACAATTCTCATTTCTAAGGGACTTTGAGCTTCTCAACTGATAAGACCAAAGTGACTTTAATATGGAGTGGGGGAATCAGGGCTTTGGCTGCCTTCTAAAGCTCTTCTCCTTCTGAGAATTTGACAGGATTCAGCCCATTTGACTACCCACTCAGTATGCAGGTCAGGTTCAGTGCAAAGAATGACTGATGTAGTTGCCATTTTACTAGGATGCCATCCTATTTAATTTCCAGTCAGACTGTCTGGGTAACTACAATGCCTTGAGAATAGCTTAAGACAAGGTAGTTAATTAGAACATGTCTTCTTTGGGGGGAGGGGGGTGGACAAAAATACAGACTGCTCATTAATGAGACCAGTTCTTCATTCTCTCAGCTCTAGTGAAGTTATATTATAGTGATTTAGACTGAATTAACCATGGTGTTAAAGAGATTTTTTTGAACTGTGAGCTTTTGGGAAACCTTTAACTAAGATACATTTAATGTTGACAAGCCAATATGAACTGAAATGTTAGCAGCCATCATGGACTCTTAAGATAAAAGGAAGCCAAACAGGAAAAGCTACATTATACCTTGGGCAATAGAAAAAGGAAACTGCACATTTTTAAACATGATGTCCATTCAATTCAAATTTGCATTTCACCTTCTTGTGGTCAAACCAAGCAGATAATCAATAGTTCTTTCATCATCAGAAGAAAATATATTTCTATGTTACACAGTTGGAATTTAAGTTTTGGAGAAGTGGTAATAGATTCAAAACAAGAGCAAACAGAACTTCTCACCTTTTTTACATTTCTTCCATGCAAGTTGGATAGCATGTTAAATGCTATGAACCCTCCAGAATTATGGTTGTTGGTTATTCATGACCAAATTGGTAAATGTACCTCCTGTGATCAGAGTGGATTTCTAGCTGTGCAAAGGTATCAACCTATTCTCTTTGTGATGTCTGCCCTGGATAGCTACAGAACATTTTCTGCCCCAAGACCAACCTATTAAATATGTACAATGCTTTCTTCAGTCTGGGTTTTCTTTGTTGATTTTTCATTAGTAATCTGAGAACAACAACAACAAAAACGGTGAGTACGTATGCAGGCAATAGCCCTTCAGGATATTGTTTTCTCAGTGCATGTTTTCTTTTATAGATACCCATTTCCTCATAGACACCAGGCTCCACCAGGTTAATTGGACACTTGAGTCTACGGCTAGGCAAACCTTGGAACCCAGGAGCCAATTTCACCCCTAGAACCCCCCAGAGGCTTCACCTCTCCTTGCCACAATGGCATTTTTGCTCTCCACAGTTCTCTTAAAGAGAAACCACTGCCCTTTCCTTGTTTCGCTGTTGAATTCCAGCAGCAAATTTGGTGATATGATGGCAAAGGTGGGAAACATGTGGGAGGCGAGGCGTTGCCTCCCCTTGCCATAGACAAATATCGGCATGCTTCCTCCTTTCTTGCGCTCACGTGCACCCACTCTTGAAGCTCCCATGGATGCACACAGAATCCATCCATCCATCCATCCATCCATCCATCCATCCATCCATCCCATTCATATCCCACCTTTATTCTTGCATGGAACTTACCACACCTACTTTCTGATCCTCTACCTGGCTGCCTTTCTGATTTTCCTTTTTTCTGGCTCGATTCAGTGTGATTTGAAACCCTTGCAATTTTATCCATCGTTATTTCCAAGCAACTCTTTCCCCGGCTTCCTCTCACCTTAACAAGCACCGAAGTGCAAAGCATATTGGTGTCTAGATACAGTATTGGATGCAGATTGATCACAGAGGGCTCTTTAGTCACCTGTGTGTCTCGGAGTGGTATATGATTCAATTCCACTACCTACATATTGCACTTGTTTCCTGGAAGACTATTAGAACAATATGAGATGTTCCCAAGTGGGAGAGATTAGATTTCTAGCACGATAATGAATTATGAGCTGAATGCATGAAAGGTAACAAGCATTCAGGCTTGCAACAGATTTAGAATGAGGAATATTGGGGTTCATATTGAGATAGCCATTTGTTTCGCACAGAAACATCTAGACTCAGTGGTCATGATGTCCGACTGGTGCTAGAGGCAGTATGCTCATGTGCCCTGGTTAGTGAGGAGCATGGGCAGGGGGACTGTTGCACCTATCCTGTTTGTGGGACACTGTGAACTGCTGGTTTGCCATCACATGAACAGTGCTGGACTGGAGGGACTGTTGGTTTGACTCAGCACGGCTCTTCTTAGGCTCTCAGAACCTGAGGCAAGACTCTGATGCTGAGAGGCTCAAGCTGAGAGTGCAGAGGCACGAGCTGATTGATAAGACTCAGATGAAAGCCTGGCAGTTTTTCAAATGTCATGCCTCACATATAGACATTTCAAAGTAATGTCCTAGCTCAGTCTCATTATCATGAGCCAGTATATCCTTGTGTCACATGGTCAATCTTGTAAATATTGTCTGAGATAATTAACCAAATAAACTGAAGCCTTGGTGTTAACAAGCCTGTTTGGCATTCTGTTTGTTCATAAGAAACATGCCTGGGACTAATATATACCTAAACCATGCAGACTCACTTGGCACCCTTGCAGTCTGGCGTGTGAGGTGGGAGGACACAGTCCTATGCCCTCCACCCTTGGTGCACGTAAGCCTTTGAACTCATAGCATATGTATGTTCTATGCCCCGGTTAATTGAACATCCTAACCCACAACAAGGCATGATGGTAGGAAGTTCCACTGGTGCTGAGCCTCTTGTCATGGCTTTTATCTAGCTGACTATTTTTGGGCACATAAATGAATTGGTGGGGAGGGGAAGGGAAGGAGGCTGGGATGCCGATAGGAATAAGGCATGCATAAATCTTGGTCCCAGCTTCCTCCCTTCCCTGCCTTTGGCCCACCACCTTTTCCTCCATCCAAGGCCCTATTGCAACCTTCAAGGGAACAACTGATGCAATTCTTCCTTCACAAGCTGTGCGAGGGGAGCAGGGCAGGGGCCTGGACTTTAAACTTCCAGCTCCATGCTTGGAGGATCACAGAGCTGGACAGCAGATAATCCCATGGCCTCCAGGTGATGTCGGGAGGCTATAGGATCGTGCCTTAAATTGTTCTGCATGCCCAAAACTTTATCACTGAGTTCTGGTAAAAAGTATCTTTCAACCCCACATTCATCCATTCTTGAAATGGATGTGAGACAATGCAAAGCGCTCTACTGTAAGATGCATGACTTGAAGATTGTAGCATCACAGTGACATTTAGGGGTGACACTGCACAAGATTCGAAATTCCACCTTTCCAATCTTAGAAGCAGTATGGGCCATCCAGTTCAGGGCCACAATGGCTGAGAGAAGGTAGCTTTAATATCTGTTGTGTGACCATTGTCCTAATTCAAATCTCTGTCTCTTTCTCTCTCACACACACCCCTTTCAGAAGGAAGAGTCCACAAAAGAGGGTGCATTGAGAGATGCTAATAATACCTGTATGCTTGGGGTGGGAAGGGTGATTTTGAATGGTTAATCCCACCTGGCTCTGGAGTGCCCATCTGATTTAACACAGAACAACTTTCAGAACAAAAACAAAATACTTGGAAATTCCATAATGGATCTCCCTATGCTTATGATAGCATTTTCCTCTTGTTTTATGTATATTAAGAAGGGTGACAGAGTCACACTGGATTTTCTTTAGCTTCTCATTGTTTCTAATGCCACATTTGTTATGATCCTATCCTGCATGGGGTTCCATTTTTCCAAACAGTTCTCACAAATCTGTGTAAACATTTTCTGCCCATTTTAAAGAAATTTGCATTTTTCCAAATGTACACTTTTCAGCACATTAAAATCCCTAGAAATTAGGCTAGTCAAATGCTGTGCATTGCCCGTGTTGATACGGTACACTATTATTAACCAGTACATTTCCATTATGGTTTATTATTTCTTGAGTCCAGCTAGCTTTACCAAAACAAAAAATTCCTCCCATATATCAAGAGAGATCATTCATAGATACCATCTTGGTGAGTGTTACTCCTTAATTCATTCAACTATTTAAATGCACCCCTTTATACAATTCCCTCATTTTATCAGATAAGCAATTTTGACAGATTAACAGTAGCGGAGTGTCTAGCAACACTTTAAAGACTTGTATCCCCTGTTCAGACAGTCCAAATTCAAAATTAGCTTACTTTCTAAAATCGTTCACTGAAAGGTTGTGGAAAAAGTAAAATGAATGTGGTATGTAATAAGCAGCATTATTATTTTTAAACTGTTCCCAATCATGCATTAGCGTTGTTGTAAATTATATTACTCCAGCATAAGGTACCTCTGGTAGAGGTAGCTGGAGACACAGGATTTCCTGGAAAAAACATTGTGCCAGATAATAGCATTGGCATTGTTTTAGAGGTCCCTTTCACTAGCGCAAAGTAATTTTCATTAGTCCTAGTATGCAATTGAACAACTGTACCTGTATGTCTTTATATGCCTGCCCATTTCCTTGGACAGATTGGGGCCCATTACTGAATACAGATGTGTAAGACGACAGTGCAGAGAAATGGCAGTGTAGATGATGCTGGGCTTCAAGTTTGCATTAGCCAAGGCATTTAAAGCCCCTCTCTTCTGAAATGCATCTCTTCTCATTTCCCAGAATCCTTTAGGGGTTTTGTTGTTGCAGTAGTTGTCTTTCATTTTTGAATGATGGCCTTAACCACTGAGATGGATATCACACTGGTTGCTCACCAAGGGATGTCAAGCACCAGCTTAAAATGCTACAACCTCCTTTGTGGATGATCAGCAAAGTTACTCTTTTTCTTTATGGTGTTTGTTTGGTTACCTTCTGAGCAATCTGCTGGAGCCTGGAGAATCATAGCAAGCTATCTATGGGTGCTTCTAGATGGTCGTTTTTCCTCATAATTGCTAACTGTCTTCACAATGGCTTTAGGGGGTGGGTGGAGGGGGGAAGTGGATGGGTGTCTGGGCATGCAGAGAGGTATCATTATTGGTTCAAGGCCATGCCAAAGCAAGACAGCTTAATGGCAGGTTCATGGGATGTTGCACTGGGCTGTGCAACTGCTACTTTCGCAGGAGACATAACAGCATTGGGTTGGTGACTCCCTGTGGTATACGTATGTCCAGCAAATAAATATCATTGCTAAGCAATTGCTAAAGCCATCCTGCTAAATTCTGTCTCATCAAAGCTATCCACATTTGTTAGCTCATCAAGTCACTGATAACCCAATAATTTGCATGGCTACTCAGAAGTAACTTATTCTCTGTAGAAGCAGGGAGTTATGAGAATGTTGTATCTGTTCTCAAATGATCATAGCATATTAATTTAATTAAATTTATTTAAAATATTTATATGCTGCCTATTCCACCAACGACATCCCTAGGTGGCCATCCTTAGCATATCCTATGTACAATCTCAAATGCAAATGGAAGTGTACTCTCTCTCAGACTCTTGTTGTTTTAAAATAAATATAATAGAAATAGAAATGAAATGAAATGTGGTTGAAAGGGAAATGAACAGATTGGTTCCTCCAGGCAGAGGGGTTTGCCTTTCAATGACTATCTATCTATCTATTTATCTATTTATTTGAGTTGTTTGAAAGCCATCATTTAGCATCATGTTCTCTGCACAGTTGTTAAAAATAAAATACTGATAAATAACAATGGTAAAATAATACAATTAAAATCATGATAAATAAACAGAGTAAAATCACAATAAATGCAGTTAGATAAAATAAAACATAAATCAATATATTAAAACCAGTACCATTGATATAAATAGTCTAAAAGTTGCTATAGGTGTGTCAGAAAAGAAATTTCTTTTTTGCAAGGTGCCTCAAACTCAACAGGATGGGTGCCTGGTGAATCTCCAGCAGCAGAGTGTTCCATATCGGAGTGTCACTATCCTAGTGATTAGCTCTTGGAAGTCGGGAGGTATGAGCATATTGTATCTGCTCTCCAATCATGCAAAAATATTCCATTTGCAATCTCAAATGTGAGCAGAAGCAGAACCTTTTCCCAAGACACATTTCTAAATTCCCAAATTTGTGGTCCATTTTCAAAAAACACAGAAAGCAAGCCAGAAAGGTGCACTTTGAAATGTGCATTTACATGCTTTAACTAGTAAGCACTTTTGAAAAAAATGTGCATAAAAATGCACTCTTTTTTTCATTCTGAGTGAGCTGAAAAACAAGTAGGAAATGAAAGGAGTAAGTCGAACGAGCGTCTTTGTTTTTCCCCCTAGAGTATTTAGGCAAGTTCAAAAATATCTAGCTTTCCAATTCCTACTTAAAAGTCAGATTTTGACTCTGTATTCAAGTCTGTTTGCAGTGCTGAATTAAGGTGGTTCATTTTTAAAATTATAGCCTCCTTATGTTCAACAGCTATATGGCTGGAAATTGGGGATGTCAATGAAATCAAAATCATGTGCTCCTTGGAGTGGATTTTGCATATTTAGTCTACTGTGATGATTTTCTTTGAGTCATTATTTTGAAAAGAACTTACCAAAATTAACAGACCCCTTCATAAACGGGACAAAAAGAACTTGAGATTAAAGCAACCAGGAAGAAAGTTAAACTCATCAATCTATTAATGCCCGGGCCCAATTCAAGGTGTTGATTATGACCTATAAAGCCCTAAACGGCTTGGGTCCTGGCTACCTGAACGAGCGCTTACGTCCGTATATGCCCGACCGCCCTTTGAGATCTGCGGGAGAGTCCCTTCTCCGGGAACCCTCCATGAAAGAAATTAGGAGGGTAAGTACTCGGAGGAGGGTTTTCCAACCTATGGAATTCACTCCCCAAAGAGGTCCGCCTGGCACCGTCGTTACTGGTTTTTCGGCGCCAGGTAAAGACCTTTTTATTTAAACATCATTTTAATTGTTAAAACATATGATCTGGCCAGGGCAACTTCTTCTTCCTTCTCTTTCTCCTCCTATATTTTTATTTACTTAATTTATACTGATAATTTTAATCTT
>NW_025335468.1:22278779-22381669 GCF_004798865.1 Varanus komodoensis
ATGTGCTATTGCATTTCAATGTATTTTATTGTGTTGTAAGCCGCCCCAAGGTTTCGGCAAGGGGCGGCATAGAAATGTTATAATAATAATAATAATAATAATAATAATAATAATAATAATAATAATAATAAAATGCTTAACATAAACACAATGGAAGCAATGTACTTTAAGCAAAGAAAGAGTCCCTCTAGTCTATTGCATCATATGATACAATGTGATACAGAGTGTTGGGAGAGGGACACAGGAGAACTGGGGTCTAGTCCCCACTCAGCCATGGACCTACTTGGGTGACTTGATGCCAGTCGCAGACTCTCAGCCCTCACTCTTGTCGTGAGTTTAAGACTGAGAAGAGGAGGTGAATTATAGAAGCTGCCTTAAGTTCCTTGAAAGGAAAAAGGAGTGGAATATAATAAATAAATGGCAGCCAGCAAGTCACATACCCTAGTTAATCTAGTGGGAAAAAATGTCCATAGAGTTTGCGTCCATGGACAAACAGGTCTTTTAGTATCACTGGGCAGTGAGGCATTATGATTCACTGCTGCATTGCCTGATTTCATTCCCATGTTAAAGTACTTGGGCATCGATGAATGCAGATAAGGTCAATTTCTTATACACACGTACCTGCATATCAGAGTTTTACAAAACTGTTGGAATTGATTTTGTTAAGTTGTATAGGATCATCATGAAAGTGGGTTGGGTTTTTGTTTGTTTGTTTTTGTTTTTGAGTGAAAATGGTATAGATTAGAAAAAAATGTGTACATGTGTTTTGGGGTCCATGATATTCAGGAACGTTTTCTGAATGCAATAGGTTGGATCCAGGTTCTGCCTTCCACAAGAGAAGGGGGCCTGTTTGCAGAAGATCTCTTGCCCAGTATTTGTGGATGTCCTATCCTTGCAGAAAGAGAAGAGGAAGGCCAAATATGAAAGGAATTGATATAGGAAGCCATACCCTTGAGTCTATAAGAGATGAGCAGAGTTGTCGAGGACTGGACCTTTTGGATGGTGTTCAGTCATAGGGTTGCTATAAGCTGGAAACAACATGCAACAATGATGTGCTTTCACACACACCACAGCTCTCTCCCACCAGCAGGTCCTCCTAGCTCTCAGCATAGCATTTTGGGGGGCGGGGGTGAGGGAGCTGCCATGGAAAGGAAGCGGTGGGGATGTCCACTGTCTCAGTGCAGTTAAATAAAGTCTAAATCTGGATTTCTTTTTTTAATCACTCTGTTTGCAAGCAATCTAGTGAAGAAAACAGCATTACAGTTAGGAGGCTGTGTCAGGCTTCTCAAGGCTAGAAAGCAATCGAAAGCTGCAGGATAATGCAGCCAGAATGCAAATTCTAATGCTACATATTTTAAAATCATCTGTTCCTGATAGGCGATTAGTTCTTGTAAGCAAGCAGAACACTCCCTGCAGCATAATGCGCACAGCCAACTAAACGAGAAAAGGCCGGCAGGGAAAATGCATCAGCTCCTACTAAAATTATCTCATGTACTTCCCTCTTTTTTTTGCCAGCTCCTAAGTGATTCATGAAGTAAAGTTGGGGTTCATAAACCTAGGTTAACGAAGGAAGTTAAATAGCACCTTGCCTGTGCAGATGACTCAGAATATTGTCAATGCCAATTCCGCCTCAAAGTGTTCCCCGCACCCTCTCCTCCCTCCCTCCCTCTCATTCCTTCCAACTTTTTTTAAACTCACATTTTATTGCTTGTTACGAACACGTGTGAAATTACCGCGCATGTGCTATAAAACTTCACCTGAACAATCTTTCTTATGTAATAAATTCGCTGGAGTGAAGATGCTTATCACCAAATGAAACAGTTTTGGACTGAGATGAGGATTTCGGACAGATTGACTTTTAATTGGGAAATAGGTTCCAGTTCAATCAGTGAAAGGTGCCACCTACACTCTGCAACATTCTCCCATGCAGAATTTGAGAAGTAGAAATCATTGCAGGTTTCAAGTCCTTCTGAACACATTATCTATTTGTGCAGGCTTTTTCTGTAATGGATTATATACATGCTTCATTTTGCTGCTGTTGTGTTGTAATGTTTTACATTATATATAATTTTATATTTTGTATTCCATCTGTATTTAATGCAAACTGCTTGGAGATTTTATTCCATTAAGTGTTGTACAAGAATATGTATTGCAACTAAATTGAAGAGTAAAGTGGGTGTTTCCAGAACTTCATATGCTTTTCCTACATCCCCACCAAGGGATTCTAAATTTGCCCATGGGAAGCAGAGTATCAGGGCAAGGATTTGGACCAGATCCCAAGTGCAGGGCAAGAGTTGAGTGCTTCCTGCAATTTCTTTGCTATGGAACCTTTTCTCCTAATGCAAAATCTTTCTATCCCCAAGCTAGCTAGCATCAGAACTGTTCCAACAAGCATCTCTGAGTGGCTTTTAATTTCAAGTTTTTCTATCCTCATTGTGAACACATTTTTGAATTTGGTAAGCTCAACCCAAAAGCAGATTTCTTAGCCATCCTCACTGGCCAAATTCAACAGGCACAGCTGTTGATAATAGGGCTTTATAGGTTGCACAGCTAATGAAGATAGCTGTGTTCACTGTGCAATTATTTAATGCATTTGTGTCTTTCATGGAATAGTAGGGTTGGAAGGGGCCAAGAAAGTCACTGGACAATCCCTTGTTAGTGCAGGACTCCAGTTACACCACCCAGCTCAGCTATCTCTCTAGCTTCTTCTTGAATGTCTCTAGCATGGGAGAGCACACAATCTCTCTTGGCAACTGGTTCCCCTGTCGTATTGGTCTGACAGTTAGGAAATTCTTCCTTGTGTCCCACCAGAGAGAGTCCCTTCTCCTTCATCACCTGGCTGCTCAGTGAGGACATCAGATGGGATGCTCCTGATGGTTCTTCATGGATCTTTAGTCTAGTTGGAGTCCATCCAGAGTAACCTTCAGTATGGTGTCTCCCACTCTGTGGAACTCTGTGTTTTTGGTGCCTGCTGGAGACATCTTTATTGCAATAAGACTTCTTCAATCAACCAGCCATGTTTTCTAGCAGAATTCTGTTTTTAAGACTTGTAAATATGTTTTCTTATTCTTTAGAGGTTTTCACATGGTGTTTTAATCTTTTATTGTTCAACACTCCGAAATCTGGTTAGGTGTGCAGCAGTATATAAATAGTGTAAATAAATATATAACAGCATCTCACTTCTTTGTTCTGTGTTTGCTGCCTAGGTTTACTTGACGGCTAGTTGCATTCAAAGTTGTTAATTATTTATTCATTTATTCATCCAAGGAGATCAAGACAGCACATATAATACAACCCCTCTCCCTTCTGCTATAAACCTATGAGGCAAGCTATGCTGAAAGACAGTGGCCAGGATTGTAATTCATGAAGCCATGGTGGATTTTTATGATCATTACACTGTTATGCCACAGGATCCCAGTTGCAGCATTTCAACATGGTGCATTGGGTTTCCAAAAGCAACAGAGAGATTCCATGGTTTATTCTAAGGTTTCCACATCTGGACCCAGAAGCTCCTCAAAACATCTGGACCTGGGTGAGGAAACTCCATATAGTCTTGCAGAAAGAGAAGCAATAGAAGGAGCTGCTCTAGACATCCAATCTCTTCTAACTACAGTTCAGCAGCAACAGATATGTCACTGTTCCCTTTGTTTTTATTGGCTGAGTGATGCACCCATCACCCTTTTCCCCTTTGAAAGAGGAATGAATGCAAAGAGCAAGGAGGCAAAGGTGTTTATTTTAATTTAACAAAGAACCCTGAGGCAGCTGGAATAGCTAGGAAGCATTATAGAGATGCAGGGAGGGGGAAGACGAAGGGCCCGCCTCAGAAGGTCAGAGGACCAATCAGGGAGAGGCAGCTAAGGTCTCTATGAAACAATTCATTCCGAAGAGAATTTTGCTCACAGGGCTTGCTGCAATGTGTGGCCAGAGCAGGAGGAGGGTGAACGGACAGCAGAAGCCATATTGCCATGGGAATGAATTCCATTCTATAACCATGTGTTGTATGAAGAAGTACATCCATTTATCTGTCCTGAATCTCCCACTAATCAGTTTCATGGAAAGATCCTGAATTCTAGTACTGTGTGTGTATGAGAGAAAAAAAAGTCTCCAATCCCCTTTCTCCTTGTGATCCATAAGCCTCTACTACACCTGTATCAAAGTTGCCTCTTGCTCATCTATTTTCTAAGATAAACAATGCCAGAGTTTCTTCACAACTTTGGGGTCCCTTCCTCCATTTTGGAGAGACACTTTTGGCGTTCCTCATAATCCCTTTTTGTCTTAGCCACCCTAAATAACTCATATCCTGGCCTCTCCAGTCATCTTCTCTCTGCATCCAGCAGAATGCCTCCACTCTTTCTGCTCTAAAGCTGCTTTTCTGACCTCAGAGAGGCAACCAGTGTGGCATTTTCTACAGCAGTGTCAGGTCTCCAACTCCTTCCAAGGTTGGAACACCTCAGAGGGACTTCATAATCTGTCTTTTATCCTTGGGAAGCTTTCCTGGGAGGCAGACTTGGAAACCTGCTGTTTCTTTGGTTGAGAGTCCAAATATTTTTCAAAACTGCTTAATCTGTTGGTCTGACTGCAGGCATACCTAATCTGCAGGTATGCAGAAGTACCACAAAATGGCACATATATGCAAATTACAGGACTTCATATTTAACTGGAGTGCCATTTATGCCTCAGTGAAGCAGTGGCAAAATTTCCACACTGCTACAATGCACATTTATGGATTTCTATGGGATTGCAGGGGTTTTACAGCACATATATGATAAAAATATAAACTCACACACACACACACACAATTTATATCTATATTTGAATTTGCACTATATCTCAGGTTTGCATTACCTGAGTTCAGCATGTATGCCCAGAAAAAAATCCAGGCTACAAAAGATCAGATTGTGTCCCTCCCACCATTTCTAGATTAATGCGGCTATGTTTGCTTTGCTTTTATATTTATATTAATTGTGATATTTGTTGTCTTTTCAGGTATGCTTTGGCTTTAATTTGATATATAAGCTCAATTTGGAAAGATGATACCTACGAGGCTTTTTCAAAACTAGGAATATAGGCAATATATTGAAATGATGTGTAAATGAAGGACAGAAAATTGTGCTGCCAACACACACCACATTATATTTGGGGAATTGCAGCATTCAAGGCTGATTGAATATTTGTAATGTACTTGCTCAAATGGATAATCGCACACTGAATGGAATATATGAACAAGACAAAAGCCTTACTGTCTCCTCTTTCTACAGGACATGAACAAACCTGTTGCTTAGGCAACAGAGAAATTGCTATAAAACATTAAGCAACTAAAATAGACTAATTAAGTCATGACGAGTTCTATTCTGCTAGACTCCTCTGTGGTTTTCGAAGACCATTTGACTATCATATTAAGAGAGGCCTTTTGTTAAGGGTTCGTGGCTCATTTTATAGTCTGTGACGCTGTTTTGACATGCTTGCTGCTAAGAGCTTATAAAGTGTTTATACCTCACAGTTGCGTTGGATCAGTTTAATTAACAATGAAATGGCACTTCTAAGTCAAGTGTTTTGAAAGTGGTTTCTCAGGGTATAAGCCAGATGCCAGATGCAAGCAAATAAAGTTAATGTTGTGCATGTATGCTTCTGGATTAGGAAGAAACAGTGAACAAATTGAGGTCGAGTGTCACTGAAGACTAATCTGGAAGAATATTATTCTCCATCTTATGACTGTGAATCTGAGAGTGCTAAAGCTACATTGCTAATTTCTTTATAAGTAACTTGTTAAGATGTACATGCATTCTAGGAAGCTTCTATCAATTGATTGTAATGTTGTTCTAAAAAAAAAAGTGGAAAACCTCTTCCATAGAAAACTACCATAAGATCCAAGAAGAACCATGGATAAAACAAGTTTAGTTCAGTCTGCTGTTCAGGCAGTGGCTGACCAGCTTCCCACAGGAAACCCACATGAAGTCACAAGTTCAACAGCATCCTTCCAGTCAAGTTCCTCAGTAACTGGTCTACATAGGCACACCACCTTCTGATTCTGAAAATACCGCAGAGCATCATGACCAGTTGTCATCGGTAGCTTTCTCCTCCATGAATTTGTTCTAGCCTGTTTAAAGGCTTTCCCTTTCAAATTAGTGGCCATCACTCTTTATTGTGTAAATGAAATCTATAGTTTAATTATGTGCTGTGTAAAGAAATACTTCCTCTTGTCTGTCCTGAATTTCTCAACTTCATGGGTGGACCCTCAGCTCAAGTACTATTAGAAAGAGTAAAATGTCTCTCACTCCACACCAAGCACACTTTTCAACTCCTCTAATTTTCCTTACTGAGCTAAACTGGCCAAGCTATTGTAGCCTTTTCTTGTAGGGGAGCTGTTCCAGTGCCCTGATCATTTTCGTTGCCCCTTTCTACACTTTTTCCCAACTTTATAATAACCTTTTTAGGTGTGGCACCCAGAACTGAACACAGTATTCTACGTGTATTTGAGCCATATATTTGTATAAGGGCAATACGGTTTGAACCATTTATTCCCAGTTTGTTTCCTAACATGCTCCCCAGAGAGGTCCACCTGGTGCCAACTCTATTCCTTTTGGTGCCAGGCAAAGACCTTTTTATTTATTCTCCATTTTAACAACTAATATTATTTATTAATGTTGTTAATTTATATACAGTTGCATTTTATTTATTACTTTTATTAATTAAGAGAGGATATATTGGATTTTTTTTTGCTATTTATAGATTGTTATTTATTGGGGAATTTTATTCATGTAAGCCATCCTGAGGCTTTCGCTAAGGACACCATACAAATGCCTTTAATTGATTAATTAATTAAGTCTAGCACGGAGCTTGCACACTGGGTTGGCATTTTCACTGAGCAGTCCACCACAACCCCGAAATCTCTTTCTTAATCAGTCATCACTTGCTCAGATCCCATCAGCTTATACTTGAACTTTGGAATGTTTATTTATACTTGCTTACACTGAGTTGCCTTTGCCATTTTGATGCTTATCCCCCCAGTTTGGAAAGAACCTTTTGGAGCTTCTTATAATCCATTTTTGTTTTATCCACCCCAAAATATGTAATGCTGTCAACATATTCACTGGCCGTGACTACTTCACTGCTCATTCCTAATTTCAGATCACTTATGAATATGTTGAAAACTATTGATCCCCGTGAGACTTCACTGTTTACATGCCTCCATTGGAAGAATCACCAGTTATTCCCACTCTGCACTTTTCATTCTTTAAACAGTTACTGATCCATAGGAAGACTTAGAGGTTCCTCAGGGGTCTTTGATAAGGGACTTCGTCAAAAGCTTTTTGGAAGTCCACATAAACAATGTCTTCCCGATCACCCCTGTCCACATGTGTATTGACAGCATCAGACTGGGTTCAGATGACACCACAAGCAACCAATTTTATGGTTGTTTCTTGTCATGTCTTCTGAACCCATTCATGGTATTTCATCATGGTTTGTTTTATCCACAAATACCATAAGCAAAAATGGCCTGTTGTAGTATTTCCAATTATCATGATTGTCATGATGCCCAAATCTAGAAAATAGTTTTATGGTTCTTGGTAGAGCAATACCCCATACAGTCCCCTAGGGAGAGCATCTACTTTAATGGCAGATATACCTGTGTTTGCCTAGCCATGTAGAAACATGGAAACAGAGTGAGTCAGAAGGGACCTCTCAGGTCATCTAGTCTGACCCCTGTTTCCAACCGGCTCTGCTCATGACATGCCCACCATGTGCATGTCTATCATGGGTGTATGGAAATTGAGCTTTCTACAGGTGTTGTACTTTCTCCATGCTTCTCTACCTGATCTGGTGTCCTGATTTCTACTTGTTATTTTTAGCTACTGAGATTCAGGCAGCAGTCATTTGCAGTGCAGCTTGCTCACACAAAAAGTTGCATATATAAATTTAATATAGATAGCAAAAAATGTTTCTAGCCAACCACTACACTTTGTTATACCTCAAAAAGAAGTAAATGCTTTATTATAAATAAGCCATTGTTTCTTACACCGGAAAGTTTGGCAATGAGAATCTTTTCTCATTTCTGCATACTAGCTAAAGCACTTTTTGAGGGGTATGTGCCGATTGATTCCCAAAATATAGAAATTAAGAATGAACTGGGAACTATCATGCTTTTCATGCTGAAAAAAAAGGCATAGAAGAAAGGGAAAGAAGAAGTGTCACAGAAAGTTCATTTTGGGGATTAGGATGACTTGAGGGTGGGGGAAATGACATTCATGGAAAAGCAATATGAACCTTATCATGGCAGAAGGGTTGCAGGAAGAAGTGACTTCTCTTGTCTGCCAGACCAGAAAGGAAGGAGGGAGTGATAATGGGAAGCCAGGGTGCTTTCAGTGCCCGGCAGCAAGAGGCATCCTGATTGCAACCAGCTGTGGGTGAGACACCGCAGGAGTAGCGCAGGAACAGACTTAAGATTTACCTTCACTACCATCTAAGCTATGGTGTGATAAGTGAGGGAGCATGCAGGATGGTCAAAGGGAAAGGCATTGAAGCAGGCATAAGGAGCTGGTGGACTTGAACCAAGCGGCTTTCCTTAAGGCAACAGGCAGGCTGTGTGGGTGTGAGGGTCCAGGGCAGGAACACGGGCAGCAGGAGACAAGGCAGAGGCATTGGGACCTGGGCAACAGAATCTGAGGTGGGGCAGAGTGCAAAGTGCAAGAGCAAAGTTCACTGTAAGTCCAAGTTGTCGACACATTGCAGGCCAGAGTCAAGAGCCAGATGTATGTTTCAGGGCAGAACAAGGACATAGTCATGAACAAGCTAAGGGTCAAGAATAGGAAGACCACCAGGGCTACAGTTACCTTGAGGCAGGATATCCAGCGTGGCAGGATCCATGGCAAGGGTCAGGCAAGATGCAGGGGCTGAAGCACACCTAGCAGGAAGGCCTGCATTGCTAAGGCAAGATTCAGGCACTAAAGCAAGTAAGGAAATCTGCATTGCTGAGGCATGTTCTGGAGGGAAGAGCTTGCTCGTACATAGCACTCCCAGCAGAGCCTGGGAATGATCCTGCAGATACTGAGGTGGGCGTTCTAGTTCTGGCCAGCACAGCAACTCAGATGCTGACAGTGGGCTACCTGGTGAAAGATGCTTTGCCATGGGATACAGAAGGCAAGAAAAGGCAGGCACAGGTGAGAAGGTCATCTGCCCTCCTGCCTCTCGCTCCTGAGAATCGGATAAATCTGAGCAGACGGTAATGTGTGAGAGCTGGGCCCACTCTCCACACAGGCTACCCCTTCCCTACTGTTTTTCCTTAGTCCCATAGCTCTAATAACTCAGTATCTAGATTCACTGTGGGCAAAAACAAGTGCTCCAACCCCACTCCCAAACCATACACCGCAGTGTACCTCTGCTGTGTGTGTATTACTTGAGTGTGTAGCCAAGGGAGGTTGAAAATCACTCATAATATACTAGCAGTCTTTTAGTCTGAAAGATGTGTAAACCAATCAACAGAAAGATTTTTTTCTTTAGCTGGCTCAGCCTCTATGCTCAGAATATAATTCCACCATTTAGTTGTGTACTTCATTATGTGATAGTGCTCTTTGCCTGATTCAGCTAATGAATAATACCTATCAGGATGGATTATACAAGAAGGTTACACATGTGTGAAATGTATGGAAATCTGATGCATCATCAGTGGCTTTATTTGGCTTGCCTATGTTTTTATTCATGCGTTATTCCTTCAAATATTATTTTTAGCAATAGTTCCTCCAAGAGAAGCAGAAACAGAGCTCTGTGCTTTGTCTGTTTGCCCTTGTTGTAAACCATCCAGAGAGCTTTGGCCATGAGTGGCATAGAAAGGAAATAAATAAAATAACTGTGGTACTGAGTGGAAGTGCGAGTGCGGGGTGCATCTAAGCCCTTCCCACAGGATCTCTGGGTACCCAGTAGCCAGTTAGACCTTTGTGTTAATGAGTTGAGCAGGAAGGATTGACAATAGCATGTTCACCTGAATGCATTGATGGAGTTCCTGCAATGGTGTACCCTCTCTTCAGCTGCATGTACTCACAAGCTCTCCTCACACCTTTGTGCTGAATGCACAAAGATCTGACTGGGTACCGGGCTCTGGAGGACACTGGGGGTGGAGCGTCCATGTGGGTCCCCCTCCACACTTTAACTGTACACACAATCAGGCAAATGCCTGCTTAGAGCTGAAGTTCTCTTATAATGGCATGAGGCCAATTGTTACATTTATGTTTTTAAGGCTAAACATTTATTTATTTAATTTTTTTCTGTACCTTCATTCTAGAAAGTTTTCTTAATCAAAGTAACAAACAGAAATGAGACATTTGTAAACTATACTAAACAGTATCATACCAGTTGTACATGAAAACTGTGATTGAAAAGTACAATTTGAGTGCTGGGGAAAATTGGAGCAGTAAAATAAAAATCATGATCCAAAACTGTAACTAAAAAGGATGCCAAAGAGAATATTCTTGATTGATTGTCCAAAGGAGAAAAATGAAAAGGCTTGGTTAGCATATTTTATTAGGGCAGGCCAAAGGCAAGTATGGAACGAACTCATTAGATGAACTCAAGGTTTGAACGAATTGATTTTGGTGAAGGCAATTCTTAAGATGTTTTGGTTTCAAAGACTAGCCATCTAAAAGTCAGTGATTATCTCAGTGCTCAGTGATACTGGGAATTGTAGTCCAAAGCATCTTGAAGGAACCCATTAAGAGAAGAACAATAATCTTGGCTAGAGATGCTAGAGAAGCTCATCATAGCTGGGTTTGGATAGAATCTTCCAGGATTCATAATGCTAACATGGCAGAAGAGATTTACAAACTTACAAACGTTACAAATTCCCCAATTCTTCTCTCACTCAATTTGAAACTGACTTCTGAATGTCCAATTCACTAGGAAAAGGAGCAGAGTTATTTCTGAATAGTGGGATAGTATGTATGTTTGTTCATACAAAATCACCTATCACTAGATTGCCAGCAGCATTTCTGAAGGTAAAACCAGATTCCAGAAAATTATTCTCACTTTTTCAAGTGAGTCCTGCAAAAAATGTTTTGCTATTTTGCTCACAAAGAAAGCCATATTGAATAATCAAACATTCTTCTGTTCTCCAATATAATGTAATAGAGGTACGTAACAGTCTTTCTAGTAAACTAAAAAGCTTTAATTCATCCACAGGGCATGTGCATCCTTGTTTAATATTTATTTTTATTGTGCAGTACAAAAACTGCCATACTGCACCACTAGAAAAGAATAAAATAAAATATTACAAATTTTGTATGAAATTTAAGAAGATGCATATCAATAGTTACATATATATTTTATATTCCTATATATGAGTATAAAAGAATATACTACCATTGTTAAAAATAGTTATGCATATACTCCAACAAAGGCATTCCAAAAATCCATATATTCATCCATTTGTAGATCATGCATAAAGGCTACCCATTTAAAAACTGAAAGTTTAATTAAATCCTCTATCCATTGTGTTCCTGCACCTGGCTGTTTATCCTTCCAATGTAGTAATATTAGTCTTTTACCTGTCAAAAGGGTGCATAAACTCCATTTATGTTGATCTTGTATTAAATTCCAAGAGATGGATCAGTAATACTAAAGAACATGTGTATCCTTAAATATTAAATAATTTTCCATCACAAGAATTGTTACCTCCTTCCCAAAAGGAGCTGCCATTGGGTATTGTCAAACACAAAGGGAGGCATTAGTTTCATTATATTGCCAACAGTTGGCAAATTTAATTAAGACCATATTATAGAAGTATGGCATCTAATATACACAAACACATTTTTTTTGGAGAATTAAGTGTATCTAATATTCATAACCCCTTGGAAAACAGATAATAATGATGTATTCCATTGGTTGGGCAAAATAGGGTGTTTCAGTTCTGTTCTTGCTAAGATCCTGCATGTCATGTCCATGCACCAATAATAGATATTTATACACATGAGCTGTAGGCTGTTGTATGACCTCAATCAACACTTCCAATAATACAGGGTGCTCTGAAGCTGTAAAAGTGGCAGAACCTAACCTGGATTCTCACAGATATTTCAATTGCATGTATTGAATGGACGATTTGAAATTGGGGATATGAATCCAAGTTAGAATCTGAATTAATAATTGGAGGAACTGGGGGATTTGTAAACCTTACCGTTTCTTTGATGTTAGCATTACGAATCTGGATTCTAATCTGGATTCAAACCTGCATTCTAACATATTTCAATTCCATGTATTACCATACAACCTTAGCTTAGTAAAAAATGGCCAAAGGAAAGGAAAGGAAAGGAGAAAGTGAAAGCAAGAGAGAGAGAGAGAGAGAGAGAGAGAGAGAGAGAGAGAGAGAGAGAGAAAGAGAAAGAGAATCCTCTGGACTGACCAACCAATCCGAAATTAAAATCAGCATGTCCATTCAAGTCCACCAAGCTAACATTTTCTTGCCAATTTTTGATTCTACATTTCCTTAAAAATTTTGCATGTGAAGATGTCAAACTGCAATTGACAGGAATATAGATGGCATAGTTCTCTGGTTGCTACAACTGTAGATTGTCCATTATCCCTTTTGGTTTGATGAAATTCCAGTGCAATCCATTTGAAAAGAAGATCCTGAAATCAAATTTCCAAAACTGCCCAGGAAGAACAATGTAATCCAACTGGAAAAGACCAAAAGACAAATCACCAAATAGGACTTTTGGAATAAGGTAAGGTCAGGGAGGCCAAATTCACACTCTTTGATCAAAAGTCTTATTCTTTTCAATACTATTCATGGTGGAGTGGATACTCATAAACATTCTTGAAATTAAACTTTAAGATTCTTGAAATACCTGCTAGGTATAAATAAATAAACACCACATCATGCCCAAACAATTTGAGGTATTATATTCATTTTAAGTGTATTTACTCTATCCATGGACTTAACTTGATAGATGCCTATCTGTTCATACGCTTTGATATCTCTTTAATCAACTTATTCAAATCTAACTTATCTGTGATATACCACATGAGACAAAAATTCCCAGGTAAGTAATAAACTCACACAAAGTCTAAGTTGTCATTTAGATAATACACTGTGGGTATATTATCTCCAACAGACATGAATTTCAACTCTGACTAGTTAATAGGTTAACCAGATAAATGTCCACAATCATCAATCAACTGCATCAAAGGCAGAACAGATGATTGGAGTTTTGAAACTAATCAAAGATCGTCGGTACAGAAAATAAGTTTGTATTCTGCAATTCATGTGTCCAGAAAGAGAACTCTGCTTGCACAGGGAGGATGTGGGGGCCATGGCTGCAAGATGGCTTTGTAGACTTGCTTGGACACACTCCCTGCTAGATTCCCATGGGAATGTCTGATGGGAGACAGACTTAGAGAAAATGGTCTGGAGTCTGGGGAAGGGAGCTGAGCCATGGATCCCAGTGGGCTTCCATCTCTACACCAGATTCCTCACTCAGCTCTAGGCTATGGAAAGAGAGCGTCAATGTTCACAGTAGAAAAATATAGGCAAGGGAAGCAGGGTTGTTGGTTGTTGTTTCCCAAATCCACTGAAATGTAGAAAAGTTTCTGCATACCCAAAAGGACTAGTTACAAATTAGTTCAACATGGAAATCTTTCAGGATGAGACTACCGTAGGGTGGGGAGTGGGAGGTCCCACATGTCATAAGAAAAACATACCGTTTTCTTTATCACATTATGACATTTTAATAGACTATACTAAATGGTCAGAACTCTGGGGACAGCCTGTCATATGTATCTCTAGCCCTGCACAGCATAGGTGTTGCTCTCATCTGATAATTAATCAATTTCTAAGGAGTGAGGTAGGAACAAGAGACAGATTGCCACAGGCAAATGTTTCTGCATCGTTTTCTGCAGCGAGTCTGGTGATTGGGCAGCCAATATTCTCCTCTGAGTTGTCTGAAAAGCTATACAATATTCATTATGCACATCTTTTCTTATCAACTGTCAGGGATACTCACCAAAAATTGTTTTTCTATAAAGTTTTCCAATTTGTTTTTCTGTGCATGACAGAAGGGAATATAAATTGGTTCTTCTTTGGTTGCTGCTTTTAGGAAAAAAAAATCAAATGGCTCAACAGTTTACCTTAAGTAAAGCTGGCAGAATGCTGGGCAGCCTAAGCCACAGATGCAAATTCTAATTGTTCTGTCTGCATCTTACACAACTAGCTTTGGCCAGTCAGACTGTTGCCTCTGGTAGGCTGAACATTACAAAACAGATCATATGCTTTTATCCTAAACTTTGCTTACTTTGCTGGTATTCCAGCATTATTGTAGAACAGTTAATGCATGTGGCATATGCATTAATGTAGGTATTAGCTGGAAGCTTGAAAAGCCATATTTTTGTTAAGCATGTACTTGAAAAGCCATATTTTTATATCCTGCTAAGTGCATTTTCTATCATCCTATGCTTGCGCTGTCATGGAATCATGATACACATTCATTAAGCTGAATAACTCTGAATTATTCTGGAACAGATACCCTTTGACTTGAATTGCATGTGTACAAGGGCAAACAGCACATTCATAATAATTCCTTGCTATTGACTTTCCTGACTCTGAAGTTATTGTTTTTGTTGCTGACTTGACTTTCTGGAATGTCTAGGGACTGTGGAATCCAATTAAATAGAAAAAAGTGTTTCCTAAATTAAAGGAAAATGGAACTGCGTCTGATGGCAGCAGATACACTTGGGAAAGGTCTAGGCAACAGATACTTCAACCATGTTTAAGAGAGCAGAGATCTTAACCCATAAACAAATTTTGTTTTCAGGTCAACAAACCATTACTGATCTTGATGGTTCAATTTTGATTCTGGTTGCCCCCTTTGAAGGGCCATATCTGACCTTTTGCATAGTGACCAGGTAAACAGGATTTTTCATGCATTCATGAATCTAATTGATTTAATTGGCTCTATGAACTGGAACATATTGAATGCATGAGTTGTATACATGGCAGGCAGCTGAGGACACTGAGCATGTTAGCAAGACTTGGTGAGCACCCAAGGCGCTGCTTGGGTAATGGGCAAGCCGGAAGGTCTGTGGTTTGTATTTGTAGCTAGCACACAACTTGCATCTGCAGCTAACCTGCTCTGTCAAGCACTGGGGCTTTGTGACTCAGGGAGGTCCCAGTTACCACCTTTAAGATGTGTCTTAGAGGAAGAGGTAGGGGACTGAACCCACCACTATCCCAAGGTAGGGTTGGATTGCCTGTAAAGTTTCTTTAGACATGCAGATCAGATGGGGTGTGTGCATTCATGATTATTAAACAGAAAGAGACTTCTTTATTTTCTCCTCCAAGCACAACCTGATTAATTTCTTTAGTTATGATTAAAACATTCAGGCAACTGTACACAGACACAGAGATAGCAATAAAGAAAGTAATAAAGGAAAAACGAATTCAGAGCTGGACATGAAGGAGTGGAACTGTCCTGTATTTTTAATAAAGTTTGGTTTCAGGATACTTTGATGTTAATGTGTCAATTACATACCCATTTTTTAAAAATAAGTCCCAGTAAATGAGATCAGCTTCTCTGAAGAAGTGTATCAAATTTTGGTATACATTGTATGTGTGTGGATACATTGTGTGTGTACGTGTGTACTACTCAAACTTATACCACAAGGTGATTAGACTATAGTGGTCAGGAAGTGTGTTCAGGATGCCAGGAGATTATGAAGTTCATGAAAAGCTGAAGGGAAGAGTAGGGGAACTGGTATTAATTTAAGGGACCAGGAGATTATAAACTTCAACAGAAGACAGGAGGAAAGGGGTGGGGGGAGTTTTTGACTTGTAAGATAGAAATTTAGTTTGCAGAAATGAATAAGAAACTATGATCCTTGATTGGTTGGCTTTGAAGAGAACAAACAAACCAGAGACAAAGAGCTTGCCAGCAAAAAGTCCTGGAGTCAGAGCTTCTGGAACTGAGTATCTAATTGGAAGAGATGGACCAGGAACACAGAAATATTGTTCTGAAGGGATTTGAATACAATATGGAAACAATCCAAGATTAGCTGGATGTCTTCATCCCTGACTGCTGTGTTATCCTATTTCTCATATTTGCTTGTATTGTGTGTGTTATTCAGATTTTAATTTTTACCTATTAGCACTATTGCTCAGTAAAAATAAGTAAATAGATATTGTTATCTGAAACTTTGTGGTTTCCTTTTTGGTGGCGGGGGGAATTGTCCCACACATATCTAACAGTTATTTCATCTAATATAGATACCTGAGACTCAGAAAGCAGTTCTGGTTCTGTGAAGGCAGAGGAGGAGATTTTTACCTGGATGAAGTGGAAAAGGCCTCAGAAAGGAAAGGGCCAAAAGAAGTGCAAATATACTATTTTTGCTGTTTCCTCTTTCACTCACAGAACAGGGTGTTGCTTGCCCATAGCAAGTGAATATTGGAAAAAAAAATCTCTGTATCTTCCTATTAGCAATATAAGACACAAAATTACTTTAACATTTGCCTTTCACTGAGGAGTTTTAATTTAGTTTTTCTTCTGGGATCTGTGGGTAAATTAATCTGAAAGAAGGCTATGATGCTGGGTGTGTTTAGACAAGGGGTCAGCTAAAAATACTTGCTTTGTTTTCTACTCCTATTGTGCATGCCAGCTTATTTACACAGTGCTGTTATTTTTCTTAACACCACATCTTCCTTCTTGTTTGCTTTCACTACCTTTGACTTCATGCACCCACCCTGCCATTTAATCTAACTAGCTTTGGTAACCCACAAAATTTTGTTGAGAACATCACCTGCTACATCTGGCATGATAATATGTTAGGAATTCTTAAGCCAGGTCTTGTGGATACCATAGCAAACTGAACTAAGGGGTGTTTGGCCAAGTAATGACAGATGCTTAAACAGAAATAAAATGCAAACCATGCTCTGAACTAGCTCGGTTCCTTTTCCCACTTTTTACATTAAAATTACAAACAGGCCCTTTTAAAATTGAAATGCAGAGAAAAGAGCAACATTTCTACAGCCACTTATCATCCAATTTTATTTTCCAATGTTATCTTTTGGTGACTCTATGGTATGCAAGATGGCAGGTGGGTGGCAAGAGCACCTGAAAAGATTGTGAGGGATTTCACATTGGGCTTCCATCTGCTCCCAGTTTCTCACAATGGCTTGTACAATAAGGTGCTTCCTTATCTGCTGATTATATTTTCTTACATGACAGTATCTCATCTAGTGCTCACAACTGGTGTGTTCTTATCTCAATAATGCATTTCTGTACCATGGGAATGTGGCAGGACGGGGCTTCTAGGGGACATTGTGAACGGTTGTGTGCTAGGTAATTGATTATTGCTTCTCTGAACTAGATAAATTATGTATCGGAAAGGAGATAGGAAATGGAAGTAAATGTTATTCCCTATGAGCTGACGTGGGTACACGGAGTGCAATTTTAAAAAGCTTTTAAGCAATGTCTCTATTTGTATTGGCAATGATGTTTGCAGTCCCCAAAGGTGTCCATATAACTTGCCTTCTGATCTAGTCATATTTCTTCACAGCATCACTTAAATCCTTTCAAAGTGCAGATTCATTCACTAATGCAGAAACTTGCCAAGGACATCAGGACAACTGCTTTTAAAAAGGATCTTAAATGATGAGATTGTGAAATTGGGAGGAAACAAAGGCCTTATTCCATTAAAAGGATCACCTCTCTATGTTTTAGCAGGTCTGATATCTTCAAGCGAATATTTGTAAGGTTATTCAGCTGGTTCACTGTCAAATCAAACAGGGACACTGCAGGGTGTGTTTTTTGTGTTAAAATAGCAATGGGTGGGGATCACACTCAAAAAAAATAGAAGCATTTTTTTCTTGGAGTTTCTGAAGCAGTTATTGGGTGTGACACACACACACACACACACACAGAGTGAGAGAGAGAGTGTCACTCAGGGTGCAGTACTAATTAACTCATCTAGTTGCTTGAGAAAGGCTTGAGTGCAAGCAGAAATTGTGGGGGCAGGCTAAGTACCCAGGCAAGGTCAAAAAAGTTCTTGGCTAAAGTTTTTCCACTTGGGTTTCTTGCATATTCAGTATGCTTTTGCAGTAGTGCTAGTTTAATTCACTCAGAAGCTTTCCTTGGTCGATTTGCTGTTCTGTTGTCTACTTTTGCATAATTAGCCAGAGTGCTATCTGTTTATGAATCAGTTAAAACTTGCCAAGGATTTTGCATGCATTTTCATACAAAAGGCAAACCCCCCTCCAAAAAACCCTCAATCTTACAATCTGGTATGATCCTGAATTGGAATAAGCTTTGGCATGGAATTTGGAATTTGAGGAACTTCAGCAAACTTGAGTTTTGCTTATTCACATATCCTTACTCCTTATCCATGTGCTGATCCATATGCTCTCTGCTGTTTCCATAGTTCCTCATCTTATTTCCATAGTTCCTCATCTTATTCCTCAAAGGACCTCTCTTATTCCTCAATTGAGCCAAAATTGCTCAGAAGTCTTTGGTGAAAGACTTTGTCAAACAATTCTGGAAGGTTCAGCAATGCCTACTGGTTTATGTATCCCCTGAGAGATTCATCAGCAGGGCATGTTGGAGGGACTCAGCCTGTATCATTTGTTTCCTGAAGCTGGCAACAAATATATCATGCTTCTGTCGTTGGAGGAATCTTTTGAGCTATTGCGGTAAATATTTACTTGTTTATTATTTATATTCTGCCAAATTCTGCCCCTCCAAGAGATTCCTGACACATGTTGCTGACAACTTCCTCCCGCAGAACGTTGAGGAAAGAACAAGAGGATCAGCTATCCTAGATTTAATGCTAAAAGGGACAAAATAGCAGCCACAGGAACTCTGTGGGGAAGTGACCATGTGATACTTTAATTCTTAAGTATAAAGGAGAAGAAGTTTAACCGCTGCCAAACACATACACTGGACTTCAAGAAAGCCAACTTTAACGAGCACAGAAAAATGATAAGCAAGGTTCCTTGGCAACTCACTCTTAAGGGAAAAGGAGTCCAAGAGGGGTGGAAAATCTTGAAAAAGAAGCTTCTCCAAGCACAACTGTGAATAATTCCAACAAGAAAAAAGTGTAGAAGACAACAGAGGAAGTCCACATGGCTCTGCAAAAAGTTAAGCGACAACTTGAATGAAAAAAAGAACATGTAGAGGAGATGAAATTGCAGGGATGGCATCAAGAAGACTAAAGCAGGAACTGAACTGAGAATGGCAAGGGATGCTAAGAGCAACAAGAAAGTCTTCTTCAGATACATCAAAAACAAAAGACACGTAACAAAGAAAGGTGTCCAGATATTTAAAGTGTACGGCAGAGTGATAGCTGATGACAAAGGTGGAAGTGCTCAATTCCTACTTGGCCTCAGTCTTATTGCACAAAAATCTACAATGAAGAGGAAGTACAACAAAGAGGAAAACTCTTATCTGCCATATGTAGAGCAGTCATGGAAGGTGGGAAGATAACAACAAGACCTGCAGGGCCACACATTGCCCATCGTACTCTAGGCCCACATGTTCCTGGCCTGGCCTAAAATCCCCTGCAGTATTGTAATCACAGTGCTGTGTGAGACCAGATTAGCATCACTGTTTGTACTGCTACCACATTATTCTAATCATTTCCTTCTTTGTGGGTTGCATTTCCGTGTCACTGAACAGGTGAAACACTTTGGGTGGTCCTTTCCTTGTTATTCACAGTGGAGCCATCCCACCTGTTCTCCAGAATCAGCAACTTGGAAATCATAACATTAGTTATCTCTAACAAGAGCAGTGCTCTCAAGCATCATATTTTGTTACGAGATGTTTTGTCTTAAAGAAGAAAGGTTTGATTGAGTATTATTACAGTGTATCATTAAAAAAACCAAATGGTCAATTAGACATTCTAAAGCAATGCTTGACCATTATTTATGTTCTTTATTAGACAAACCCCTCAGCCTGATTTGAGTGTGCTTTTCTGTTTCTCAGGTAATCATAATAAGAATCCCAAGCCTCTTGTTTCATCTAGTAATTGCAGGAAGTTCTGCCTGTCATTCGTAATAATAGTAGCATTTGTCAATTTAATCTCACTACTCTTTTCAGCGCTAATCTCCTGTGTAAACAAAGAGGTTGAAAGCAATTTATTCTGTCCTCTTTTGGATAGGCTGTAGATTCATTACAACTCAACAACATGTATCTTAGATTAATTTAATTTCATTTCTCAGCTAGGAAATATTTGTATACTTTAAAAACTTTCCAAGCCACTGATTGCCACTTCATTTGCTCGCTTGTTTTCATATACGCAGAAGCAAGTAACTGGAAGAAAATCATCTTCAGGGAGCACATAATGTCTGCGGTTACATTCAAAAGGAGAAGAATTCTTGGGTGCGCTGAAAGAGGCTCCTGATTATAGATATACTGCCATACGTCTGACAGTGTGGCGGGACATGTGGGAAGGAAGGGGAGAGAGCACTGTACTCCAAATCTACAAGCAACTTTTAAATCTGCTTGTAGATGTTAAATAGCATGGGAGATAAGATAGAATCACATGGAATTTCATAGGCCATTGCCACCTTCTGGAACTTTCCTTCTAGGAAGGATAGGACCCACCACAAAATAATGCCCTTTCCTCCTGTTCCAGCCAGGCAGTACCAAAGAGCAACATGGTCAGTGGCACTGAGAAGTCAAGCAGTTTCAGAAAGATACCGGTGTGGGTTATCCCATGGCAAAGAATCCCATGATTGGACACTTTATTTAACTACATAATCTCCATCATCAAAGATAATAGAATGGGATTAATCAAGATCAGAAACACTCCTTCAGCACATCAGACTGCTAAAGAATTAAGTCTGGAGTCATTCCCTGTCAGTCTGCTCTGCAGAAAGGAGTAATTGTTCCAGCAGCTTGTAGAGTTCATTCTGTCTGAGGTGCCATATGCCCGCCTACAGTGGTTCCTTCAACAAATTTGATCCCACTTTTCTTTGTAATCCTAAAAGAAATACCCTGTTGGCTGTTAAAAGGAAGAAGACAGAAAGCACAGTGCAACAGTGACTTCTTGGAGGGATGCTGCAAGGCACCAGGCAGATGGCTCTCTGCAGAGCTGTGCTGAGCATTGTGGGATGGCAGTCCCTGTGGAATACTGGGTTGGCCAAAGCCTAACTCAGGACCTGGATTCACATGCGTCAGCACTCTCTCTTCTTGTGGTGTTTGCTGCAGCATGAGAGAGGCCTGGCAAAACAGCTTGGAGCACCCATCTGTTTGCTCTGTGACTTACTCAGAGGTGCTCATAGCAAAATGGAAGGTAGGCAGTGGTTTTCTAGAGCAGTGGTTTTCAACCTTTCCACAGCTGGAGACCAGCAAAAACAGGAAAACCCCCTCAGGGACCACTGAATCAGAAATAGAAAGCGCCATACATGTAATGCAGTATTCTGTTTCCAATGACAATACAAAAAATTGAAAAGCCTCCAAAACCACCAGAAACTGAGCAACAAAAAATGCCAACGACAGAACAAAACAATGCAATCAGTGCAACGTGGCTCCCAGCCGGCTCCCACTGAGGTCTCTCCCCTCCCCAGAGGCACTGGTGCAATCCCAGGAACACGATTCTACCAAAGGAAGAGGTGGTGGAGCCGCTGTGCCAGTCCGCAGCAAGTGGGATGCGGCTCCCCATGGACTGGGAGGAAGTCTCCCGCAGACCAGTGGTTGAAAACCACTGCTCTGGAGAACTGCTCCCCTGTTGGGAGGAAGTGCAGCTCACATGGCAGCGAAGGAGTGCCTAGTCCCCACCCAACAGTGGGCACATGTGCACAAGCCACCCCCCTGAATCCACAGCCTGAAATGTGTGATTCACCCACCTCATGGGTGCACAGCCTGAAAGCAGTGGCTGGTGAGATTTTTTGAAAATGGAACTGAAACAAACGAAAACTTAGGCCACTTGTATGCATAAAATAAGAAAGAACAACCCTCTAATTCCTCCATGTCCATTCCCAGACATTTGCCCAATCCTTTTCCAGACTTGAGGGATATTTTCCATTCAACCCTATGCTCAGAAGTGGTTAAAAAAAAAAAAGCTTGGCCAAGAAATCTGCCTAGCCCTGGGTGAAAAGAGAGCTCTGATTTTGTTAGGCTCTGATTGAATCCATGTGATTTGATCACCAAAGTGCCAAACTCATGGTAGGTGGTATGCATGATGACTGGTCATGAAAGATTTTGGATGGGTTCAGTGAGGTTGGGGGAAATTAGCCTGTAGAATATGTGCTAATGTATCTCTTGCAGGCATTGCCATAATAGATTTTTAGTGGGTTGCATTATAATTATCATAATGACTGTGTGATAGGATTGGAGATTCAGATAATCATATTTCCCTTCCTCACAAAAAGTCAACATATATTGATGACATAGATTGGAAGGGGCATATTATGTGAATAATAAAGGGTGGTTCTGTGAGTTAGGGATGTATGGATGTTGTAAAATCAATTGCTTCTCTTTTGAAAATTGGCAGGTGTATTTTGCTTTGTTATCCAATCATTGACAGAATTGTATTTCGCATGGATGTTTGTTATGTATTTATGCAAATTCACAGTCCTGAAATGCAAAGCTGCTGAAAATATGCAATTCCATATAAAATATCTATTTTTGCTTATAAGGGAAAGGCTCAGTTCGACTTAGAATTTTTCATTTTTGCTTTTTTTCTATGACTCAATTCCTGTAAAATTACAGAAAATGTTTTTAAAAGTCCACAAGGCAGTCTAATGCACAGGAGTCAGGGAAAAACCAGTCTGTTGTGGAATGTGCAGGTAGGAATTTTAGAAATTCAAGCTCATTTGAGTTTAGTGAGGATTTCTCTGACATCCCTAGTGTATGCTACTCATCATGAGCTTGCTTATCAGAAAAGCTTGAACTAAGTTCAGCATTCTTTGGGGGAAAAAACCCATTTCATAAAGAAATAAATCTTTCTTAAAGATGGAAACAGATTTTACTAAGTGTTGTGACTTAATTGCTTGAAATAATGAGATGCTGTCTAGCAAGAATAAGTTATAGCAGAATAGCTTCAATTAATTGATCAATGGCAAAAATGACGTCAAAAAGAAGCTCATTCTAGTTGCTTCCAAAATCTTCCATTTGCAAACTTGTCCCTAACGTTGCTGCACCTCTTCTTCCAAATAAAAAATTCTAACTGCTGCAGCTCATGTCCTTTCTCATGAAAACTGTATAAATAGATTGCAGCATCTTTTTTTAATTCCTGGAGATAAGAATTCATATTTTTAAGCCACACTGTCGTGGGTCACACTTCTTCTTCCCAGTAGTAATAGCCTCACCAGCTCTTCTTTGCCAAACACCTTTATTTTACATGCAAATTTCTGACCATACACAAAGTGAAATGTTGAACCCTCTCTGACTTCTTCACTCAAAGTCTTGCTTATGAGTCCTTCTGTGTCTGTCCCTGGCAGGAAAGAGAACTATGGAACTGGGCAGGCTTGTGCTTCTCCCTTAGAAACCCCAATTGGTCCACCCTGCATCTGAGATGGAGGATTATCAGGTCCACCTCTGCAGGAGGCTGGAGACTTCCCATCTCTAAATCTCCCCCCTTGAGATGTTGTTGCTCTTCCCCGTTACCATGGACAGGTTAACCTCGGCTGCCCTTGAACTAATTTCTCCCATAGCAAGTGCAAGAGGCAAGCAGGGCCTTGGACTCCAGCTGGAACTGGATCCATTTCAACAATCATCTCATTATCAGAGTCTGAGCTGTCAGTCCCACCAGGATAGGCAGTCTCCCCTGTACACATCTCATCCTTGGATTCTGAGCTGTCAGTCCTGCCAAAACAGCCTCTCATGTGCACCTCTGGGGTTTGCCAGATTGTGCGTGCAAGTTACATTCCAAACAAAACAAACATTAAACTAATGCCAGTATTATTAATGATGATTAGGCCATGTATGGATTTTATTACATCTGTTCTTCCCTTGTTTCATGGATTAGCAGGCATCTTTCATGTCTTGGAATTCTATTTGTCCTAACTTGCCTTAATGGTAATGCATAAGGAAACTAATGCACATTATGGCATTTGCATAGTTGTGTAAAGGGGCATTTGCACCAGTGCAAATTGCCACAACCCCTCTCTCCCACTGAAGTGAAAAAATAGGCAGCGAATCCACAAATCTGCCTGACTCAGAAAAGGGCAATCATCTGTAGAATGTGGCTCTGTTGTGAATTTCTCAGATGTGCTGAATGATGGATGGGTTTCAAAAACATTCATTAGAGAGGGGAATGTTTTTGAAATAATGAATAATAAATCCAACAACAGGCAAGGTCAATCTAGTGTGAGTTGTATGGGATGGACAGCAGTGGTTTCCAGGGGAAGGCAAACTTTTTTCAGAGCTAGGCTATTTGAGATGACCAGCCATACTCATATCATCAATACAGTAGTTCTTAAAACATTATTACTGAATAAAACTCAGCATTAATGAAATCCAAATGAAATACAGCAAATCTCAGAACTCTAGCTATAAACAGTGGCATAAATAATTTTTGCTGCCTTTTCAGGCTGTGCTTGCTCTCCTATAAAATACTGGATGCTTTGGTTCTCTTTGTGTTCAAGAAGATTAATGTGCTATCAAAAGCAAATGGGTATTCATAATGAATTTCTAGTTTGCAAAATCCAAGAAAAACTTGCTTTTTGCATGGCTGAAATCAAGTAATGAAGAAATCAAGTCTAAAACATTCTATCAATGTACCATTTCATTAGCATCTGAAGTATAGAATTATGAGAAGTTATCATTTCCTCTGTTTTGGAAGTTCATGGGCAAGTGCTGATCCTTCTGTAGCCAAGATGACATTACCCACCCACAAAAAGGAGCCATTAGTATAGTTAGGAGAGCCCTGAGAATTACTTATTTTATATCTTATCGTTTTCCCTTCCAAGGAACTCAAGGAGGTATGCCTAATTCCCCTTCTCCTCTCAATCTTATCCTCACAACAAGAACCCTGCGAGGAAGGTTGGGCAGAGAGTCTGTGACTGGCCCAAAGTCACCAAGTTGGTTCCATGACTGAGTGGGACTAGAACCTGGATCTTCTGAGTCCCAGTCCTGTACTCTTCATCACCACACCACATACCTAAACAAATCTACTCCAAATCAGAGAAACAAACCTACTCCAAAACAGAAAAACTCTGTGTGTGTGTTCTGGGATGTCCCTCTTCTGGCTCTGGATAGCTTCCCTTCTTGAGAAGAGGGTGCTCTGAAGCACTGGTAAGTCCAACTGGCAGCACGTAGATTCGAAAAGGTAGATTCTTAGTTTTGCTTCTTTTTCTCTGACTTGATACATACAAAGCCAGAGTGGACAGTAAGCTTCTTGTTGGGATAATCTGCTCTTTTGACATCCCCAATTGCTACTCTGAAAGCATTTACTTATGATTATGTTCTATAGATTTCAGTGGGATTTATCCATTCATAAATTTAGGGCCTGAATCATTTAAACAAAATTATATGTAGACAGGAGTCTAAGTGAAGTTATCGACAAATGGTTTGGTAGAAAAAATATCAAAACATTGAGAATATATTTATATGGATAACTTTTGATTCTTTTGTTATGTGAGGCAATGAGATCAAAATGGATAGTTATTGCTCAGGAGCTGTTTCTATATAGAAGACTCCCATTTACAAGGAGTAGGTACTTCTGTATCATGGTACATTATCATGCATACATGAATTGTAGTTGGAGCCACTGTTTATGCAAAGTCAAAAGGAGGGATATGCAAAATGTACCCAATTTGTTCAGCAAATGCCTTTGCTCTGTTAAAGAACAACATCATATATTTGGGACATAATCCATGTAATGAAAATGCATTTTACTGAGGTTAAATTAAATAAATCAAAGTGTTATATTTTGACAAAGCTGCTGTACAGGTAAATAAGAGGATCAGCATTTTATGGGGACAGAAGTAGTGAAGGAATAACTAAGGTAATTTAAATTTGATGTATTTATTTATTTATTAGATTTATAGCCTTTTTCTTCCAAAGACATCAAGGCAGCCTAAATTCTTCTTCTTCTGCTGCTCTCAATCTTATCCCCACAACAACAACCCTGTGAGGTAGGTTGGGCTGAGAGTCTGTGACTGGCCCAAAGTCACCCAGTTGTTTCCATGGCTGAGTGGAGACTAGAACCCGGATTGCCTGAGCCTCAGTCCTGCACTGTTAACCACTACATCACACTGGCTTTTTTTCAAGAAAGTGGTGGGTTAGCAAAATAATCCACAAGGGATAAGCTTCCACATAGAAAAATCCATCAAAAGGCAACTAGTGGTGGGACACAACACAATTTTGTCACTGTTCAGTAGTGATTGTATAATTACTATGAAGACAGAATTTTCCAGTTGTTAATGAAGGTACTAGCTCATGCAGAATAGGCCAACAAGTTTGTTATTTCAGATACTGATATAATTTACCATCACCCTCCATTTGCTTTTCTAAATTCTTTGCTGTTCCATTAAGCCATATTGTAAGGTTATTGTGCATCTGTCTCTGTTCTGTGAATGGCTGGCTTCTGGGAAAAGGGTATTTTTAGTGGTGGTACTGATTGTGGAATAAGTTCCCTAGAGAGCTTGACCTGCTATCAGAAATGTCAGAAAATCCACCATTGATCTGAATAAGTTCAAACTTATATGAATCAAAACTGCAGATTCCACAGTGGAACAGCTTTTCCCAAGTTGCACAGATCTTTTTCACTTTCTGTAAATGTATGCACATTTATCCATAGACAAATACGATTTAAAAAACTGAAAAATACATGTCTTCCCATTGACAAAAATGCAAAGCTGAATATTTTGGAAGGGCTTCCATGTCTGTGCTTTTTGGGAAGTGCAGATCGGTCTGTGTAAGGGTAGTTGTCAATTTTGGCTTGTCAAAGAAGATACAATTTGGGAGCAGGCAAAAACCTTCCTATTTTGCCAGATGTTTTCAGATTTGTTTTAGCCCCTTAAACATGTCATGGTCGGGTCAATTTGCTCTAGTTTTATGCTGTATCTTTAACCTGTTTTATTTTTCTTCTGCAAACTATCCACAGAACCATTTCCTTATGAAGTGGTCTATAATGTGTACAAGCGAGTACCATACAGCATCTTTGTACAATTTTGTCAGTCTGCGCTCCACACACTTTCTGCTGTTGTTAACTGAGGTTTCTATGTATCCACACAGAGCAAAGGAGACAATTTTCACCTCTTCATCTTCCTTTATGCTTTTCATCACTCTGGATAGCCCTCTGAGCCGATCTGGGGAGATCTGACTGCTGGAGGCAGAGCTGTGCCTGAAGAGGCCAGTGGGCACTAAGAATCCCACCCTATTTTCTCCTTTCCCTTCTCACTGAAACAACACAGAAGCTGGTGCAGTTATTTCCTCAGTGGCTGCAAGATGGCAGGAGGAAGGATCAGAGTCCAGAGCAAAAGGCATAGCAGCATCAGTGGTCTTAGGAGAGGGCCTGGGGTGGAGGAAAGGTCCCTGAGAGACTCTCACAGAGACCATCAACTGTTCTCTTGTTTGCAATTGAAAATCTAATTTTATCAGCAATGCCCAAAGGAAAACATAAGGGCTTACTGAATCTGTACAATGCCTGCAATTTAATCTTCTAGAGTATGCATTCCTTTTTAGATTTTTATCATTTCAAACCCATCCACCTGCAAAAGCAGGTATTTTGTGAGGTCTGAATGATCAAAACAACCCCTCCCCCAAGAAATTCTCAGATAATGCATGTGTACATTTTACCTTCTTTTTTATTAGCACAGTAATGTAAAATTAGTATGTGATGGAAGGCCTTGGTAGCTCCCCAGGGGTAAATGAGGATATTGTCAGTTCTGTACCCAGTATGAAAAATCAACTGCTTTTAGAATATAAGCAGTATAGTCACAATGTAGTTTATACAGCAATTGATGTACTGTATTAAAATACATGAATTCATTTAGAAATGAATAGGCATCACTCTAAAGAAGCCTGAACCATAATGAAGTGCTTGAACTGAATAGACAGAATAATCCTGCAACATGGTCAGAATATATAAGGTCCTAACCATTTTTTTGATCAGAAAGGGAATTGCATCAACTGGAAGGGAAATAAATGATGGCAGCTCTCAAAACTTCTAAGCCTTTTTTACTTTCATTTTACTGTTTTGCTTTTCTTTTAATTCTATGGAACAGTAGAATGCCTAACATTATTTACCAATGGGCCTTCCTAGATGAGAAGAGCTTTACAAAGCTTTCTGTTTGGGCCGGCATGTTGCCTGGACAACAATGCCTGGTAGACTCAGCTCCAAGCTTGGCCTCTTAGCTTGTTCCCCCACAATTTCTGGCCCCCATCTCCAGTTTGGCAATTGCCCAGGACTCACAGATAGTAATATGATTTTATGAAGGCACACTCAGAGGAAAGTTTTGAGAATCAGGGGCCATTCACCACAATGACCTATTTTCATCACACATATATGCAAGCATAGTAATGGAAGACTCCGCAGAGCTACTTTTGGATCTCTTTCAGAGTAAGGTGAAACTGAACTGCGGCAAAGTACAACTAAAAATGTGAAATTTCTTACACTACATATGTCTACCCCTTCTGTTTATGATGCTTCATATAAAGAACCAAGGACCATATATGTTCTGAGAATAATTGTAAAATAGTGACTTTAATCTATAAAATCACTAATTCCCACACATTATTTTGAAAATAAAATAAAAGACAGTGTTGGGAAGCTACAGAACTTTTATAACTGGCAGATTAAAATATAATAAAATAGTAAGAGAAACTTGTCATTGGTTAATAGTTACTCTATGAAAGTTCAAAGTCTATGATTGAAGCTCCCACTGAGACTGACCTTCACCGAAGAAGCAAGTCTGTGTATTGAGAGGAAATAGCATGTGCTTATATATTGTATATTTTGCTCTTCCATCACATTCACCAAATCCACAAGACTGGAAAGGTTTTCTGAGGTTGAGTGGATTGGTCAGGGCTGAAAAATACTCCTTATTGTGATATGTTTGCTATCCAGCGTCTTCAGCCTCCAAACTAAGTATGTGTGAGATTTTCATTCAATTTGTTTCATAGTAAGAATTTATCAGATTTCTCAAATATCATCATTTATGGAAATACATGAAACTAAAAAGAAAAGTTGGATGTGGGAGAAACAAAAACTCACAGATTTATTCAACTTCATTCAGCCAAAACTGATAGATTCTTCCAGGCTTGAATACTTAGCTTTGCAAAATTATAGTTTGAATTTTTCAGTAGTAACCATGTTAGTGCTGAATTAGTTGCCACTTACCACTGGTGTTTACTGAAAGGTTCCTGATCTTTCATATTGGAAGCCGCCCTGAGGCTTTTGCGAATAGAGCAGCATATAAGTCTTCCAAATAAATAAATAAATAAATAGTTACATGGCAAGCAGGCACAGTATTGTCCTTTGCATGCTAGGAATACCTGTACTCCTGGAATCTGGCTAGTGCATATGACTCAGAATTTGAGTTCTATATAGATGGGATGGAAAGAACTTGATATAGAAAATAGGTGAGAGAATACAAAATAATGCAAGAGAATGCAAAACAGACAGACTGGAACATCCCCTATTCCAGAGGTGTTTATTAATTGCATAACTTCCTACACAGAGGCATTCTGTTTCTAATGCTGTTCCATCAATGGTATCTAAAAGAGCCATTGGGGTCCGTCTTGTTGACCTTGCTTGGGACAATGGCCATCTGGCTCCCCATCCTTCACAGTCACTTCTATCTGGCTGAATCACAGAAGGACTGACGGCAAAGCTCATTTCATCAGGTGAACTGGGACCAGCTAACATTTAGCTCTTGCCCCCCAGGAATTGTCTTCTCAGCGGTCACTTGAGCTGCTATTAGATCACTGGAAGATAAATGATATAAGAATTGCCATTGACATTAGCAAGACATTTTGCTCCCAGGAATACTTCCAGATAAAGCTTTATTTCTGCAACTGCCTTGCATCAAACTCATAATTTTCTAGGAGGGATGGAGCAGAAATGTTGTCTTTCATGTACAATCTTCTTGTGTTTTCCTATAATTTAGTCCCTCTCTTTATCTCTCTCTCTCTCTCACCATAAAATTAGATAAGGAGGTGATAATCAACTGGCTCCACAGTACCTTGGAGCCAGTGGACTGGGACCATGTAATGGAAGTGCCTCTGAAGCATTTTCTAAATGCTACCTGCCCCTACTAAGGCCAACACTTTAAAAACTTGGCTTCATGATTCACATACCAATTTCTGCCTTCTTCTATTCCCTGCTGCTCCTGTTTATGGTGTTGTCTGAAACAGTCAGCTACGAAATTGCTTGCTTTTTTCCTTCCCTCCTCAGTATTATATCTAGCAGATTGCAAGGCTGTGTTTTTTAATCTTTGTATAGTGCTTGGAAAATATGGATTGCTTTACAACTGTGACAACCACAACAACAGGAATATGATCAGAGTGTTCTGCTCTACCTCACAGGTAATATCTGAAGATGAATGAGACAATATTAAACAGGTTACCAGCTAACAGCCACAAAATTAACCATGGTATTAGAAGCAAGACCTGTGAATAATGCAGAGTTAATGAGCAAAAGCAAATCATTTTAACAGAGAGAAGGTTGAGAAGTGATTAGGTTCATCTGCAGATATATTTGCATATAAAACATCACCTGATAAAAACAGGCTATTTAATTCTCTTGACTAATGTAACAGAATCCAAAGGCTGAATAATACAGCAGGATAATTCGAGTCTGAACTGATGTCCCTAGAGGACAGTCTTTAACAGCACAATCGAAGTTAAACCCAGTGAAGGGCACGTTGGCATAGGATTGCAGCTGAAAAAAGGTGCAGTTACAGCAATCATACTAGCAGTGACTGAGAAGTAAAGGATCTTGAAGTAGTAGTGGACACCTAGATGAAAATGTCAGACCTCTGCACAGCTGTTGTGAAGAAGGCAAACTCCATGCTAGGCATAATTAGCAACAGGAAACAGAACTGCTACAGTCTTACTTTGCTCATACAAATCTTTGGTGTGACTGCACTTGGAATATTGTGTTCAGTTCTGGTTGCCTTACCCAAAAAAGGACATTCTTGAGTTGGAACAAGTAGAGAGAAGGGTAACAAAAATGATCAGGGGTGTGGAGTCGCTTGCCTCCGACAAGCAGTTACAACTGGGATTGTTCAATTTAGAAAAAAAGGTGAGTAAGGGGAGACATGTTAGAGGTATAATAATGGATGGACTGGAGAAAGTAGAGAGGAAGACATTTTTCTTCCTCTGCCATAACACTTGAACTTGGGCTTATCCCATGAGGCTGACTGGTGCTTCTTCACACAGCATATAGTTAAATTGTTGAATTTGCCGCCACGTGAAGTGGTGATGGCTGCCAATCAGCATGGTTTTAAAAAGGGATTGGGCAGGTTCTTGAAAAAGGAAGCTATCTGTGGCTACTAGCCACTTTACCGTAGGTGGCATGCCTGGATTCCAGTTGCCGAAGAACTTGGGCAGGAGGAGGTCTTGCACCCATCCTGCTTGAGGGATCTTATGGGAAGCTGATTTGCCACTGTGCTGGACTGGGCAGACTTTTGGCCTGATCCAGCATGGCTTTCCTTATTTATAAGATGACATTTCCTACCCAGAATTCACTTTCATTTTCTTTATACGAATTTGCAAAACTCCCATGCTTGTAGGTAAATCTATGTGAAATTCATCTTGTATGCAGAAGCTCGTAGAGGCCAGGGAACAAAATCATGTTTTTCTCCTTGGCAGTTGTACCCATGGGATAAGCCCATGGGGAAGGAACATGTGTGAAGAATTAAATTAATATTGGAAACCTAATCAGCATTAATTTCTTGCACATTAAAGGTGCATATATATAATAGAAGTGGCTGGGGAATGCAGGATGAGGAAGAAGCCTTAGAAGGAAGAATACAGTCAACAGCATAGGAAATAAAAAATGTCTGAGTTTGGAAAAGAGGAAACTGATTGTAGGTCAATCAGCCAAAACTGGCCAGGAATAAAAAGCTGAGTACTGACCAATGGTGCATCCAGCCCAATGCTGCCTGCCCACCCTCTTGTGAACTCTGAAGCAAGGGTCTTTTCAACCTCATTCTCACAGATTCTTCAGCTAGAGATGACATGGGCATATGAAGCTTCATTTCAGGTCAGATCATTGGTCAATCTAGCTTATTGAACTTGGGGCTTAATGTACGGAAGCCATGCATGCTGTCTCTCAACTGTGGTCTTTCCCAGACACAGATACTGCGTCTTGAAATGGAATTTTTCGCAAGGATTGGTACACCTACAGTGAATTCTACTCCCAACCATATAATTTAATGCTGGGATAATGAAATCATGAACTTTCCTTTCACCCTTCCTAATAATGCCTTTGGCATAGATTATGACCCCTGTGGAGAAAAAGTGCTTTGGCACTGGATCATGTGCTGTGGTCGGAGGTGGGAAGCGATCAACATGGTAAGGGTGATGCATCTATCAGTCCAGATGCTTAACAAGGAAAGCATGCATGCTACAATGAGTCAGGGGCCTTCCTCCTGCCACAGTGGATTTGACCAGCTTTGTTTTAGGAGCTGGACAGAAAAGAATGTATCAGGAGTGTCAGGAAAACATCTGCCACAGACTATCAGTGCAGGGCTGAAAAAGAAAAGTCAGTTGAAAGAATGCCTTTTCCTTTGCATGGTGTTGGATCCAAGTACATGATGGATCGACCACACTAATGTGAGTGGCTCCTCATACTTTCCTCCCCCTGACCCTTCAGCCTCTGAAATGCTAGATAATTCAGGTGACTTTGTTAAATGGGATGAACTGTAGTGTGTGCGTGTGTCTGTGTGGGGGGGGGGGATGGAATTGCTCCCCCTCTCCCCATACACAAGGCAAAGGAACCTTCCATGAATGAACCTCTCCTTCTCAGGGAAGAGAGATCTTGAATTCAGTCCATGGATTGCTATGTATTTGCTACTATGTTTGAAAGTTTCTGAAACCTCTGTCTCTTTCTTATATCACAACCATTTCATTGGTTTCCAGGCTCCAAGAAAGCATTTGACCCTGTTCATTTTTGCACAAACTTCTAAAACTAAAATCTTCTCAAGCTTCTTTTAGTTTCCATTACCAAGGCAGATAATACAGAGGTGCTTAGATTTTCATATTCACTCTATACATAAATGGCTATCATTTTGATTGAGTCTTGGTAATGATCTGGCTATCATTTTGATTGAGTCTTGGTAATTATTTGTAACATACCCTTTCTGGAAATAAGAATTCCTAAAACAAATGCTTGATTAAACTGATCCTGAGGGAGGGTTTCAATGAAATTATTTGCTCTGAGTGGAGTTTCACATATCCCATTGGCAAAGGACTTACAATGCAAGACAGAAAGAGGAAGACCAAGATAAAGCAGTTTTGAAAAGTAATGCAGGGTTGTGAAGAGTTAAGTGAGAAACATTGGATACTGACTCTAACAGCACTGCGTTGATTCTTTACAATGTGGGAAGTTTGCTGTTAAAGAAATTAAACAGAGTTAGAGCATTTGAAGTTCTGCAAACATCTGCACTGAAACATAGCATAAAAGAAAAACAACAACAACAATACACACAGAGAGAAAGGAAGAGGCCTCCCAAATGCCTCCCAGTGTAAGGTCCAGCCAAGGGCAACAGCTTGTAAATATTGCTGTTTCTAGTGAGGACTTTTATGACTGGTAGAGGCTGCCTTCTTCATCTGGAGACTGAGTGGAGCTTGCTTTTCATGCAGCTCACGGATTCCTCTATACTCAAGTCTCAAAACAAGTAAAGAGGCAGCACTGGTGTTTGAGCAACTGTGCTTTGTGCACTGATAGGCAGAATAATGAAAGCTCTTTTCTGCCCATGAGGAAAAGGGGTGTGTGTGTGTGTGTGTGTGTGTGTGAGAGAGAGAGAGAGAGAGAGAGAGAGCACTGAATAAATATGTAGAATTAAATTATACTGAATCCAGTTTTCACAGTAGGAAGGTACTGACCACCAAGCAAGCATGAATACATGCATGGGAATACCGAGAGAGAGAGGTCTGGGATTCGAAGGTTCCTCCATGGTGCAAAGCTGCTGTGAACGCCACTCCTAAAAATATGTGCAACTGCAGTGACTTGTACAATTTCATTCTTTGGCTTCACAATGACAGCGCCTCCTGGAAGGTGAGTTATTCCTAGAATGTTTAATATCTCTCACACAACAGCTTTACTGTCGCCAGCATAGATAGTTCTGTGGCCAGTTTATCTCCTTTGCAAGCGGCTCACGGGCACACACAAATATATGGGTGATGCTCCATTTTTGGCCAGGCAGAAAATACGTACACTGCATTTCAACCAGAAATGATCAAGGGCAAGGGAAGAAAAACAGCATGCCTATCTTTTGGCAAGGTGGGGCTATCCGGGTTGAGAGGAAAAGTTTTACCCTGTTCCTTTTCTTTGTCTCATGGGCCACTCCACTCTATGGACTACACCTTATGAGTTCTAGCTTAACTCAGAAGCTTTCTAATTTTTTTCCAGAATTGGCACATGCACAGCTCAAAGCTTCCTTTGGTATGTTTGCATGTCTTCCTCTTCTGATGTGCACTTCCATTATCGTGAGGAATTTTGGGATGAAGTGCCTGACAGCAGAGGGCTACATTATCAGAAACTGCTGAAAAATAGCCTAGCTCCTCAGAGAGTAAGCTGTCAACAAACCGAACTTTGCCATCCAAGTTTTGTGAGACAAGGAAAAGGTGTCCATTTGTCTGAGATTAAAATTTTGCGCAGGAACTAATTACACAAGAAGTTATGCTTACAAGCTAAAGAAGGGAAGGCTGCTTACCAAAAGTTTGTAGGATGTTTTTAAGCTAAGGATCAGACAGCTGAGAAACAGACTGGCTGAGGAAGGGATAAGAAAGGTATCATCATGAAATGCAGCCCATTGAAAGACTCACTCAAGACTGAAGGGCAGTAAAGGAATGGAATGAATACAAAGGATGCCAAGTGCTCAGCAGAAAGTTGTCAGCATGCTGAAAAGCAGAGAACAACAAGGGGTAGGACTATTGGTCTTAAGAAATGGTAAAGGTGGCAATAAGGAAAACCCTCGAAGTGGAGAATAAAGCCAGAGTCTCTGTGAGCAGCTTGCAGAGGGGTCTGAATTGTAGCTATGCAAATAAAAATGCTGTAGATTAGGCTCTGTAATTGCTTCTAACTCTATGCCATATATGCAAATGAGAATTTCCACAAAGTCTGACTATTCCTGTAATGTCTGCAGAATGATGGAAAGAAACATCAAAGCAGTTCTTTCCAGGAGAAAATGTGTGTGTTGGGGTAAGACCCAGGGGTAGGTAAGACCATGCTAAATTTCAAAAATAGATGTACCAGCCCAATATGCTCTAGAATGCAAAGTGGGAACTGTTATCCTCTGGATTACTTTTAACTGACCATGCTTAAAAAGAAATAATGCCTAAGGGTGTCTTAATCTGTGTGGAATGCTCAATTTATTTATTATATTTATATCCCACTCTTTTTTTACAATGAACTTAAAGTGGCATATATTATTCTTCTCCTCCTGCCATCGGTCTTATACTCACAACGACTGTGTAAGGTAGGTTGGACTGAGAGCCTGAGACTGGCCCAAAGTAACCCACTTGGCTCTATGGCTGAGTAGGGTAAGAACCCAGATTGGCTGAGTTTCAGTCCCACGCTCACAATCAGTATACCACACACGAGAATCCTCCCTAACCCAAGGGTAGGCAATTCAGTCAGTGTGCCCTCAGACACCTTTCTTGTTTTCCATCAAGGTGCGAAATGCCTCCTCCTTTTTGAAAGATTATAAATAGATTTCTGCTGGTACTATAAAGTGGGTGTAAAGAATGGCCTTAGTATATCGGGGCTCAAACCTCAGCTCTGCCTCACTCTAATAGATGTACAAGCGGAGTATTTTTTAAGCAAGTTACTAGTCCTTTGTGAGGGCAAAGGAACCAGCAATGGCAGTCATTTTGTGGTGGTGTCCAAAAGAGTCCCTCAAATTCCTACTGGTGCCCATAGCCCAGGAAGGGTGCCTACTCCTGCCCTGGAACATGGTTCAACAGGATTTAAAGGGTGCATCCAGATAAGCAAGATGGGGTTTTGTCACCTTCTTGTTTTCTTTGCACTAATTGTCTACAAGTGTTGGACGTTGTTTGGTTTTTGTAGCAGTAAGTGAAACATAAGCCTGCTGATCCAGAGCGAAGACTCATTCTCTGTAGATTCCCCCACTCCCTGCTTGCTGTTTATGACAGTGGAAAGAGCCTGAACAGATTTGAAAATTTCTGGGTAGTCATTTTTTACAGCCAGTCATTCAAGCCTTTCACTCTAACAGATGTTGTGTTTATTTATAGTTCAGGCACCTCAGATGAGCTAATTCATCAGATGGACTTGGAAAGCAGGGTGAACTGCAGAAATAACAAATAGATGTACTGAACCATGAAAGGCAACATTAACATATTTAAGGTGTGGCTAGAAAGCAAAACTTCTGCATTATAAAGCACTGCTGTGTGTGTGTGTGTCTGTGTGCATGTGCGTGTATGTGTGACAGAGAGAGGGAGAGGGAGAGGGAGAGAGGGAGAGAGATTTTTCCCTGTACTGTACAGCACTGACCAAAAACAAAGGGAGATTCTAGATAAATGCATGATAATAGCCTCTCTTACAATAGAGAGAATATGTCTTAGAATAGTTCACAATAGGATACTCAGAAAACAGACATGGTGCCACATCAAACACAGAAGTTTAACAGAGACACAAGAGCTGTTGTGGTGCTGTTGCATTTTTTATATTCTTCCATATCCATACAATTACATTTTTATTATTATTACATTGCGTTCATACTCCAGCCTTCTTCCTCTTCAAGGAAACCAAGGTAGTGTACAAGGTTCCCCTCTCCAATTTCTCTTCGCAACAACCTTGTGAGATAGGTTAGCCTGAGTCAGTGACTGGCCCAAAGTGAGCTTCATGGCCAAGTGGGAACTAAAGCTGGGTTTCCTGATTCCCAGTCCAACACACTTAACTACTCCTACACATTGCTTCTCATTTCCATTCCATTTAAAAAATTGGCTACAGAAAAAATAAATAATAATAGAATGCGACATGATCAAATAATTCCATAGCTGTGGCATAGCTTTGGTTATGGGCAGTAGAGAAATGGAGCTCATAATAATAAGAAGATCAATGAAATGAATAAGTAAACCAGTAAATATGTTAGAGCTAAAGGTGACGTGGAATTCCTTAGATGATTTTTATTTTCTGACAAAATTTCCTGGAGACTGCAAAATGGTGGCCAGACAGCCAGCACAGTTGCTGCTTCTCCCAGTTGGAGAAGCAGGGAAGAAAAGGTAGAGAAGAGGAGTGCAGCTGTGCCATTGCCAAGGAACCTGACCCAGCAAGATACTCTCTCCTTCCCCTGGAGAAATGAAATGAAATGAAATGGGCATCATTTCTGTGACCTCAGATAGGTTGGAGAATTTGCAAAGCCAGTTAGCCCACGGATGTTGGGTTCCCCATGTGGTTTCACCAATCCTGGGAAAAGGTTACAGTTAATCACTAAAAGGCAGAATGGACAAATCATTCTGCTTGCAGTGAGTGACAAACTGCATTGAAAACAAAATGCGAACTTCAGATTTCTGAAATAGACGAGGAGCTCGAGCGCAGTCTCATGCGTGATCTACAGATCCCTCAGCCTGGCATTGCAGCCCAACATGTCTAGAGGGCACCATGCTGGGAAAGGTTGGTCTTAAGGTGGAACTTGGCAGAAGACTGCAGAAATTCAAATTCTACAACCTTAGATGGTTTCAGGTTGCATCTGCAGCTGTCCCTAGAGTTACTGAAAGGAGTGATGGACAGACAGACAGACAGGCAGAGGTGTAGAACCATACAATCATAGAATAGTAGAGTTGGAAGGGTCCAAGAAGGCCATCAGGTCCAACTCTCTGCTATTACATGTCACCAATTTACGCTATTACATGTCACCAGTTTACACTATTCCAGTCAGATGATGGTGTAAATAGCTCAGTTTCTTTTTAAAAATCTCTAGTGTGGAAGAGCCCATGACCTCTCTAGGCAACTGGTTCAGCTGTCCAATTGCTCTGACAGTGAGGAAGCTTTTCCTGATATCTAGTCTGAACCTGGATTGACACAACTTGAGCTGAAAATTCCATGTCCCACATGCTGGAGCTGTAAATAAATAAATAACTTGTTGGGTCTCTTCCTTTTGTCTACGGAAGTATTTTGATTCAGTGGAGCAGGACTGGGCAAAAGTAGATCTTCAGGTGTTTTGGGCAGCAATATGTTGGTCGTGGCTTCTGGGAGGTAAAGTCAAACCGATCTGGAAATCTATCTTCTTCCCACTGCTGCAGTGAAGAACCCCACTGGTGGAACAGGCTGCACAGAAAGCCAGTCTTGTAAATAATGCCACAAAAATTCCTAGCCTGAAAAGAAATGTACCAGGCTGCTGAAGGCTGCCTGAGGTGGGTTGGCGATCTGCCTTTCAGTGCTGAGCATGGTGAAGGAGTGTCTTTCCTCCAACAGCTCCCTTGCTTTCTATGACATGGGCGATCTTTCCCTCTTCTGCTGGCTTGCTTACTCACCTGCATTGAATTCCTGGTCTCTTCTGGCTACCAGGCTACCATTTGATACAAGACTGTACAATCCTTTTAATTAGAAATGCATGTCAAAAGGCATGAATCCCATCATGGATAATGCTACTATACATTGTGATGTATGTTAAAAAAGCAAAAAAAAAAAAAAAAAAAAATCACATCATATACTTTGCAACCCTATGCAAAGTTACCCGAGAATTTGCTCCATTGAAAACAGGTGCAGTTCCCACTTACCAGGGGACCTGTGATTTGTATGGGTGCACCGCCTAACAGTAAAGGAAGGAAAGGTGGGCAAAAAGCAGCTACTCAGCACCAGCCCAGGAAGAGGCCTGCTGAGCCAATTGGCACTCTGAGTGGGGGTAGGCCCAAAGGGGCAAACCAGCCAGGGTGAGAATCAAATGGGACCCAACTGGAGGCCCCTAAAAACTGGCCGCAGAAGTTGCTGTCTTCTTTGCTCACCCAGTCCAGGGAGTGATATGTCTTGCAGGAGAACTTGTGAATGAGTTAATGAGATGGGAAGGAATTTTACCAGCATGGCAACTGCCAATATCAGAGCAGCACTTTTTGTCTTCTCCATTGCAAGGTCAAGTGAGGTGCCTAAGAGCAGACTGGGTCACTTGGTTGTGGGAAATGAGTTTTAGCTGGTACAGTACAAGGATGTTGATATTCCAGGACAACCAGAAGTGTTTCCTTTTCAAAACCTAGCTTGAACACCAACTGAAATGGATCCAGGTATTGTTCCAGTTAAGTCTGCGAGTCTAATTTTTTCCCCTTCCCTTTGCTTCCCTGACCCAACTAAACACTACTGTACAATCGGGTTTGTTGTTATGTGTTGTCAAACTGATTAATGGTGACCTTGTAAGTGAAAGCTCTCCAAAATATTTTGTCCATAATAGCTCCATTCACCTCTCCCAAGTTCTAGGCTTCCTTCATGGAATCATTCCATCTCATATCTGGCATTCCTTTTCATCTTCTGTCTTCAACCTTCCGTAGCATGATTTACTCCTGAGCAAAGATTGTTGGGTTGATTACAAGAGCGAGCGGTTGGTAAACTCCTGAGCAAATGTTGTTGTTAAGGCCTTTGGATTTTGAGGACTCTTGTTCCCATCTTCTTCCATCTCTGCAACGCTCTAGTCTGAAATCCCAAATGTTTCCCCTCCCTGCCCTTTCCTGCATGTGTGACTTGACATCAGGGGCTTTTTTGACAAATGGAACCAGCATGCTGTGCATATTGAAGCATGAACAGCATAAGCATTTATTAGCAGTAACTGTTAAAGAGAGTGATTGATTACAATAGCTACAGAGAGAACGGTAAACAACAGCATTTTAATGAACCTTGAATTCTTACTGTTGCTATTTCGCCCCTTCCTGCCAGCCAATGCAATATCCCAAATACAACCAGGGGATTAGCTCAGGACTTGCAAAGGGATAGATAGACAGAGCCCACTAAGGCACTCTACCTATAAATGGGGTTACATTTTTCAACTTGAAATCCTCCAAGGAGGAAATGATTAAAACAAGTTCTCTTGTTGTTTTCTGATGCACTGTTTGCAGCACAGTAGCAACAGAAACTCCACTTTCATTCATAAGAACATTGAGTTTCTTTGGTGATATTCTTTGGTGATTCTTTGGGTTACCTGAAATATGGTCTGTCTTCCCTGAAATATAGACTGTTGGGAGCTGAATTTCCCTGCCTTTGCATATTTAAAGGCCACAGGCCATTTCCTTTACAAAAGTTCTTCATTCACTAAAGTACATCCAGCAAGCACAATTGCCAAGGAATGAGTCTCTGAGCATGCACAGAACAGTTCATTGAACCCAATGTAGCAACTACTGTACTTCTGGGAACCCTCCTTTAGAATATGTCTGAGGCCCATCCCTTGAGGAGGGTCCTTTTGTCTGTACACAGGTTGGCTAACTGCTTTTCCGTTGGCATGTCATGGAATCAAGCGTCATGCCAGCTTTGTCTGGCTTGAGAACTCCTCTTCCAGCCCCCCTTCCAACAACTGTACATCTTGGTTATTCTCAGAGCTTGCTTAGGTGCCTGGAGAGACTGGCCTTGAGATTAGCTCCTTGACTTCTCCCATCTCCCGATTTCCAGGCCCTCTTCCCATCCTCCTCTTCCTCTGATGAGCCTAGATCACTGAGACCTGGGAAGCACATCCTAAGAACAAGTGCCCCTCTCCTTCCAAACAGGCCATCTTCTCATCGTTAGGCCATCCTAAGGTCATCTCTGAATGAGAAAGGATCTATAGTTTTTGTGTGCGATCTCACCTTCAAACTGCTTCGCTGGCAGCTGAATGCCATTAAACAGCTCATTCCTTCCTGGGACTGCAGCACCCACAGTACGAGTTCTCAGGAGCACAGCCAGATATGCTGATCTGTTAATGGAAAGGCTCCCTTCCATTCATGAAGGGGCTCTGATCCACTGCAGGCTCGTGTGGGAAGACAGGGGAAGGCGATCGTGACAAATTTCTGCATCTCCTCGCACAGCTGTCTTGCACTGCTGTCAACAGTGGGCATGGTGGTGCTGGTGCCCATTGGCGAAAACCCCATGGAGTGGCTCCTGCACTCCCCCAGGGCAGCCTGCTTCTTCCCCTCCAGCTTGCTCTGGCCATGGCAATGCAGGTGGTGGGCTGCTGGAGGAGCAGGGGATGCCATGGCCTCCTTGCTCGTCTGCACTGTGCCTGTTGAGCAAAGCAGTGGAAGTGATGAGAAAGCGGAGGAGGAACATCAGCAGCGAGTGGCAATGGTGGTGAGACTCCCATTGAAGGGGCTGCACCCAATGGCCTTCAAAAAATTGGGGCTGGCACTGTCCTGGAAGCCCCCAGCTCCACCTCTCACACTGTTCTAGAAACCCCCCTAACCTTCATGTGCAGCTGTTGAACTTCTGTTCCCCTGCACACTTCCTTCAACAGGAGCACCCCCTAGGCAAAATTCTGCTGATCAGGAACAGAAGATGCAAGCCAATGTTTTTCTGTGGGGGAGGCCAGTGTGGATCCCTGGTTAGAATATTGGATTGGGACTTTGGAGATGAGGTTTGTGTCCCCACAGTGTTGTTGTGAAGATTAAATGAAAGGAGGAGGATCGTTTATGCTGCTGTGGGCGCCTTGGAGAAAATGTAGGATAGCTATGTTATAATAGATAATTTTTAACAGGGTTGGATTAAGCATTTTTCAACATATTATGCATTCCATGGCACCAGGTTTTAGTGTGGGGAAATGGGGTGCAAATTACTACCTGGCTCTAAGTTCATTGTAGAAATGATTCTTTTCCAGCCTAAGCTACATCACATGCTTATTGGGAAGAAACATGAAATCAGATTTGTAGGGCACGCTGCGGGATGAAAAGAGAATGGTTGAATGTAATGTAATCATTCTTAAAATGCCGTTCACAGTGTGCTTTCAGATGGTCCATGAGGACATGCAGTGCAACATTTCAAGCTACTTCCCATGTGGTAACCATAATGAAGTACACCAGAGTAGTGGTTCATTATACAGCAACACTTTAAAAAAACGTAATCAATTATGAAGTTCCCCCCATGTCCCATACCAACACTTATTGCATTATAAATACATAAGAAACATGGTTGTTCCACTCGGTTTAGAGTTGATGTACATTTTTGTTAGTCCTGAGTGGGTACTGAATCATGTCCAAAAAGTCTGACTCCATGCTGCAGAAGTGATAAATATTGAAGACAAGATGCCCTTGATGTTTGTCGGTATAAAATGTATGCAATCGATCATTTTACATAATGCTATACTTACTGTAGCTGAAAACTAATTTTCACAGCAGATGAAAAAACAAACTTCCATCTTTCAAAGCCTGTCAGTAATTTCTCTGTTTCTGTCTCCTTTTCTTTCTCTATATAATCTCTCTCTCTCTCTCTCTCTCTCTCTCTCTCTCTCTCTCTCTCTCTCTGTGTGTGTGTGTGTGTGTGTGTGTGTGTGTGAGAGAGAGAGAGAGAGAGAGAGAGAGAGAGGCAGAGAGAGGCAGAGAGAGAGAGAGAAATCTACAGCATGGCAAACTCAGCTCTTCACACATTTAGTCTGCTGGATGGTAAAGGTCAATTCACATGACTCTGGAAGCTGGGAGAAAATGTGGTGGAATGTGGTTTCCATGCTTGGTAAAACATGCCCTCAGTCTTCATTCACAACATTCATAGTCTTCTATGCTATCAGTAAAAGTTTCTGAGACTTTTCCGTTTCAGTGAAGAAATAGACAAAATCCTTTCAGTCAGCCACTTATCCAAGAGAAGATAACTTGAAGTATCCAAGAAAACTCTTAAGTGGGTGACACATTGTCCTTCAAGTTCCACAGAAGGCATTATTTGTCTGAGATGGTAAAACACCCAAAAGATGGATTCTATGACTCCGTATCTGTGCATTCTCATCTTATTTCAGGTTTAGGCTTACAAAGGTCTTACTGCCAGAGGAAGGCTGAAGCCCAAAGCTGGACTTGGCTGTGAAGGTACTTGGCTGTGGTGGAAGTTTGGTGAACCCGGCCTGTGGTAAAAGCAGTCATTAGTTTTTACCATGAAAACCATCTAGAGAGCCATGTGGCTATGAGACAGTATGCAAAAGTGTCAAATAAACAAAAGCAACCAACCAACCAAACAAACAAGGGACTTGTATCACGTCAGTCTTTAAGATCTCTCATTCAGCAGCCTTTTACACACCCAGGGTAAATAATAGATACCCCTTATGTACACAGTGCCCTTTTAGTATATTGCTCGCTTAACAGTTTATCTTGTTTCTTAGTGTTAGCGCCTGACTCTTTTCTAAGCTTCCTATGCCAGGTGTTAGGAAGTTTCTCCGTATTCTAGCAGAATTGGTTGCAGCAGAAAAGAGCCATTATTTCAGTTAAAGAGTCAGAGAGCTCCTTAGGCCCTGGAATATAAGCATTTTATTTTGTAGGTGGCTTTGCCCAGTGAAGCAACAGTTTCTCCATGGAAAAAGGAAATCCCCCATAGTCCCTGATGTCCATTAAGCTATACTTAGCTAAGGGCCCCCTTCATGCATTCAGCTGAATACATGAAGCTCGTTCTATTCTAATATCCGTGTTCTGCCTAGCTGACACAGTCCTCTTCCTGCTTGTGGAACTTGACCAATGTGCGAAAACATTGCAAAACCATCCCAAAGCACTTTGCAGCACCAAACCTGTCACTTGCCCCTGTTATTAACAACAATAATGAAAAAAAAATAGCTTTGACTGACTTTTACAGACCTCTTCTGGACAACATTCAAACACTGAGTTCTGCATAGCGTTGTAATGGAAGTTAATGAGGAAGGCTTCGGAGAGGGTGTCCTTTCAGATATCACCTCCTTGCCCTTAGCATTTATTCCTTTCTCCTAGGGGGAGTGTTCTGTTGCCTGCCACGGAAAAGGCTGTGCCCCCCCCCCCCCCCGCATTCGTTCTAAAAATAAGCCAGTAATTCAATTTCCTCCTTGCTGCTCAGAAGAAACTGTACTCTGTCCTGCATTCACAGAGAGAGCTCACCACTTCCCTGCTGTTGCTGGTTTAGCAGCCTGATGGCTGAACGGCCTCATTCCTTGCAGTGAAGGAATGCAGAAACCTAGTGTGGAAATGGAGACTACTGGAATTAACTGTATCAGTGTATGGCCCTAGCCCGGGTCAGATACCATCCCTGAGATCTGTTGCCAAACAAGGAGCCAAATCAGGAGAGAGGAATCTCTGGCCCTTAGGATGCAGGTGGATTCCAATTCCCGTCAGCAGGTGGATTCCAATTCCCATCAGCAGAGTGGCAGATGGACAGGGATGATGGGAATGGTCAGGAAAGGCATGGGTTCCCCACTGCTGAGCTGGCTCACACAAAGGAAGAGGCTGCCTCTAGGGGTTGAATGGCAGCAAAGCAGGAGTGGATCAAGCTTAAAAGGAGGACAGGGATCCTGTGCTTTGCTATGTGCCTGCAAGTCATCTCCGATTTATGGCAACCCTATGCATGAAAGCCCTCCAAAATGCCCTGTCCATGCCCTGTCTTCTAAATTCCAGGCTGTGGCTTCCTTTGTGGATTCCATCCATCCCAGATTTGGTCTTCCTTTTCTTCTTCTGCCTTTGACTTTCTCCAACATGACTGTCTTCCTTGGCAAGTCTTGATTTCTCAAGATGTGCCCAAAGTATGAGAAGCCCGATTTTGCCATGCATCCTTCTAGGGAAAACTCTGGCTTGATTTGATCTAGGACCTAATGGCCCTTTTAAGATATTGAATTATGGTTGTGTAGAAGCAGCAAGTGATGCTTGCTGACATTCCCTCTTACAGAGCTATGAAAGGCAAACTGCGCGCCTGGTCCACCCTCCCAAAATGTTTAGCAAAATGCAGTTGTTTGTTTCCCCAGGTGCTGTTTTACTTGGAATGCTGTTCTCTTTCTGCTCGGACCACTAGTTTTGCTAATTTATTTATTTGACATAAATAAATAAATAAATAAATTTCAAGTAAAAATGGCACTCAAGGCAGCTTCTAATTCCAAACAAAATTTGATAAAACCTATGCAATTAAAACATAATAAAAAACAATTAACCGAGAGTGGATGACTCAAGCATCCTCTCTCCTTTTCCAGCAGGGATAGCCAGCCAGGAAGCAGATCAAAGTGACTTGCATCAGAGAGCATAATGACTAGGAGGTCAAGCAGGGGGAAGTGGGGAGGAATAGGCGATGGCAGAATTGCATTTGAACAATGGAACAAGGTATGGAAGAGGTGGGGACCTTGAGCAGCACCTATTGATAACTCTCCTACCTGAATTTATCCAATCCCCTTTTAAAGCTACCCAGGTTGAAGGCCTTCATACATTTCATGGAAGCAAATTCTGTAGCTTAACCACATGATGCATAAGGACATTCTTTCTTTTTCGGCCCCAGATTCCTGTCATTCAGCTTTATTGGCTGACCCCAGGCTCTAGCTTTGTAAGAGAGGGAGAAAAACCCTCTCATTTTCCCCATGCTACGCAGAATAAATATATACACCTCTATAGCCCCACCATTTACTCACCCCTTTTCTGGGCTAAAAAGCTCCAAAGATGGTCATAAGCAGTTGTTCCATCCCCTTCTTCATTTTACTTGTCTTTTCAGTACCCTTTGTAGCTCTGCTCTATCTTTAGTCTAGTGCATCAATTTGTATAAATGTAGGATAATACTGTTGGTTTATTTTCCTTTCCTTTCCTAATGAATAGCAACACAGAATTTGCCCTTTTTTTACCAGCAGCTCCACTGTGGGCTGATGTTTTCACTTGACCCATCACCCCGGCCCCATGCATCAATTTATATTTACTTACATTGACTGACACCTGCCATTTCGATGCTTCTTTCCCAATTTTAAGAGATCCTTTAACCCCTCACCTGGAGGGCACATTGAAAGTTCAAGGCCAGAACTGTGCATGGAAGATAACGTGTAAGTTAGTGCTAAAAGGGAGAACCCTCTTTCTTAGGCTGGTCAGGTGCCTTACTTTATACAGGACAGACCTCTATTCGAGGTGTCACTTCTTTGATGGACAGTCCATTCCAATCCATGTCTGGCTGAAAGTGCAAGAATTATAAAGTGGAGGAGAAAGCAGAGCCTTAAAGCTGTCCCTCTGGGTTAAAACTGAAGAGCCAACTGGGCAGGCACACAGGTCATCTGCTCAGATTTTTCATTACAATGAGATGCATTGCATTTCGATTTAAATTATATTAATGCAAATATGATGTTTGCGGGAACTTTTGTCTGCTCCTTGTCCTCTTCTTCTCAGCAATGCATGCCCTCCCTTTCCCCCCCTCCCAACATGACCAGTTTACTGCCTTTGCTTCAAGTCCTACCCTAAGAAGAAGATTCCACCCAGAGCTCAAGAAGGATGGAGAAACTAATTCCCTGAAAACACTACATACACACTTATACATGCCTCACAGAATAGGGGATACATTCAATTTTTCCATTTTTTTAATTGCTTGCCCTGAGGCATGATGTCCAGGTGAGTTCAGAAAGAGCCACAGTATTTTAAAAGCTTCATTCCTTTGAGTAAACTTGCTGAGTTGCAAAGTGATTATTTAGGCATACTCAACTTGTGTCATGTCATGGTGTCTACATAGCCCATGGACCACATGGACTCTTACTTACTGAATCCATGTTGTCACAAAAAAGGGTAGAGAATCATCAAGTTCTTGACAGGCCACAAAACCTGGCAGAAGGGTTGCCTTCAGTTTCTTGCATTATATCATTCCCAGGCTTGGCTTAATACTGATCCTCAGTATTTTGAAGTTGGGAAAAATTCTTGCAGGAAACCCTGGGGTGTCAGCAATATTGGGTTATTGATAAATGGTCTTAGTTGATGCAAGGTACTTTCCTGTATTTCTAAGACTGCAAAATAAATTCCATAATTATGTAAGTAACTTAGGGATGCTGTTCAGGATTGCTAGAACTGCTGCAAGGGAGAAAAAAAACCCCTAGACTTAAATGCACTGGGTTATATCACAGTTTCAAATCTTGAATCTTGTTTCAAATCTATTTGAATCTTGTTTCAAATACACCAATTGAAATGAATGGGAGTTAAGTTGACTACCATTGGAAACAAGCCATTGTACTTTATCTGTTCTTATTGCAAGGGCCCAGCTATCCCTAGTTTGAGTTTCCTAGTTTTAGTCACACATCTTATGCACCTAACCAGATAGTTATACTCTTGCCTTGGATCTCAGTGTACTGAACAAATTGCCCAAGGATACTTTTTGGATGCCTTGATCTTGAGCTGCAAAAAAGATGGACCCAGAGTTTTTGTATTATTAAGCAACCTCTTCTCAACAGAAGCTTTTGGCAATAGACAACTGCTCCTGATTTTTTGTTGCTGATGTTGGCAGCAGCTCTGCATAATCCCAAGGCCATTCATCTCAGGAGAATTTTGAGTGTACACTGAATGTTAAATTAACTGGACTAAGGCTCATCTTTTTGACACTGTCCTGGAAAAGAGCTCTTCTGTGTTTCTCCAGCCAGATTATGCAGTTGAGCCCATTTCTCAATAAATAGCATATTAGTGAAGCAATAGTTTCACCCACTGAAATGAAGAAATAAATGTCTGTGTACACACATTTTCTCTGTGTGGGGTAGGATCAAATCGAAGAGAATTCTTGCGGTATGAGGTAGGCTGGCAGGGATAGAAAAGAAAGTTGAAAGCACATGGAAAAGAGCCAAGAGAAGACATATGAGATGCAACATCTCATATACAGATGAGACAAGGAACTGTGGGGGGAACCATAGGAATCTAAATGAGGCAAAGGTAGTACTGTGCCAAAATCTTGGCTCTTCCCAATTACTCCAAATACGTTTCCCACCATGAAAGATGCTTCTGTTTTCCTCCTCATTGTCAGGACCATCTAGAATTTCTTTTGGTGCTACTTTGAGCTTACCATGTGATTAAGAGATGGACAAGAGTTGCTGCATTTCTTCTTTTCTTTATTTGGCATACCTCCTCATCACTATGCAACTTCCCTGTCTTTTTGTGCTTTCTGCTATGAAAAGGTTTCACCTCATGCCCTCTTCCTCTGGGTTTTGATTGAGGAATGAGTGCCTGATGCTTCAGTTAAAGCACAAGATGAAGACTCCTCAAGAGATGATTGCACAATGAAAGACTAGGCACTCCCTGTAGAGATTAAACCTGCTTCTCCCAAAATGCTGTATCTCAAGGTGGATATTTCAGACTCTAAATATGAACTGGAAGAAGAGGCAGGGTTCAAATGCTTACGTCAGATGCCAAGGATAACAAGCTTCAAGCTAATCCAGCTGGTTGGTGAGAACCATGCTGCATTAGGTTTTGTGTGGGGTGGGGTGTGGGAGACACTGTGGAATGGGGACTGACAGAAGGTCTGGCTTTATCAGCTCTATGTTCCAATGTCAAGTCAAACGAGCAGCCAATTCTGCTATGTCCAGTGTTCCTGCTATCTGGCACATAAGCAGTATGAACCTCCCTGAGGATGGAAGTAGCTCCACATGGAGTGGAGGAGAGGAATTCAGTTTGGAATCGATTCCAGGTATGGACAAGAACTAATTTTTCAATTTGTTGTTGTTGTTTGCTGCAAAGTTGTGTCCGACCCATCGCGGCCCCATGGACAACATTTCTCCAGACTTTCCTGTCCTCCACCATCACCTGGAGTCCACTTAAGCTCACACCAACTGCTTCAGTGACTCCATCTAGCCACCTCATTCTAACTTGATGAAATAGACTTGTTACCAACCACCGTATTACTCTCTTTGTATCATAAAGCTGACCGTTCAGTTTTAACATAATATAGCAGTTAAAAATTCCTGAAATGATCTGTAGGAAAGAAAAAAAAAAGGTTGTCTGTCTGTCTGTGGAGTGGGGAGTTACTGTCTCCTGATGCTCCCCTATACCCCTCTGCCGCTTTCTAACTAAACACAAGCATCCTGCACCTCAGCCATTAGAGTTTCATTTCACTTCAGTCATTGACATTTCCGTTGAATTATTTTTGAAGGAATGTCTTTTCCATTGAGCTGAGTGTGTATGGTAATGAACAAGTGTACAGGACATTTTCAGTACAGCACTGTTTGGAAGGTAAACATGATAGAATGGTTGGGAAAGAAGGAAAGACAAAGTAAAATGACAGCATGGATGTACCTGCTTGGGGCAGAATACGTGTTCCAAAAATCAGGAGTGGGGGTTTGCTGCTGAAAATGGTGGCTCAGTGTTGAATTTCTCCTCTCCTTTCCTGAAATGTCTAGTTCAATGATCTCTGTGACATAACATTGTTACAATGTGAGTCTCCTTGCCTCCACTGCCGCATCATTGCTAGTGGGATTGCAGAAGCACACGTTCTGATGTCGGTGAATGCGGGAAGGTAGAACTTGATGTTATGGAAGAGACAGGAGGAACTGAGCACACTGGGTGCATTTTCATTAGCAGCTCCATGTAGCACTCAGTCCCACCCTCACTGTACAGACCAAGCCAATCTGGAGCATTGATACTGGTCTGGAAGACATCTAAATGGTGAACCTGTTGCTGCTGTCAAATCAAGTATGCCCTCAAAGCAGGACACACCAAAGTGACGTTCCAGAGCTAAAAAGCCTTATGAACAGTCCAGTGAGGGGAGATTCATTTGGAAGCAACCAGTGCTGCTCTGAACATTGGGAAGGCTAATTTCCTTAACCTCCACAGGACGCCAATGAGTACCATTCGTGGCATGCCAACTTGGCTTGTTGCTCAAAGAATAAAGGTGCATTCCTCTGCCCATTTAGACAGAAAGAGTCCTACAGTCCCAAGCATGCTCAGCCCAAGCAGGCTGGCTGGGGCATGCTGGAAGTTGTCGAACCTTTCTGTCTAAACTTGTAACTTTTACATGAATGCCATGGTGCTGTGATGTGCAGAATGCTGGGCTGGGGACCTGGGAAAGCCAGGGTCTCGACTGGGAACCTGCTCAGCCATGAAGCTCACTTGGCCAGTCCTAGTCTCTCAGCTCAACCCACCTCACCGGGTTGTTTTTGTGAGGATAGAATGGAACTGTGTGAGCCACCTTGCATTCCCCACAAAAGGAAAGAAGGTGGCGTATACGACCAATGTAATAGTAATAGTCAGTGCTTTTTTTGTAAGAAAAATGGTGCTGGAACTCATGAAATTATTTACCTTTCACACATAGTCAATCACCGTACACACACCCACTCATGTCAGTTGTGAAACAAAACATAACGGTGGCCGCCCACAGTAAGCATGTGCGTGTGACCACATGACCAATCACAAGCTGAGCAGAACCACAAGCCGAGCAGCACCATCACAACCAGCGTGGACAAAGTACGCATGCATCGGATTCGACACACAAGCAGCCCGCATGCACCGTTTAAATGATTTTGCCGCCAACCTGCTACGCTCGACAGGGCGATTCAAATCCTCATGGACCAAACATCAAATTTTCAAAAGTTACTTTTAAAACTTGGAAAATCTGTTGAAAAAAGGTGCCGGAACTCTGTTCCTGTGCGTTCTGTGACAAAAAAGCGCTGGTAATAGTAATAGTTAATCAATGTTCTTGCTAAAAAACAAAGTTTAGACTGGAGCACTTTCATCCTGACAATAGTTTTTCTAAGCAATTAATGTAAACTAAGAGAAGGCTTAAAACATCCTTAGACTTGCCATTGTTTTTCCATTCTTCATGCCATACCACCAGAGTCAAAACCCCCAGCACCTTCCTGGGGTAGTCCTTAAAGAGCTTTCCTTCTCTTTCTGGAACAAATGGCACAGTAAGTTGTGTTTTGTGCAGTTGAAACACAGCTTTCTCTTTCACTTTGGAGTAATTGCATGGCTCAGATTCAGACAGGAACCACTGCATCCCATGGGGAGGGAAGGATCAACCCCCCTCCCCCACGCACAAGCAGTATTTGCTGCCTGAAACTTCTCCCCCTGGTCTGAGGATTGCAGATGGAGCAGTATTCTTTAGCATCGGTTGAGGCTTGCTTTTTCTTTTCACTCCCATGTTGAGTGAGGAGACATCTGGAAGTAAATGGTTGGGGAAGGTGTGACGCTCCCCTCCTGGTTCACTGTATTCCTGATTTGATGTACACATTTGCTCTAAAGTAAACAAATGAAAATCAGCTACATGCTACAAAGTTAGCATCATGTTATGTTATGTTACGTTATGTTATGTTGTTATGCTATGTTATTCATGAAGTCGTGCCCGACCCATTGCTACCCCATGGATAACATTCCTCCAGGCTCTCCTATCCCCCACCATCCCCCGGAGTCCACTCAAGCTCACACCGACTGCTTCAGTGACTCCATCCAGCCTCCTCATTCTCTGCCGTCCCCTTCTTCTTTTGCCATCTATTGTTCCCAGCATTAGGCTCTTCTCCAGGGAGTCCTTCCTTCTCATTAGATGGCCAAAGTATTTGAGTTTCATCTTCAATATCTTGCCTTCTAAAGAGTAGTCAGGGTTGATCTTCTCTCAGACTGACTGGTTTGATCTCCTTGCAGTCCAAGGGACTCGCAGGAGTCTCCTCCAGCACCACAATTCAAAGGCCTGAATTCCTTGGTGCTCAGCCTTTCTTATGGTCCAGTTTTCATAGCCATACATTGCAACTGGGAAAACCATAGCCTTGATATACAAACTTTTGTCGGGAGGGTGATGTCTCTGCTTTTTAGTATGTTGTCTAGATTTGCCATAACTTTCCTCCCCAGGAGCAAATGTCTTTCAATTTCCTGGCTGAAGTCCCCATCTGGGGTGATCTTGGAGCCCAGGAAAATAAAATCTGTCACTACCTCCATTTCTTCCCCATTTATTTGCCAGAAAGTGAGAGGACCAGATGCCATGATCTTAGTTTTCTTGATGTTGAGTTCCAAGACAACTTTGCACTCTCCTCTTTCACCTGCATCAATAGGTTCTTTAGTTGCTCTTCACTTTCTGCCATTAGAGTGGTATCATCTGCATATCTGAGTTTGTTTATATTTCTCCTGGCAATCTTAATTCCAACTTGTGATTCATCTAACCCCACCTTTTGCATGATGTGCTCTGCATATAATTTAAGTAGGCAGGGCAACAGTATGCAGCCTTGCTGTATTCCTTTCCCAATTTTTCAGTGGTTCCATGTCCAGTTCTCATTGTTGCTTCTTGACCAACATTTAGGTTTCTCCAGAGACAAATAAGATGGTCTGGTATTCCCATATCTTTGAGAACTTGACACAATTTGTTGTGATCCACACAATCAAAGGCTTTAGCATAGTCAATGAAGCATAAATTGATATTTTTCTGGAACTGCCTAGCTTTCTCCATGATCCAGCGTATGTTGGCAATTTGATCTCTAGTTCCTCTGCCTCTTCAAAATCCTGCCTGTACTTCTGGTAGTTCTCGGTCCACATACTGCTAGAGCCTACGTTGTAGAATTTTGAGCATAACTTTGCTAGCATGTGAAATGAGTGCAATGGTGTGGTAGTTTGAACATTTTTTGGCATTGCCCTTCTTTGGAATTGGAATGTAAACTGACCTTTTCCAATCCTGTGGCAACTGTTGAGTTTTCCAAATTTGCTGGCACATTGAGTGTAGCACTTTAACTGCATTGTCTTTTAGGATTTTGAATAACTCAGCTGGATTAGTGTCACTTCCACTAACTTTGTTGTTGCTCAGACTTCCTAAGGTCCATTTGACTTCACATTCCAGGATGTCTGGCTCGAGGTCAGTGACCACCCCATTGTGGGTATCAGGAACGTTAAGGTCTTTCTTGTATAGTTCTTCTGTGTAATTTTGCCACGTCTTCTTCATCTCTTCTGCCTCTGTTAGGTCCCTGCCATTTTGGTTCTTTATCATGCCCATCTTTGCATGAAACATTCCCTTCATATCTCCAATTTTCTTGAAGATATCTCTAGTCTTCCGTATTCTATTGTTTTCTTGTATTTCTTTGCACTGTTCATTTAAGAAGGCATTCTTATCTCTTCTAGCTATTCTCTTTAATTCAGCATTCAATAGGGTGGATCTTTCCCTTTCTCCCTGGCTTTTCACTTCCCTTCTTTCCTCAGCTATTTGTAAATTTTGCAACAAGAAACTCATGATCTGAGCCACAGTCAGCTCTTGATCTTGTTTTTACTGATTGTATAGAGCTTCGCCATCTTTGGCTGCAGAGCACATAGTCAATCTGATTTCTGTGTTGACTGTCTGGTGATGTCCATGTGTAGAATCATCTCTTGGGTTGTTGGAAAAGTGTTTGCTATGACTATCGTATTCTCTTGACAAAATTCTGTCAGCCTGTGCCCTCCTTTTGTACTCCAAGGCCAAACTTGCCTGTTATTCCGGTTATCTTTTGGCTTCCTACTTTAGCATTCCAATCCCCCATGATGATAAGGACATCATTTTTTGGTGTTAATTCTAGAAGGTGTTGTACACCTTCATAGAATTGGTCAACTTCAGCCTCTTCAGCATCGGTGGTTGGGGCATAGACTTGGACTACTGTGATGTTGAATGGTTTGCCTTGGATTCAAACTGAGATCATTCTGTCATTTGGAGATTGTATCCCAGTACTGCTTTTCCTACTCTTTTATTGACTATGAAGGCCACTCCATTTCTTCTGAGGGATTCTTGCCTGCAGTAGTATACCTGATGGTCACCTGAATTATATTCATCTATTCCTGTCCATTTTAGTTCACTGATTCCCAACATGTCAATGTTCAGTCTTGTCATCTCATGTTTGACCACGTCCAGCTTACCTTGATTCATAGATCTTATATTCCAAGTTCCTATGCTGTATTGTTCTTTACAGCATCAGACTCTCCTTTCACCACCAGATACATCCACAACTGAACGTCCTTTTGGCTTTGACCCAGTTGCTTCATTCTTTCTGGCGCTACTAGTACTAGCCCTCTGCTCTTCCCCAGTAGCACATTGGACACCTTCCGAACTGAGGGGCTCATCTTCTGGTGTCATATCTCTTTGCCTGTTGATACTGTCCATGGGGTTTTCATGGGAAGTATACTGGAGTGGGTTGCCATTTCCTTCTCCAGTGGATCACCTTTTGTCAGAGCTCTATGCTATGACCTGATCATCTTGGGTGCTCCTGCACAGCATAGCTCATAGCTTCATTGCACTACACAAGCTCCTTCACCACAGCAAGGCAGTGATCCATGAAGGGGACACAGTTAGCATAATATGTAGTATGTCTGTCCCAATCAAAGGGAATAAAGATATGAACTTCCCTATTTTAGCCAGAAAGAGCACTTGGTGGCAACAGAAAGTAGGCTTGGGAGCAGAGAGCACAGTAGAAATATATTCCAGGTTCTATTGTCAGCCAGACAGTCTCAGGCCACTGGGAGGCTGCACACCCTAACCCCAATTCCAGGAATAACAAAAATACAGAGGGAAACATTCCTAGTCCATCCATTGGCCAGAGCTGGGGCAACTGTACTCTTTCTCTTCTGGAAAAAACACTCAGCTCCAGCTGACATTGGCTTTGGGACTGTGTTCCGGCCCCATCCATAGGCCCAAATCAAAAAGAGTTGCCAACTGCTGTCCTAACAGGGGACGATCAGTTTCTCCCAAAATACAAATAAATGCATTCTTCTAGCTTGCCACTCATGTCTTGAAAAACTGATCTCATCCATCTTTCTTTTCTCTCTATTCTTCTTCCCTTGCTCATATTGTGCTTGTAGTTTTAAGTCTGATGTCACAGTCCCTTTCTCTTTATTCCTTTTCGATGTGAGCCACTTTGGAAGACCATAAATTATTGTTTGGAAAGAAAGTGGGAGGGGAATGCAGCAAGCAGACAAGCAAATAAAATCCCAGACCCTGAATAAGGAAAGGCCTTCAAGTTGGTTGAGATCGCACAGGTGAAACTAAGCCTGATCGTCCATATATGAAGCATTGAAGAATAAGCCGGTATGAAAAATGGATAAAGAAAATAGTGCATTTCCTGCAATTACTTAGAAAAAAGATCTCTTGAAAGCTATCTAGTTGTCTAAATATAGATTGTAGCATTAGGCTTGTATGTTAAAGGATGCCTGCACAAAAAGATCAAGATAACTTCTAAAATTTTCTTCCCAACATTATGGAGTTAATTCTTCAGAGACCTGCAGTGCACTGATACAAAAAGTTCCTTCCAGCTCAGCCATTCTTTCCTCTGCCACATGTATTAATGGAAGAGGGAATAGAAATTACATTTCTGGATCACTCTGCAACTATTTATTGAAGTGCCATAATGAAAGTGCTGTGTGGCAAAAAACCAATACGGAAGAAAATGTACCTATGACAATTTGGAAGATATTTTAGAGTTCATTTTTGTTCTTTTTATTTATTAATGAGGAGAAAAACATCCTTTTGTCAAATTATAGACCCAGGTGTCAACTAGCGGCATTTATAAATGGTAGCATGCAGTGTTTGCTACAAAACCATCATATTATATGTTATCCAAACACGTCAACGAACGTTAAATACGATGTGTAGCCATGGATGCAGCACAAGTGAAAGGGCTTTTTAGAGGACATGGTAGCACAACGGGTTAAACTGCTGTGCTGCTGGACTGCCAATGGAAAGGTTGGTAGTTCAAAGCCATGTGACAGGGTGATCTTCCACTGCCTTGTCCTTAGCTCTTACAACCTAGCAATTTGAAGGCATGTAATGTGAGTAGATAAATAGGTACCACTTCAGTGAGAAGGAAACAGTGCCCCCATGATGACATGCTGGCCACATGACCATAGGAACATCTTTGGACAGTGCCGGCTCATGGGCTTAGAAATGGAGATGTGTGCTCCCCCACGCAGTAGCTGTTCAGCTAGAGAAGTAAAATCCACAGGGACTCCCCTGCCCTCTCCACACAGCCTTCTACAGTGGGATGAATGTTTACTTTCCTCTTTGATTGTCTTTGAGCAGTCTCTAAAGACTTGGCCAACCTGGGAAGCTTTTCACTTAATATGGCAGTTGCTCCTATTTGTTTTAAATAAATCTATTTTTAAAAGTTTGATATTATATTTGCATAATCAATATCTATGATTTAGCCAGATATTGTGTGTCTTGAATGGTTTTATAAATCACTTTTTATTGTAAACTGCCCTGTTGGGTCTTTGGTCCTGACAGTAGAGATATACACATTAATAAATAGCTGAATATAACAACACATTAATAAATAAATTAAAACATAACACCAACAGGAAAAGAGGATAAAAGCATCTCTACTTTTCTATCAGTTCACCTGATCCATTCATTGGTCCTTTGATGTGGAGAGCTGAAGAATCCAGACTATACAGCTTTCCAACACAGGAATAAGCTCTGGAGAGTTTAGAAAAACCAAATAAAATGGAACACCAGACCCAAGGTGCAAGGCTCATCTAGTTAAGCATTCTGGTCACACAGCAGCCAATCAGCTGCTTGTAGAAATTAGGGCATGAATGCAAGCAGGACATGAATGTAATCACACCACAGTGCCCACATTCCCCAGCAACTAAGATACAGGCATCATGCCTTCAATACTGAATGTAATGACGAGGGCATCAAAGGCACTAGAATTAGGGATGAAAGTTATAAACTACAAGCATTCGCAGATGATTTGGTCTTCATAACGGAGGAACCCTTTGGAACAATGCCTAAACTTTTACAACGGATTGAAGAATATGGTGAGATTACGGGAATGAAAATAAATAGAGAAAAAATGGAACAGCTAGTTAAAAACCTTACATGGGAACAAAAAGAAAGACTCCAGGAACAGGTAGATTTGCAGATTGTTAAAAAGGTTAAATCTTAAAGCCAAATGTACTACTTTGAAAGAAGATAATTATGATAAATTATTGAAGGATACTAAAGGGGATTTGGAAAGATGGGCCAAATTGCAATTATCTTTGATGGGAAGAATAGCACTTGTTAAAATGAATATATTACCTAAGTTTTTGTTTCTGTTTCAAATGATTCCCATAAAAATTGATAAAAAATTCTTCGATGATCTAAACTTTCAAATTTCGAGATTTATCTGGAGAAAAAAGAAACCAAGGATCAAATTAAAAATGCTTCAGGAGGCTAAAAAGAATGGAGGTTTTGGTCTCCCCAGTTGGATGTTATATTATCAAGCGTCTGTCTTAATATGGTTAAAAGAATCGATAACTTTGCGAAATAAAAGAGTTTTGTATCTTGAAGTTCATGACTTGCATGAACTTCAAGGGTTGGCATGCTTATATGTGGTATAAAAAAGCTAAGTCACATGGGTCTTTTCTGAGTCGTTTTATTAGAAGATCTCTAATGTCAGTGTGGGGAAAACTAAAGTCAAAAGGTATAATAAATTAACAAGATGGCTTTCACCTATGGAAGCTTTTGTATATCCAAATGTATTGAACCTTGAAAAGATCATAAGATATGACGATATCTTGGATAAGGATGGTGGCTTGAAACAGGAGCAAGAAATACAAGAACAGGGACTTAATATTTCCTGGTGGTATAAGGTACAGATGCAATCGAGGTATGCTAAAGATTGTAAAACATGGGGGTTTTATAAAGACCTAACAGAGTTTGATCAAGTGATACTTAAAACAGATGAGAAAATTATTAAAAGACTATATGATTTTTTACTTGACAGGAAAATGGAAGGGGAACAGGTTAAGGAAACTATGATAATATGGGCACAAAACTTTGGATTTAATGTTGAATTAGAAAAGTGGCAAAAATTATGGAAAAGAAACATCAAGATAACATTAGCAACTTCATATAAAGAAAATTTATATAAAATGTTCTATAGATGGTATTTGTCACCAAGCCGATTAGCTAAGATGTTTCCAAATATGTCAAATAGATGTTGGAAATGTAAACATAAAGCGGGTACTATCTATCACATGTGGTGGACTTGTGATAATGTGAAAAAGTATTGGATTAAAATACATAGATGGATGGAGGAAATATTACAGAAACCCTGTGCTTTTAAACCTGAAGTTTTCTTGTTAGGCATTATACCGGAAGACGTCAACAGACAGGAGATGTACTTGATGTTGCACTTAATCACAGTGGCGAGGATTGCATTTGCTCAATATTGGAAAATGAGGAGCTACCCACCGATGAACTGATTGTAAGAAAGATCTTGGACTGCGCAGAAATGGATAGATTGACTTTATCATTGAAGGAGAAAGAGGATAATGACTTCTATCGAACTTGGGACTCTTTCTATAATTGGTTGGAGAAACAGGACTTGGCGTAATTTGAATTTGATTTTAGAATGTTAAAAAAATGTGTGTGTGTGTGTGTGTGTGTGCGTGTGTGTATGTAGTAGGGGGTTGACCCAGTGAATCCGATGTATGTGATATTTGAAGTTTTTATTAGTGTTAGTTTAAAACTTTTAAATATATATATATATATATATATATATATATATATATAAATACTGAATGTAATAAATTACCAGTACCTACTGCTGCCTTTAAATGGGTATTTGACTAGTACCCCTTTAAAGTCATCTTCAAGTAACACTTCTGCTGCTACATTCTTCTGTCTGCTAGCAAGACCACTGCTCATGCGACAAGAATCTAGCAGACTCCGGGATTTTTTGTTTTTTGGATTGGGACGGGTCAGCAGAGTTTCCTTCTCTAAGCTACATTTTATTGTTGGGTAGGTTACGAAGAACACAAATGAATAAAGAAGTAGCCTTCAACAGAAGAGATATTATTTTACCATAATGTCATTTATTCAGAATTCAGTTTGGTCTAACAATTGCCTCAAAGGGCCCTCAAGACAACTTACATGGGAACAGAAATGCAAGTTACTGACATTCTTAAAAACAAAGGCTCTCTATGGATTAGTATGTGATCTAAAAATAGGAACTGTTTATCTTAGCTGGATCACCATGACACAAGGAGCAAAGATGACCGTCATGTAAGATGCTTAGCTTTGAAATGATAAAAAGTTTTCATGCAAAGCAGCTTCCAGTCAGTATAAATTTACTCTAAATTGAAAAACATTCTTAGAAAAGAGAAACTGCAAAGTCTGACTTCACCTTAATTAAAGAAAAATCTCATGGCATTTGTTTTATGTATAAAAAGATGTTTCCCTCAATAAACAAGAGTGTTGAAAAGATGATTATAGTGTGTTTTAAAGGAAATGTATAGGAGACTGGAAAGCTCTTTCTTGGTACTTAAGCGCCTTGACTTATGCAAAGCAAAATACAGAAATATGTCTACTTATGAATTCGTGAAGCTGTCAAGTTCAATTTCATTCAGGTTCTCATTTTTCCAAAGCAAAGTCCATTCTGTCCCAGTGCAGCACTGGATTAAAAACATTATTGTAGTCCATATTAAAACTTGTATGATTTTCATACATTTAAAAATAAACAAACAAATCTGACCACACCAGATTTTGTGTGCCCTTTTGCAAATGTATATATTTGAATCCATTTACATGTAATTTACATTGGATTGATTGTTTAATTAACATTAATATATTTAATGCATGTTAATAAATTGCATAAAGGATTTCTTAACTCATTTTTGCAAATTTCTGCATCTTCATGTGTTTATAAAATATGCACTTTTGTGGGCATTTTATAAAGTATGTAATACCCTTTCTTATTTTTAATATTTGCAGATTACAGGTGAGCAAACGCTGAAAGCAAATTGAATTCAGGAAGTAATTGAAGTAATCACCGATTCTTTTCAGAGACAGGTTCTCTGAATTCATGTGTATGAATTCTTCAGAATTCTTCTATGTCAACTTTCAGATCCAAACTAGATGTGACATAAAGGGTGGAATTCTATGCATATTTAGACAGGAAAAAAAAAAACTTACAGTTTCCAGATTTCCCAGCCAGCATGGAGAACAGGACCTTTTTTCTGTCTGCATTTGCACGTGATTGTGTCCTAAAAGCATCTTTGCACTCACCTTATTTGCCCTCAATTTAGTCTTTGGATGAACATATGATTTGAAAGGAGCATTGAAGCAGTAATTTTCATCAACCACAACAAGGAAGTAAGGGTTGATCTCCCTTTTCTTGTCCGATGGATCCTAATAATTATCCCACACACGAATAGAGCTGCTGTGGTATTTTTAATGTGTACATTAAATATAAAGACTCATTTAAAGTCATGTCTTGTTTGGCCTTAAATGAGCCCTTCTCATAGATGACACATATGCTAATGGACTTTGGCTCATCCAGCACTCAAGCTAGCAAATCCTTGCTGTGTGAGATCCACCCAACTCTTAACATTGAGCTGAAACCAACAGAATGAAATTCAATAAGGACAAGTGCCAAGTCCACCACCTAGGAAAAAGAAACCAAAGGCATCGAGACAAGATGGGGAATACGTGGCTCAACAGAACTGAACAAGAAAACAATCCTGGAGTAATTGTGGACAATAGGCTAAACATGAGCCAACAATGTGATGTAGCTGACAAAATGGCAAATGCTATTTTGGGATGCATTAACAGAAATATTACTTCCAAATCATGAGAAGGAGTAGTTCCTCTATACTCCTCACTAGTCAGACCTCACCTGGAATTCTGTGTCCAGTTCTGGGAACCAAGATTTAGGAAAGATCAGGAAAATTAGAAAGGGTCCCCTGGAGGGCAACTAAAATGATCCAGGGTTTGGAAACACTGCCCTATGAGTAGAGACTGAGGGAACTGGGAATGTTCAGCCTTGAGAAGAGAAGACTGAAGAGGACATGATATCCCTGTATATGTTCCCCAAAGACTGACACAAAGAAGAACGTCAAGATCTCTTCTCACTCATACCAGAGTGTAGGACACGGAATAATCAGTTCAAGCTGTGGCAACCCAGATTCAGTCTGGACATCAGGAAAAGCTTCTTCACTGCCAGAGCAATACAACAGTGGAACAAGCTGCCTGGAGGGGTGGTGGGCTCTCCCCCACTAGAGACAGTCAAAAAGAAACTGGACAGCCATCTGAGTGGGGTGGTGTAACATGGTGTCCTGCAAGAGCAGGGGGTTGAACACAATGGCCTTCATGGCCCCTTCTAACTCTGCTATTCTATGATTTCCTTATTCATTTCAGAAAAGATGCCCAGAAAGGAATATGTACATGTAATGGAATATTTACTCCATGTGCACATAGAGGGCTTTACATGCAGAAAATTGCAGGTTTGATCCCTGTCATTTCCAGGCAGAACTGGCAAAGATGCTTGTCTGAAATGCTAAAAAGCACTGCTTATTCGGGTAAAGAAACTTTCCCCAACTTGCTGCCTTCCAAATGTTCTGATTTATAAGCATAACTATCCCTGGTGATTGGCCAGGCTATTTGGGAATATAGGAGAGCAGTCCAGCTACACAATGCATTTACAGAGGTAGGGTGCATTTTAAACCAAGGGACTATATGCAGTCTGGAAAGGACTACAGCTTTATAGCTAAGCACGTGTTTGGAGACAATTCCAGGCTTAATCAATGGTATCTCCCAATAGGTCTGGGAAACATCCCCATCTGAAACCCTGGCAAACAGCTGCTCCTGAGAGCAGACTATATGGAGCTAGACAAACCGAAGTCCTATTTAGTACAAGGGAACTTCCCATACTTGTTCTGGAGAAAGGAATATAAGTCGCTTCTCCAAGGGCTCAGTCTTAAGGGAGAAAAATAGCCAATACCAAAGAAAAATCACAATTTTTCTTCCAAATTGACTATTTCCCTTCCTCAGCCTACAATACATTTTCTAGTTTTATGCTACCATGTTCACTGGTGTATTCATCATCACTATCCTGTCCTACCATGACGTGAGGCTCATGGTAAGCTGACTGCAGCAGAGGCAGAAATGGCTAGGATGAAGCACATCTGATTAAGACAAAGTTCTAATCAGGTAAAGTTGAGCCTTGATAGTCATTGCATGGTTAGATTCAGGCAAGGCAGTTCCTGCCAGAAGTGTTATTGGCCAGTGTCTGTCAGACAGGACACTGGCAGCACTGGTTGGAGCATAATCGTCTTCTGAAGAGAGAGATGTTGCATTAGCCAGAGGCAGGGGACATCTGGAGTTCGGCTGATCTGATCATACTGTTTGTCCCACACCTTTTGAGAGTGCCATTAAAGGCTTGTTGCAGCCTCTGGATCTTACCACACTGGAGCAAAGGGGCCTGCACTGGGAGTGCGTTTTCTGACTTCATGGAGTCTGACACAGGAATATCTTCTTCCCAGGAGTAGGTGGCAGTGACTTTTTGGGAAGCCCAAGGAGGTCTTCCTTCTTTGACCTTTACAGTCACTGGGAAGAAGTAGTTATCTTACCTTCTGGCTGCAATTGTATACTTACAAATTCCTTAACAACCCTCCCTCCGGAATTGTCCAGATTGAGGGCCATGCATACTAATACAGGGCTTTATTTAAACTGAAATGCTACTACTTTTACTACATATACAGTGGCAACTGTTCATGTTCATTTTATAGCTTGGAAGGATAAAGCACTGCTCTGGAAGACATCCCATTGGGAAGGCTATAATCTGTCCACTAAATCCTGTGCTTCATAATCTTTTAAAAACATTTTGCAGATTATTGCTGCAATCCAGTGTAGTTATGTGCCCTTAAGACCATTGATTTCACTGGGACTAGTCTGAGGACTGCAGATATACAGGATGTGCTGTGTGTACAAGACACAAAGTACTTGGCATTTTGCATTTAAATACAGAAGCAGCATGGCAGGCCTTGTTGTCATGATAACAGGAATTTTGTTTTTTTGTTTTTTGAAAGGAGAAAACCTGAGGATTCTTGAGATGAATTTTAGGGAGAGGAATGGCAGAAAGAACACTTGAAAAAAGGTTACTCTCACCTGTTTGTTTTACTAAAAAAATAGGAGATGGAAGCACCACTTAGCATTTGCTGTCATCACTGCAGCTTTGTATCATTGAGAGAAGTCTTCAAAATCCACTGAAGTGAAAAATAAATGTAATTGAGAAGTAAAGTAACCATAAGGCCGTGGGCGTCTAGTAGGAGACCCAATACCCAGGCAAATTGCAATATTAACAATTAAAGGGGAGAACTATTTTTCAGTACATCTTTATTATAAATGCATAATACAGCAAGCTTTTACTGACTTTAAGAAGCTATGCTTTTTACCAAATGCCTTTGGTGTGAACACATTTTGTTCTAAGTAAGAACTAATCACAGAAGCACTAGCTATAGTCATGATCAAGTATGGTTAGTGACAATGTTTTTTGGCATTGTGCTAATAAACCATCTACAACAAGTCCTAGGGTTATGTATATGTTATAAGTGGACTGCTTTCCAGTGAAAACTCAGCCCCCCCTGACATAAGTGCCTAAATATCTATTTATTGAGTAGATATATGAATTACACCCTTCACCTAACAGACACCTGGAGGAACGTGCAATAAAAGTATTAAAGCAATGCATGCAGGAAACATAAAGGTGACCAAAACAAATATTTATATTTTACATAAATATGTATTATTTAAATTTATATTTAAATATATTTAAAATTTATTCAATATTTTAATGAGTGAATGAATGAATAAAATAATTTTAAATAGTACCATGAAAAACAGGTACAATGGGAAGTATCTTTATTAACCAGTCTGTACAAACAAGTTACACATTGATCCTAGTTAGTCTTTAGAGCATATTAAGAATGTTCAGATAATGGTGTTAATCACTTTGCGGGTCAAATTGGGAAAGGTAAGTGTTTACTTAAATCTCTTCCTTCATATCAATGTCAATGTCCTTAATTAGGATAACCACAGCCATGATCAGTATGAAGGAGAATACAGGAGAAAATATATCAACATGTGCTCCATTTTTGGATGGCTTACGTAGGGGGATTGAACCAACCTTCCTTGATTGGCACCCTCTGGATGCTTATGCCAAAGCCACAGCACCATAAGATGCATGTCAGAACTTCTTAGTAAGTTCAGTTGGACTTGCACTGAGTCACTGAGTATAAGTTTGTAGCCTGACTTAACCAGCAGAGGTAATGCACAGTACTGATGGGATAGGTTGTGGGTGCTACTTTGTAAACAGAATTGATCGTGTTATTTACCTAGGATCTTGGAAGGAACTAGGATGACTTGCTGGGAGGTGTTAGCAGGAATCCCTGCAATCATGGCAGCTGGGGGAAAAGGTGCCCTGGTACAATGCAAGGTTTGTCCAATCCACACATTACACTTGTGGAATGGATGAATTTGAATGGTAAAATGTGAACCAGCCTTAGCAAAAGAAACAAAGCATTAAAGTCTGTAGTATACACTGCAGTGATATTAACCTTTTAGGTGTATGGGAATGTGGGAAACACAACCAGGACATTTCCCAGATCACCCTGTTTTAGACCGATCCCAGTACACAGAAATGTCAGCTTTGTTTCTGATGTTGTAGCAGCATAATGAACCATCTACGTGAAGATGAGGTAGCCCAGCTGTCAGGAACTCCTTTATCCATCTGCATACACAAAAGAAAATTGTGCAGAATGGATTATGATATGAAGTACTTATTATGTTTTGTCTGTGGGCGAGTTGAAGAATGTTATTATCTTTGTCCTGAAGTACTAGCTGTCCCCAAAGGCATACTCTTCTAGAACAAATTGCTGGTGTTAAGTACAGGAGGGCTTAGAGGAAAGCCACACGTTATGAAGTTTGTTCTATTTGTGGCTCTCCAGGAGCTATGCGGGGCTTGTGTAGAAAGCAGTTCTCATGACTACATAATTGAAACAAATACTGGAAAGGTTTAATTTAATTGCATGCGGACAACAAAGGTCAAGTGATTGGAAGTCATGGCCACTGATACATCTGCACTCTCACAGCTATTTCGTGCACTGTGAACATGTGAGCAGTTTGTGGGTAGTTGCTTTAATATGCAATGCATTTTATAGTTCTTGTTTATTGTTGTTGTTTCTATTATCCTTAATTTATCAATTTAGGGGATTCTCTAAGAAGCTAAGAATGGACATTGCTGGGCTAGAAGAGGTAATAATCTGCACAGGTATAAGACAGGTTCCTTTGTTCCCATGAACCTAAGTCATTAACTACTAACTCTACTTATTCTTTACAAGGGATGTTGTTTCTAGTTGCGAAGTCGTGTTCAACCCATCACGACCCCACGGACAACATTCCTCCAGGCCTTCCTGTCCTCCACCATCCCCCAGAGTCCACTCAAGCTCACACCAACTGCTTCAGTGACTCCATCTAGCCACCTCATCCTCTGCCGCCCCCTTCTTCTTTTGCCATCAATTGTTCCCAGTATTAGGCTCTTCTCCAGCGAGTCCTTCCTTCTCATTAGGTGGCCATAGGAATTGCTGAAATGGTCCAAAACACCATGGAAACCTGTGATCAAAAGCTTCCCTTTTCCCCAGCCCTCTATATTCTGGAGTTTCAGCAATACTGCAATTGGGTATGAAATCATAAAATCCAGTGGTGCTCTTGGTCTGTGACAGGTGGAGAAGATGTAAGCAAAACAATGGGATGGACCCAGTCACCATCACACTTTGAGTGGATTTACTGAAATCAATGCAACATAAGTTAGTCCAACAAAAGTCTCATTTATTTCAATAGCACCAGTCTAAATATGACGAAGTCTTGATGCATCATTCATAAGTTAAAACCAGTGATAAAAATATGGAATTGTTTGGGTTGGAGTATTGGAAAGGGTCAATGCCATTTAGTATGCAGAAAAAGTGCTTCATAAAATTTGGGGTGATATAACCCAAACTAGATTCCTACCATGAATCAGAGTTAAGGAAAGCATTGATACAAAACATTCTGTGATCACTTCCTCAAGGTTCACTGACAGGGGAAGGAGCAGCGTAAAACAATATTGTAATACTGAGCAGGTTATTGGCCAGGTTCATGCAACCACCTTTGTACTGGATCCTCACTCCTCTCGGCTTATACAAACTAGTAGTGAGGAATTGCTGGCAGAGACAGCGAGGAAATTCATGCCACCTTGCAAGAAGGAGTGGTCTCCTGCTGAGAGAAGCAGAGGCAATGCTGAAGAAACGCTGTCTGGACCTGGAAAATCTTGACTTTAGGCCAATGGCAAATATTCCTTTCCTGGGCAAAGTTCTTAACCAGGTGCTGGCAATGTGCTTTGCTACAACACTGGAGTGGGTGAGGCCTAGCAAACTGAAGCCCAGCTCAGACACACAAGGATGCTGCGAATGTGTGGTTCTTCCCAGCTGATGCCGGGTGTTCAACCTGTCCCTCTGGAAAGCGCAGGCTGGTAGCTTGCGGGTTGTCCAACAGCCAACATTGTCACTTGAGCTTTATAGAAACATAGAAATATAGAAAACAGAGTGAGTCAGAAGGGGCCTCCCAGGCCATCTAGTCTGACCTCCGGCACCAGCTGGCTCTGCTCACGACATGCCCACCATGTGGATGTCCAGCCTATACTTGAACACCTGCACCGATGGGGCCTCAACGACCTCTCGTGGAAGCCCATTCCACACCCTCTGGGTCCTGACTGTCAGGGAGTGCTTCCTGGCATCCAAACGAAACGTTGGCTCCCTGAGCTTTGCTCCGTTGGAGCACGTTCTGCCTTCCTCTGCAGGGGAGAACAGGTCTCTACCCATCTCTATGTGACATCCCCTCACATACCTGTATGTCGCCAACATATCCCCCCTAAGTCTCCTCTTCTCCAGGCTGAAGAGACCCAGTTCCCTCAGTCTCACCTCATACGGCATCCCCTGCAAACCGGCCACCAACCTTGTGGCCTTACGCTGCACTGACTCCAACCTGGCTATATCCTTTCTGTAATGAGGGGCCCAAAACTGAGCACAATACTCCAGTTGTGGGCACACCAGAGTCATATAGAGTGGTAGTAATACCTCTCTCGCTCTAGAAGCCACACTTCTGGCTATGCAACCAAGGGTGGCATTCGCCCTCTTGACCACTGCATCACACTGCTGACTCATGTTCAGCCTGCAGTCAACCAGCACCCCAAAGTCCCTTTCACAAGTGCTGCTCTCCAGCCACTTGTCACCTAACCTGTACTTATGACAGCTATTCCTATGCCCCAAGTGCAAGACCTTGCACTTATCCACACTGAATGCCATCCTGTTGTCTCCTGCCCACTTCCATAGTCTGTCCAGATCCTTTTGGATCTGGAGTACCTGCTCCTCAGTTGTGGCCACTGCTCCAGTTTTAGTGTAGTCTGAGAATTTGATCAGCAGACTGTTCACCCCTTCTTCCATGTGGTTAATGAAAAGATTAAACAGGATCGGCCCCAGGACAGAGCCCTGGGGGACCCCGCTTGTCACTGGCTGCCATCCCGATGATTCCCCGTTAATGGTTACCTTCTGCTTTCGGTCAGTCAACCATGCCCTAATCCACCAGACAGTGCTTTGGTGTATCCCAAAACTCCTCAGTTTCTCCACCAGGATATCATGGGGCACTTTGTCAAAGGCCTTGCTGAAATCCAGGTATACCACATCCACTGCATCCCCTCCATCTAGCCATCTCGAAACCTTGTCATAGAATTTCACAAGGTTTGTCTGGCAGGACCTGTTTTTGCGGAAGCCGTGTTGTGTGGCTGTCAGCCTCCCTTCCCTATATAGCATCACTAGATCTCTCTCTATTATGAGCCTTTCCATTGTTTTTCCTACAATGGACGTAAGACTAACTGGTCTATAATTCCCCATGTCCCTTCTACTACCCTTTTTGAAAATTGGGACCACTGATACCACCCTCTAGTCCTCTGGAACTTCACCCGTTCTCCACAAGGTCTCAAAAATGGAGGCCAGCAGGCGTGCGAGAACCCCTGCCAACTGTCTAAGTACTCTCGGGTGTAACCTGTCAGGGCCTGGCGCCTTTGTAATGTCCAATGCCCTGAGGAGCTCCAAGAATGCTGTTTTCTTGCATTTGTATTGTATTGTGTTGTAGGAATTGCCGTTAATTTGGCCGAAGTATTGAGTGGCGGAAAACTTTGGCTACAGTATTGGGTGGTACAGAAATAAAAACCCCCTAACCCTATCCCAAGCCTTACACAGCAGTCACCAGAAATAGCAGGCAAGACCATTTATTACATTTATGATCACGGGAGCAGTTTCTTTCTTGTCTGTGCATATTACAACCTTCATCAAAATAATGCTGCTGCAGAATTTTGATCTCTCACGGTCTGAGAAAGGCAATAATGATAACAAAAACGATGCATTCATGTTAGTGTTATGGGGCTAACATTATGTGCTACTCATTTTGGTTTTCTCAACTCCTTCTGCTCTTTTTTCTTTATAGTCTGAGCAAGCTGTAAATTAGTTGTTTCCAAGAGGATGGTGAAAGAAGCACACAGTGTTGATACCAAGATGTCTGTACAGCAATATTTTTTTCTTGTTGATGTATCATAGTTTATTGTCATGCACCACTAGACAACAGACAGTCCCAGGAGATGGTAAAATCCATGAAAATATTGGTTAGAATGAATGGAAGACACAAAATCCTTCATACAATCAAGTCTTTGTTAATATATTAAATATTATTGCAATTAATACATAAATCTATGAACTGCAGTGAAACAGATATGTAAAATATTGTATAGCTAGACTCTACATTTAGGGATGTACAAAAGTTTAATATCTCTTTGACTCAGATATGTTATATTTTCACCTCTGAAAGGAAACACAAATGTGAGTGAATTACTGGGGGGAAGCCTGCACAGTCCAAAACTTGCCTTTTTCAAAATATGTAAATAAAAACCTATAAGTTTAGAATGTGCATTTCTTTAACAATAAGCATGCTCATTCTTTAACCTGTGAAGAGAGTGTACATTTGGGTGCACACTTGTACGGTGTCAAGTCTATATTGTTTTATAGTAGCGTCATGCTTAAGCAACTCAGGTACATCTGCTGTAAATAGCAGATCCTATCCATGCTTATTTGAAAAGTCCCATTGAGTTCAATGGTTCTGCCAAATTCTTCTCGGAATGTATCCTTGAGAAAACCAGGGTACCTAGAAATGGAATCCTTGAAGCAGCATCACCACACATGTTTACCACAACTGCACAGGAAAGTCAATGGACAGAACAGCATGCGGTTAGTCTGCTAATTCAGAGAGACATGATACAGCTTGCAGTGCACAGCTGTAGCTTCTTATCAGACCGACAGCCTTTCACTCTCACTTATCATTGACATAATTGCCAAGGTGCATAGAAACCTCAGGTTAAGAAATGGAAAAATATCACACTTAGCTGTGGTGATGGTTCTTCTGCTTGCAGGAAAAGTTCCTCATTTCCTACCCGAGCTCAACCCTACATCAAACTAGGAAGCATGGAGGCGAGGCATCATTCCATTTCTTGCCAGCTTGAGATGATCAGGGTCATCCAATTCTGCTGAAAGTCAGCATGATGTGGTGGCTGGAGTGCAGGATTGGGGATCTGGGAGATCTGGGTTGTAATCCTCACTCAGCCGTGAAGTGCACTGGGTGACTGGCTAGCCTACCTCCCAGGTTTGTTGTGAGAATAAAGGGGAAAATGGAGTGAAGAACCATGTAAGCCAGCTTGAGTCCCTGCAAGAAGAAAAGGTTGGACATAAATGCAGCACAATATAATAATAATAGTGGTAATAACATTAATTGCAATCCTCACTGGACAAAGCTAGTCCCAGTGCCTTCTGAAATGTTACCTGAAACCTCCTCTCATTCTTACCCCCATACAAATTCTAAGAAATGCTGTTCTTTAATTCCTTCCAGCCTTCTTCTCCCTTGTTTCCTTTACATCTTTATACTGCCTCCAAGCAAGTGCATATGATCTAGTCTTGGGTAAGGGCCTAACGTTTTATTAGATTTAATATATCTTGGATATTGCTGTTTTTGAAATAAAAGCCATGGAGGAATGCAATCACAACTGGGACTGGAAGAGAGGTTCTAATCCCTTACCCTAAAAAGCAGTTTTTCTATTCTTTTCTGTAGCTTCCATGGAGATGGTGGGTTTTCATCAGTAGACAGCAGAAAAGGAATGCATCAAATGTCCCTGAGTGCCCCTTCCTGCAAAATCAAAGAACAATGGTGGCATAATCATAGAGAACTGAATGCAGTAAATGGCATTTGTTGTAACAAAGGAGTTACTGAAATAAATCAGACATTATCCATATAATATTGGTGGGAAAAATGGGGAAGGAGTGAGATGAAGAAAACCATGACCCCATTTGTGGAAATACTAGGGCCTGAGATAGAACTGAAATATAACCCACCCACATCTAATAACCAACTCCCACAGTCCTTTACTTTTAAGTAGCATGGACTAGGTTTTTAGATGGGTAACCTTCCTGGAACCAAGAGAGTTTAAAGATAGGTTGGAGGAGGAAGCCACAGAAAAAGAAAAAACAATCCAAATGTCAATAGGAAAAAAAATCTCACAGGAAAACCAGGGCAAAAGGAGGGTGAGGATCCTGCTTTTCTTGCTCTCCTCTCCATTCATGCTCCATGACTGACCCTGGACATATAACTGTCTCCCAGCTTAACTCAGATTACAAGAATCCTCAAAGAATATAGCTGGGGCTTTGAGATGGGGTGGGGACAAGGGAACGAATGCACCATGAGTTTCTGAAAGGGAAGAGAAGATGGCATTGCAATCCTTAACCATCAAGTGAGACATATGAGAACGTGAGACGTTCCAGGTGTTCTTGGACAGCTGTGGTTCCCTATTATGCCTGCACTCAGTGGCAATGGAACTTGGGTTTGCTCTTCTATCATGAGCAAACCAAGTCCTGCAAATGAAAGATCATGTAATAAACACTCTTTCTGACACATCATTTCATGGTGGAGCCTCCATAGTATAAATCAATCTTGCCTGGGAAGCTTTCTGGATCTTGCGTTTTCCAGTGAAAAGGCAAATCCTCTGGTAGAAACAGCCTTCACTCAGCTGCATAGATAATGCCTGCTGTCAGTGATGTATCTTTCAGCTCTCTGAAAATGAAAACGCTGGCAAACCATGTAAACCATTATTACCTTCCCCTCTGCATTTACAGCTTAATGATACAACTTGATTACATGGTGAAATGCTTCATCCCACAGCGAAAGATTAAAGCAGCACTAATTTATTTTCAGCTCACAAAGCTTTGTCCGGTTCATGCACCACCTTCATCAGTTCGTTTCCCCCTTTTTCTTTTTAAAGGGGAGGAGGATCAAAACCATGCAGCATGTGGCCAGTGAATAGCTTTGGACAGTGCCAAGGATTTTGAGGTTTCCTCCCACTGAATGCAGGTCCCACATGCATATGCAGGGGAATATCCCTTTGTGGCCTGCAGTTGTGTTGGGAGGCGAAGCAGAGGCAGTGCCATATCTTCACGCTTTGCCACAGTCGCTTCAAAGACAAGCCATCTCTCAGTCCTCCGCCACATCCATACTGTTTGCCGCATCTTGCTGAACAGCACAGATTTATGGCCCACAGGGGATCTGACCCTAAGATTTTAATGGTCCACTGGACATGAAAGACAAGCGGATGAAGTGACAAAGGCAGCTACTTTTTCTATGGATTTTACCATTACAGCTTGCCTGTAAAAAGAGGAGGGTGTTCTGGTGTGTAATTTAAGGTTGTCCTTTATTATTCATTCATTCACCTACACTCCTAATTGACCCACCAGGCCAATACACTGCTGGGATATAGAAGCATCAAACAATGGTGCTTGCAATATTAGAAATAAACTCGGGGGAAAAAGAAGAAGTAATATGTGAACTATTCACAATTTCTCTAGGTGAAATAACTCACAAAAACACTAAAATTTGACTGAATTTTATTTATATATGCCTCTTTACTTTGGAGAAGGAATCTATGCCTCAGATTAAAAAAGAAAAGAAAAAAAAAAGAGGAAGAACTTGAATAAAAGCACAATTGCATCTGTAAGAAGCGATTGTGCAGGAATGGGTTCTTCCAAAAATATAAGAGAAAGAAATGTCAGGAGCAAGATCACAATGTTCAGAGAAAGTACACTTTCCAGTCCCCTAAGGAGCTCATTTATGGTGTCAAGAGATGGGCAAATGTTTAGTGATTTTATCCTGAGAGGAACTGAGGAAGTGATTTGACATCTAAGAGCTACTTCTGTTTGCCTGGCATGAGTGGTATAATCCCAATAATCCTAAAATCCATTTAATACTGCCACATATTGCTCAACTGCTTGAGTACCAAAGATGTAACAAGAAACACACAAGCACAGAAAGAATGAATACAAGGGACTATAACACCCCAGAAGCAAGATTAAATGGTTTGGGGCCCCTGAAATACTTTCATCCCACCTTCTAATGGAAAGGTCAAATTCCTCCTTGAGAATGAGTAGCTTTCAGGCAATGTAAACAAGGAGGGTTGAGATGTTTGGCCTAAGAGAGAATCCTGATTGGTTCACCAGTGAAAACTATATGACTGGGTGACAAGGGTGGAAATTATGCAGCTGAGGAGACTAAAATTGATCCATGTCAGAGTGGACAGTCCAAGCAGGGAGAAGCGCTTCACTGCAGCCTCAGAAGATACCTGGAAAACACCAAGAGGGCAAGCCTCTCCTAGAAAGATCTCGGAGACAATGGGATTGTTCAGAAAACCCATTTCAAGGGTGATTGTCAGAGCTCTCCTCCCAACTACTCCCAAACCACACAGAGTTTTCCACAATTGCTTCTGCTAAGAGACTGGAAAACCAACCTCTAGAAGCAGAATCAAGTCATTCCAGGCATAGCTTTAAGCAGAGCAGGAGCAGATGATGTTTTCAGGGAAGTGAAGCCTTTCCAGCTCCTAACTATGCTCCTAGCACAGAGAGGAACATTAGACAAGCTCCAATGATAATTTATGGCCTTTTCCTGATCGGTAGATGGATGGGGGAAATGTTTTCATGGTTCCTTTCCCCCTGCTGGCAAGAGCTTGGCAGAGCTTTGCACATGGCAGTCTCCAAAATCAGAGGTGAGTTTATCTGTTTCCAGGTGTGGATGCTAGGACTCTTTGCCCTCTAAATACCTCATTTGAAAAAGTATTTAAAAATACTTTCCCACAAGGGAATATGATCTATAACTAAGTTAATTTCTTAAAGTTTAGCACTAGAGAATTCTATGAAAAGAATTTTTAAAAAACCTATAGGATCACATTGGTAGTATCAAGATGAAAAATAATAGTAAATCTGAGATAAAGGCAGAAGCATAGAGTTGTCAGAGCTGGTACTACAAAAGCAAATTGGCTAGCTAGACTACTAGCGTAGCTTGCAGAATAATTCTGTCTGTCTGTCTGTCTGTCTATCATATCTAAGCACTACCTTTTTCCTGCAAGGAACCAAGGATGGTTTGCATACTCCTCTATTTCTTCTCTAATTTCTCCTCACAACAACCCTGTGAGGCAGATTAGGTTGAGAGTCAGTAACTGGTCAAAAGTCACCTAGTGAGACTGTCCTGCACAATACTTGGTTTTCAAGGAAAATACAATTTCCACTTATCTTCTCTTTTCTATTACTTAATGTTCTAAAGCTAAGCTGAAGTATCTCTAAGTGTAGGAGACCTCCAGATGTTTTGGATGACAAATCCAGTATCCCTTTTCTATTGGCCATGCCAGCTGCAACTGATCAGAGTGCCTCATGCTATTCTGATAAGCAAATTAGCAAAAAGTGGACTAGACAGAAAACCTATTAGGTGGATCCAACATTAGCTCATCAACGGCACCTTCTCAAATTGGATGAAGGTAACTAGTGGGGTGCCACAGGGTTCAGTCCTGGGCCCAGTGCTCTTCAACATCTTTATTAATGATTTAGATGAGGAAGTACAAGGAAAGATAATCATATTTGCAGATGACACAAAACTGGGTGGAATAGTAAATGCCCTAGAAGACAGAATGAAGATCCAGGGTGATCTTGATAAACTTGAATGCTGGGCTGAAACCAACAGAAGGAGATTCAATTGGAAGTGCCAAGTCTTCCACCTAGGAAAAAGAAACCAAATGCATCAATACAAGATGGGGAATGCATGACTCAACAAAACTGAAAAAGGAAAAAACCTTGGAGTTAATTGTGAACAACTGGCTAAATATGAGTCAACAATGCAATGCAGCCTCCAAAATGGCAAATGCTACTTTGGGATGCATCAACGTAAGTATTACTTCCAAATCACAAAAAGTAGCATTTCCCCTATACTCCTCACTAAGCAGACCTCATCTGGAATACTGTGTCCAGTTCTGGGCACCAGGATTTAAGAAAGATGCAGAAAAATTAGAAAAGGTCCAGCAGAAGGCAACAAAAATGATCCAGGGTTTGGAAACACTGCCCTATGAGGAGAGAATGTGGGAACTGGGCATGTTCAGCCTTGACAAGAGAGGACTGAGGGGGCACATGGTATCATTCTATAAGTACCCCAAAGGCTGTTACAAACAGGAAGGTCAAGATCTCTCCCAGCTGATACCAGTGGGTAGGACACAGAATAATCAGTTCAAGTTGTGACAACCCAGAATCAGTGTAGATATCAGGAAAAGTTTCCTAACTGTCAGAGCAATACAGGTCATGGGCTCTCCCACACTAGAGTGATTCAAAAAGAAACTGGACAGGTCTCTGAGTGGGATGGTATATACTGATATCCTGCAAGAGCAGGGGGTTGAACCCGATGGCCTTCATGGCCCCTTCCAACTCTATTATTCCATGATTCTATGAATTCCAATCCAAAACTGCAGGAAGGCACCATGTTGCATATCCCTGCTAAATTTCTCTAGTCACCCACACACACTTACCTTGGAGTAAATTCCATGGAATTCAATTGGCTTTACTTCCGAAAAGACATGCATCACAAATAAATAAGACAATTTCAGTGAAATGTAAGGGCTCTATTTACAGAAATATTATAGCTCTATTATAAAAAAAATTCAATGCTATTTTACATTTTTGTAGAAAACAATATTTTGAAGAAAACAAGATGTGCATAATTATGAACTGAATTGATGTGGGTTTGTCCATTACCTGAGATGGATGAATTTTGTCAGAGTCTCCAATGTTATGTTTTCATTTTATCTTTGTTCACATGGAAAGTAATATACGTATTTGTACATTTGTACATGTTACTGTAGAAATTTTTGCAAGCACATTTATGAATATAATACCATTTTGAACATTATTTTCACTAATTTTTCTATGCATTTTCCCCTAATGTACTCTCCTTTCATTTTCCCCTAATGCACTTGCATTTCTGTTCCACATTATAACCAAAGTTCTCAGGGTGGTTCACAAACAAATAGAACATAATAAACACATAAAATAGAGTCATTAACATACAAAGACCATTACATTGCTTATTGGTTCAAAAGGACAAAACTAGACAAATTTGTATTAAAATACAAATCAAAGAAATTCCTTATTCATCCATATCCATTACTTCAGTGCCAAACTGAAAGATACACTTCTTTATTGACAGGTAAATAGCATGTATTTTTATCTATTTGTTTTTTATTGCTATCAGATTATTAAAATAGGCTTCTCTTAAAACAAATGATGTGATATTGTAGTCTTGCAAGATTAGATGCACATAGTAAGTATATTGTCTAGCAAGCATAATTCTGCCCTAAACCTGAAGCATTAAAGCTTGACCTGTCATTCTGGAAAACCAGAATTAACACTGGCGGACACTTAGTAAAATGACAGTTCTGTGTTTTGCAATGTGTTTCCAAACATATATTCATGAGAAATATTCTCATGAAAGTAACCTTATTCAACAATGGATCTATGTGACCACACTTTTTATTAACTTCTGCGAGTTATTTGTGGTTCATTCTTTAAAGAGCGAAGGGGGTTTCTTTGCCATTTCCTTTTATAGATTTCACTTCTGAGAAACTGACAGCAGGTGCCATCCTGGCAGATAAAAGCAACAAGCATAAATGAGGGCAATTGGAAGTGTAACTCTGGAGTGTCTGCGGCTACTGCCTAGCAGGTTTTTCTGCATTCATACCACCTTATTAAGCTGACCTCTTGGGCAACATTTATCAATTGTCACAGCCAAGTATAGACTCAGAGCCCACTTCTGACAAGTTCAGTCAGTCCTCAGGGGAAACCGACTCTCATGCCAATGCCTGCAACATTGGGAACGCCCAAAGTGTAGGATCACAGAGTAGTACAACAATTCAACATATAGCAAAAGCTCATTTTTCACACACACCTCCTGTGATTCAAATGAAACAGGGAAGCATATATTACATCAGCAACATATATATCTGCTGATTATGATGCCGTTTTCAGGGATAAACTAGTAATATAGGGAGAGTTGTCTTGATTCAGGTTTCCCTCTGCCTAAACAGAATTAGAAAAGGGTTTGTAATCAGCACTGTGGGTGGCAGTTGTCTTTTTTTATAATCTAATTTTATTGTTCCACAAAAGAAATAGATTAATTGATGTGTGCATGTGTGTGCGCACTCATGTGCAAATGAACTAGGGGTGAGTGAAAAATTTGTTTTAATTTAGTATAACAAGAACTTAGAATTCACAAAGTTCTCTACTTGTGGAACAAAGGAGTTTAACACTTATTATTACTGTTGTTTTTTGTTATTAGCGTTTAATGAAATATAAGAAGAGCTGTGAGTGAGATGCCTACATCTAGGACGAGGGCTTTGAAAAGCACTTCGAAGCCTGTGTTTGACTCCTTACAAAATTAGTCATATTATTCTTAATAGGTGCCCAGTTCAACAGCTGTAGGGAAAGGAGATACATCATGGACTTCAAAGGACTTTTGACAAAGTCCCTTACCAAAAAGTCCTATGCAAACAAACTTAGTAGTCATGAAATAAGAAGAGCATTCCTCTTATTAATCAGTAACTGATCAAGGAACAGAAAGCAGACAGTAATAAATAGAAAATTCATAAGTGAACAAAGTCCCACACAGATCTGTTTTGGGACTAATGCTTTCAAACTTGTTCCTGAATGACCTAGAAACAGGAGTGAGATGACAAGTAGCCAGATTTGCTGATGATACCAAATTATTGAGGGTGGATAAAACAAAAAGGTTTTAAAGAAGTCTGAAAGAATCTCTCCCAATTGGGAGAATGGGCATCAAAATGGCAGATGTGGTCCAATGTAAGTAAGTTTGATGTAATGCACATTGAAACAAGAAAATCCTAGCTTCATGTGTGAACTGATAGGACCTGAACTGGTGGTGGTTGATCGAGATCTTCAGCTTGATGAAACCAGTCAATCCAGTGTGCACAGGCTGTGAGAAAGCCTTTCTCCCAAGTGTTTGTAAGCTATGCAGTGGAACGTTTTACAGTGCTTTTCTCAATCAGATCAGTTCTCACAGATGTTGGCCTCCTGCGTTATTTTATGATCATATCTTTTCTCTTATTGATCCTTGCCTCTCATGCTTCCTATAAAGGGCCATTTTGAAAAGCTCTTGGTGGATATATTCCAGTTCTGGGTGGTGCCAAAGGCAAAAATGCCAGTGTATTTTAGGTTAAAGCTGTGTTTTCAAGTAACTGAGCCTAAGGAGAGCTGCTTCAACTTTAGACTGGTGGGACATGACACAAAAGCTGGGGAAGAAGGAAGGTCAAGAGAATGGAAGTTGTGTGGTTACTGCTGTAGGGGCACACTGAGACCCAGGGTCTGATGTTCTGCACCTCCATCATAGACCTTCCTGTGTCAGCTCTAAGTTCTTCCTGTGGCCAACAGAGCTTACAAGGAAAGAGTTTTCCTGTACCATCTATCTCTATGTATTTATAATCTTCATCCCATAGATCCTTCTCCTTCATCTCTGTGCTTCTAACTTACAGCACTACAATTCTGAGGAACTTAGACAATATTAGTTAAGCATTTGAGACTTAACTAATTTCTACCACCTGTGTATCATCCAGAGAAAAACATCCACTAAAACAGCATCATACTAAAACAAGCAAATGTTAGAGCAAGGTTTCTTGCCTACAATTTATTCATTTCAATTAAAATTGCTAAGAATGAAAATCATATATTTTATTGGTTCTTCTGTGAAGAATATTTCTATGAGAAATTAAAAGAAAACCTAACTGATTAGACTACTTCATCATATTGTCAATTTTATCCTAGAGATCATTGTGTTACAAAAGAATCCAATAGTTTGGCATTCATAGAAACTCACAGAACTTTCAATAATATAGATATCTACCTAGGAGCTAATCAAATTGGGGAGGTGGGGGGAAATAAATCTGAACTTCAAAGATAAGCTGATGGGATATGAGCTATTATTTACTGGATTTATATTCTGTTTTTGCCTTATGAACTTAAAGCAGCTTATATCATTTTCATCCTCCTAAGTGACTGGCTGAGAAAGAGATCCTAGAATTGTGGTAGACAGCTTAGTGAAAATGTTGACCCAGTGTGTGTTTGCTGTGAAAAAGACAAAGTCCCTCTTAGGCATAATTAGGAAATAAATTGAAAACAAAACTGCCAAGTTCATACTGCCCTTGAATAAATCTCCAGTGTGATGACACCCGGTATAACTTGTACAGTTCTGGCCATTGCACCTAAAAATGAATATTGTGTAGCATAAAAAAAAAATGCTAAAGGAGGAACTAAATTGATCAAGGGGTTGGAGAAAGTCTTCTAGAAGGGAAAGTTATAACTGGGATTGTTTTTCTTATGAAAAAAGATAACAGAAAACAGATTTGTATACAATTATACATATTATTATGATAAAGGGGGGATTTTTTCTTCCTTCTTCATAGAGCCTGGAGTCTTCCCATGAAGCTGATTGGTGGGAGATTCAGCAGAGAGAAAAGGAGGTACTTCTTGGCAAAGTACACAGTAAAAATGATGGATTTCATCTCTGTAAGATGTGGTGATGATAACCAGTTTGGAAGCTTTAATAGGGACTTATACAAACTCATGGAGCAGAAGCCTGTCAATGGCTACTAGTCCTCATGGGTATATGCCACCTTCGGTATCAAGGCAGGAAGCCTTTGTCCATGAGTTTCTGGGGAAGATGGCAAAGAGGATGCTTTTGAACTCATGTCCTAGTTGTGGGTTTCCTATGAGCAGTGTGTACTTTGTTATGGAGTGACCAGAATGCTGTACTAGATGGACACTTATTTATAGATGTATATCCAGTCTTTTTCATTCTCTTGAACTTAAGGTGGCTTACATAATTCTTTTCCATTATCGCAATATTATCCACACAACAACAAGCCTGTGAGGTAGGTTGAGCTGAGTGTCTGTGGCTCGTGCAAAGTCGCCCAGTTGGCTCCATGGTTTAGTGGGGACTAGAACCCAGATCAGCGGAGTTCCAGACCTACATTCTTAACTACTACACAACACTTGGAGTGATCCACTATGCCTCTTCTTCTGCTATTAGTACATTGGTTTTATTACTTGGTATAGAATATTACAAATGCTTTATCATTTGTATTTCAATTGTTGACAGGCTGGATGATAATCTGTGAAACAGAATATCTGACAGTAGCCTCCAGCAGACATTAAGTGAATGAATGGAATAGGAATATCAACATGGTAGGTTTTTTCTTCACCCTGGGATCCTGGCCATCACATATTCGAACATTTAAGCAATTCCTGCATATACAATTGTATAGGCATCTGCTCTGTATCAGATCAGGAAAACTGCAGTTCTTTATCATGAGCATAAATCCATTCCATTTTTAAACATAATCACTCCATTCAGTCATTTGGATGAGCATTTTGATGAGCAAAGAGAATAGGTACCACTTTTTAGAGTTTAATCCTACCAGCTGCATGTTCAAGGGTCAAAAAGTTCCAAAGTGGTTAGCAAAACTAGGGATTAGGCAAAAGGCAACGTCACAGGCAAGAAGATTTCAAGGCAACCCAGCAGGCAAAGGATGGGAAGGAGAACTGTCAGAGCACTCCAGAAGTACCTGCACCAGAAATAAAATAAAAATGGTGATGATTATTCCACTTATATCCTGTCTTTCTTCCTCTTGCAAGAAACCCAACAGTGTTCCCCTCCTCTCCATTTTATCCTCACAACAACAACCCTCTGAGGTAGATTGGCTGAGAGGTAGTCACCCACTTGGCCTTCCTGGCTAAGTGGGGACTAGAACCCAGGTCTTCTGAGTCTCAGTCCAGAGTCTTAACCACTACACCACACTGGCTTTCTGGTCCACCAGTCTCACATGGCTGTTTTTGTGAAGACTGTCAGAGCTGCAATCAGACCTCTGCTGTGAGCTGCTTAATGACTGCACCAGAAGGGATATTCTTTGTGAGTTAGCTTCCAGTGTGCAAGGAGACCTTTCACATGTGACGGCTTTGGGTTCAGTTTAATACACCTGAGTGCTTTACTGTTCAGGCAGCAACCCTCTAGAGGGCCTAGGGGTACTTCCGCCTACACCACTGATGTGGAATCCTTTTCCTCCACAAATAATACCTTCCTGGTCATCACTTCTGAGGACCCTGATCAACTGGCAGATCCTGAGCATTGCTGATGACAGATGGTCCCTGGTCCATCAACCCTTCCTCCAAGAGGGAATCTTCCAGTGGGGGCATCACAACAGATATGATCCTAACTTGGTATCTCCCAGGTTGTCACTAAATGTTCACACAGTGCCAAAGTTTTGTGTAGAAGCAGCAAAGTTAGTTTCTTGGGTTAGTAGATATTTGGGTTTTCTGAGTTCAGACTCAACACATCATTTACAGCATCAACTTGTCCTCCAGAATTTCCCCCCAGTTTTTGCAGGTAATATTGTGAATGTATAACACTGAAACTGCAGCTTTGTCTAATGAATGTTAGCATCACAACTAAAGAGCCATAGAGACAGGAACAGTATGTATCTTATGATGTATTTCACTGTTCACTCAGGATACAAACTGATATACGGTCTTCTGCAGTAAACCAATTCAGAGTGGGAAGCAACTTGGGATAGCAGGTGAGGAATTTAAACTCTTGAAACAGAAGATTTAAGGGGCTTTGCCTGTCATCTCAGCCAGAGACTGACAGTTAAAAATATTCCTGAAATCAGTGCAAAGTTGTTCAATAAAACATGGAGGACTGGTGAGTGGAAGGCGGTATGGCCAGCTCTGGATATCACTGCAGTCCAAAGCTGGTGGAATAAGATCTACCTATATGCACTTTCCCCTACCATACAATAGAGTCCAGAATACATAATTGCCTATAAAAATATTACTAGCCTGCCTGTCTCACACAGCTCATCATTGGAGAAACACTAATGGCCAATAGGAAGCAAGCAAGAAAGAAACAAGAAATTACAACTCTTTTATTAGGCGTTTGCCCTGCTTCATTCAGAGATTTTGACTTGGAGTCCAGATGTCATCATCTTCTACTAGGACCTTTCCTTTGTTTCGCTGCCATTACTTCTTTCTTTTTCTTTCAACAGGAAATCCACCATGCAGGAAAAGCTGAACTAACTGTATAACGTCTCTTAACTGCTAGCATGAGGGGGTATCCTTCTGGAAGCACCTCTATATATGATTACCACTTGCTGTAGGCCACCTGTGGCTTTCCCCAAGTCATGTAGACCTTATGGATATGTGGACTGATTTTCTAAAAGCTTCTAGCAGAATTGGCACGATCTGGCTCTTGCACAGGAAATAACATCTCATACAAGAAGTCCAGTGCCATCAATGAATGGATGATGCAGTGAAGACACCTTAGAATCTGCTGAATGCTGATCGATCGGATTGAAAAAGGACCATACATCCTTAGGAGGAATTTCCACCCTTACAGCTAATCACCACGCAGGGTTAGCCACCCCTTTCCTTCAGCAAACTTCTTCCCCACTGACCTTTGCATCATCAGTCAGAAGTTTTACATCTCTAAAGGTGACAGCAGAAGAAAACACTTTCTTGGCTGCATGGGATCAGTGGTCGAAAGCAAGATGGACATAGGAATAGCTGCAGAAGCTTGTGAGCCAGTTTTAGAAGAACCAAATTCAGTGCACACCTATTTGTTTCTCCCATGTTCTGAGGAAGACTAAGAGGAAGCAGAAATGCAGCATCATTTGGCTGCGTGTGCCAACTCAAACGTTTTCTGTTTAAAGATAATACAGGAAGGGTTGTTAAAGGAAATTGTTCTGCTCCTGCAGTGGCAAGCTAATGAGAATGACAACATCTCGCAGAGGGGCTGTGTCACTGTGGATAATAGCACTGTGTCAATAGATGGAAAGTAATTTTGCCGTGCCAAATGACATCGCATAAAGCCATGAGCTGAGAGCTTTGGACAGCTAGTCCATCTTCATTGTTTCTAACTCTGTCCTGTGCATTTGAAGCAAACAACAGTGATAGTGTTAGGGAACTGGAAGTGGGATATACACATTTTTAAGTCACAGTGACAAAGTTCCAAATATATCTGCCAGCAGTGCGCTTGTGATAAGGCAATCAGAAATTGTCAGAAGGCACTGAGATTATACTAGTGGTATTGATTTATTTGGAATTTTGTCTCAGTGGAAACCACCCAGAGTGCTTTTGGCTATTGGGCAGTGTAGACATGAAATAAATGAATAAAATAGACAAGAATTAGGAGATTGTGGTTGCCTGTAACTGATAAGATTTCCTGTAACCCTTTAAAGTCCAATTACCAGCAGCATCTACTAGAAGGTGAGGCGAGCGTGCAAGCTAGGATCACCTTCATGCTTTCCTTGATCTCCAAAGCATCAAAAGAGACCCTTTTTGGTATATTAATGGTTTCTCTTCCTTGCAAGGATGGGCTGATGCTCTGCTTGGATTCCTCAGAGAAAGCAGGGCCTTGCTCTCTGTGCCCCCTGCAGTAGTTCCAAAGACAGGAAGAGGATTGCGAGCTGAAAGGGCAGAGGGGTGGGGGGCTCCTTGGTTTGGTTCCCAGTTCCAACCACAGAAGACAGTCCCAAAGCCTCCAACCTATCCTATCTAGACAATTGCACACTTGCAGAATTAGAAAGCACAACCATTAATTTCACAGGAAATTAATGCTACACCAGGAATTAGAGCTTTGTGCAAATGGCCACTCAAATTCTCCATCCTACTTGTGGGCAGATAAATTGTGGGTGGTGATGTTTTCATTTAATAGCTGAAGGAAGGAGGTGTTCTCCAGCAGTTGCTCACAGGTAGGGCTCTTCCCCTGCCAGGGGTTGTAACACTGTTTCTTTCTACTCTTCTACATAATAACAGCAGCCACTCAAGAAAGATATTCATTTAAAAGAGATTTTAAACAACATGTAGATGTTCATTAGTTTGGTGATGATGATGATCTCAGCTCTAGTTGTGCAGCTCCTAGTAACTTCAGGTTGCAGTAGCTTTTCCAGGATCTTCCAGAGATTAAGTTGCTGAGGGGTGATTGTGGGTGTTTCTTGCATTTAAGCAGATGCTCCTAACATCACCACATTCCTGAAGGACCAGTAGCAGACATGAAGGGGGCAGCATTTCCCCAGTGCTAGGGAAGAAGTAGACCTAGTGCTGGCCCAGAAACTGCCTTTCAATTTCCTGAAAAATTTCTTCCCTGATGAAAGTTACTTCCATTTTCAGCCCCATTCTCAGGGTATTGATAATTTACCTTGAATGTCTTTGGGCATTGTTTCTGAGCTTACCTTATCACTGTGAGGTGTGCATTTTTTTGTTCTTTCTGTAACACATTTCTTCATTACACTGCTGCTTTCCATTTCCTGATCTGCAAAAAGCCCTTTGGAAAGATTCACCTCTTGGTCTCTTCTCTTGGGCTTTAATTGGAGAGTGGGAAAGGCTAAATAAGGAGGTTACAGACTTCAGGAGAGATGATTGTACAGCGAAATGCTTGACTTCTTCTACACTTCTTGGTTACGTCATAAGTAATGTAATCAGAAGGACCCCTGACCCAACCCATGAAAATTTTTCCAACTTCTTTTCCTTTGAATTTCTCTTTTGAAAACCATTTCTTTTCTAGCATATGGATTGAGAGTGGCTAAAAAAACTGTGCAGGAAATTTTTGGCATAGCACTATGAAGAATATAACTCAGAAATTCCAGTGTTTTTCTCAAATCATGTGCCCTTAACATTGGCTTTCTTGCATTTAAGCAGATGCTTTGCACTGTGGCTTCATTACAGCAAGGTTGCCTTGCTCCAGTGCTCATGACAGCTGATACCTGTTGGCTTTTCTGATGTTTTTGCAAAAAATCCTGTTACTACATTGCCGTCATGTCACCATCAAAAACATGACACAAAGCTTTATCATTCCTCATAGGTTTTGACTTTCTCATGGGTTTCAGCAATTGATTGGATGGTCATACAAGGAGATCAACCATGACTGCTCTTTAGAAGGATGGATACTGAAGATGAAACTCAAACACTTTGGCCACCTAATGAGAAGGAAGGACTCACTGGAGAAGAGCCTAAAGCTGGGAACAATAGACGGCAAAAGAAGAAGGGGACAGCAGAGGATGAGGTGGCTAGATGGAGTCACTGAAGCAGTTGGCGTGAGCTTGAGTGGACTCTGGGGGATGGTGGAGGACAGGAAGGCCTGGAGGAGTGTTGTCCATGGGGTTGCGATGTGTCAGGCATGACTTTGCAACTAACAACAATGACAACAAATGCATCAGAATATCCATGACTGAAATTAGGATGTCAAGCCATTTTGTGCGCGTATGCTGCCATGCTGCCATGAGCTGCGGCTAGGCATGGCTGCACTGTATTAAACTGATTAGCTTGGATTCTCCAATTTATTATTCTTACTAAAGCTCTATTGGCTCTAGTAGGTATACAATCTTGCTCACTGTTGCCCAGATTTGGGCAAATTGAGAAGCTTATGAAAGTCATTGTAGCACATGTATGTAATTAATATCAATATTGGTTTATGCCAAGGGCAATAAGAACAAGCTTACAAGCTATGGGCATGCTGGGTAAGCTTGCGTTCAGAAGGTGTGACCTAAAGCCCTGGGCTAGCCAGTATGACTATATGAGGAATGAATGATGGATTATGGGATTCTTGCAGAGGAAAGGCCTTGCCTAGTCTGAAAGGTTTTCCCTTAAAGGGATTAGGCAAAATGAGTCCGCCAGTGTCACCAGTCACCTGGAAATTATCCTATCAATAGCAGCCATCAAATACAGACAAAGAACACACACTTTCACACACAGACAAGAGGCATGCCCATGTAGCAGATGCAAACCTGGTCTCGCAGACTCCCTGGTCTCACCTCCTCTTGAATGCCTACAGGAGTGCTGCCCACGAGGCAGACCTGAACCAGAAAGTGGGCCAGAGTCCAGGAAATGAAGCTGTGGTTATCTGATAGATCTCTGCCCCCAAACTGGATTACTCACACATCACTAATGTGCCAACCCTAAGAAAAGGAAGTCATCAAGGTAAAGCACCAAATTAGCTGATTACATCCACCACCACTAGGTCCATTTCAGGTAGATGCTCAGTCTCTCAAATACCAAGGAGATGTACAGCATCATCGTATCAGCCTTAGAATACAGACACAAGGAAATCAAAATGATCCAAGTGAATGGGGAGGAAGGGGAAACTGTTTCTTATTTCCCTATCAGGATGCCACAACAACATTGCCAAACCAATCATATGGTAGTTCTGAAAGATGCGCAGTGTACTGAGCTCAGCTTGTATCAAGATGGTGTTATTCACCAATCCACCAATCAGACAGCTTCTGAATTGGTCCAGGCAGAATTCTGCCATTTTCCAAACAACCAGACCAGAGCACCAGTTGAATCTGGGAGCCCTTGTACACCTATAACAGCCCATATGTTTCACATGGTTGCACAACTGAATTTCACAAAATCCTTTGATAGACCTGTAAACATTTGGAAGAAATATGTCTGGATCTTAGAAATGAAAGAAGCTTAGTGGGCTTAAGTTTAAGCAATTTAATGGTGATATTAAATCCATCTGATCCACACTTGAAGTGCAGAGTTGTCCTCCCCAAACTGAATACATGCCTATAATACATTCTCCATTATTGGAGAGTGGATACCAAAAATGAAATCCTGATTGCACTTAGTTCACTGTAATTGCAGCTCCAGAAACCACTCAGCAAAAAGTGGTTTCAGAATTGGAGAAGGCAGTCTCAAAAGCACTATCCTGGATGAAGCGCTATTGAAGCTTAAATGCACTTGCTTCAAAATCAGTTTACCATAAGGATCTGTGCAGGAGTTGTACAAAACAAAACAAATACTATGCTCAGATATTACTTCTGCTGTTGCAGTATCTACTTTTTTGGAATTGCGGTGGTGGAAGAATGGCATTGGCTGACAATGTGAATAATCACACTCACAAAAAAGAGGACCTTTTCTGCTGTGGCACTCTGGTTGTTGAATAATCAATCCAGGGAGCCTTATATACACTGTGCTCTTTCCAGTACTTCCCTTGCCCCCTCAGCATTTTAGTCTCTCTGCTGTTTCAGGTCTGCTTTTGCTTGTTAAATCGTTGCACCATTGCTAGGTTTTACTTTGGCTTTTACTTCAACTTTATACTGTAGCTGTAAACTGTTACATTTTTATAGTGTACCTTATGTTGGATTTTCTGATTTTAACTAGGCAGTATAGCAGTGTATTAAATAAATTACTCCCAAGCTATGAGTGAAGATTTATGTTTGCTCAAAATAATGAAGGGTATGCTAGGCCATTGGTACAGCGATTAGTGGGGATCCAGTGGGAATGAGTGAGAAATATCTGCTGGATTATTTTTAAAAGAATCATTCAGTTCATACTTCCTAAACTTTTAGTGAGTTGAGACAGAGCTGCCATCTGATGCAACATCTTAGGAAAAATGTGCATCAAGGAATGCATATAAGGGAAAAGTGCAAAGATACAAAGCACACAGACAGATTCGCAATGCCAAGAGATAAGGGGAAATGCACAGTGAGCAAAAATGTGCTATAGGATTCAACAGATCTTCAGCTCTGAAGGTGGAGATAGAGGTCCACCCTTGAAGTTGGAGTTCTAACTTTGTAAGCCTCCTTAGAAGACCACAGCTGGTGCTCCTTTGATATCAGAGGAAGCATAAAGCAGGCATGCTGTGACCTTGCTTGGAAAACCTATGGATCTGAGACTCCCAGTTCTCTGATATGCCCCTGGAACAATGGAATCAATGTATGTGATAGTGTTAAAGGAAGAGAAATCCTGCCCTACAAGAAGAGCAGGGCAGGGCAGGCAAGGGAAGACAAGCAAAGAAAAGCGAAGAGAGAGTCTCAGGGCAAAGGAAAATGCATTACTCACACATTGCAGGACAAAGGATAATGCTGTTCCCTTTACCTCAGATTCTTCCCCTCCCTCCCTGCAGTATTGCTTGGGGAATGTTAATTTAATGTGTATTCCTATTAACTCAATTGTATCATATTTGATCCATTAGAAAAGAATGCATTTTTAATATCAAGAAAGAAAGGGAAGATGAGATGTCCTGCTAGACTTTCATCACAATAATTTACTTGGTACACAGAACTTGAATTTGTTAGTCTTTGTACTCATGTTCACATGATACAATCCTATCATGCTGTATGCTCAAAATGAGTCCCACCAAGTTCAGCAGAGCTTATTTCCAGGTAAATGAGTACAGAATTTCAATGGTAATTTGCCTCTTTGTCTCATGGCTTATATACAGGAGTGAGATTTCTTTTAGGTTTGGCTTCCCAAGTGTTTCTTGGAAACCTAGAAACTAGGGTGCTGGACTGGGATTTCAGCAATACAAACTCCATTTTATACTTAACTGGAACACTAGACAAAGCTTACTGAACATGGGGGGCACAATATCACTCTCTAAGTACCTCAAAGGCTGTCACAAAGAGGAAGGTCAAGATCTCTTCTCACTGATACCAGAGTGTAGCACACAGAATAATCAAGTCAAGTTGCTGCAATTCAGTTTCAGGCTAGATATTAGGAAAAGTTTCATCACTGTCAGAGCAATATGACAGTGGAACCAGTTGCCTAGAGAGACTATGGGTTCTCTCACACTAGATTCAAAAAGAATCTGGACAGCCATCTGAGTGGGATGGTGTACTTGGTGTCCTGCAACAGGAAGGGGTTGGACTTGATGGCCTTCATGGCCCCTTCCAACTCTACTATTCAATGTTTCTATGAATACTGTGGAGGAATGTTGTCTTGCTTGCCACAGGGGAAAAAAAGAAAGCCCAGAGCTGTGAAGGAAAAGAGCATTTTTATGTGTTCTTGGGTTTAGGATATTATGAGGTTAAATCTTTGTATGTGTGTGAGGGTGCAATCCTAGGGGCTCCTCCTCCTCATCAACTCTTCCTGGGAAGCCACAGCATTCTTCAGGTCCCAGCACCCTTGATTCTCAGACTCCCAAGAGTGACCCTGCCCCCATCCCCTTGCAGCTGGCATGGAAAGAATTGCCTTGGCTGCCCCCTGAGGTTGTAAATGGGTCCTGGAGGGGATGAAGGGGGTGTGCCAGGGGGCAGGAAGAAGGGTGGAGCCATGGGCATCTGCTAGTTCCAATCAGTTTCCTAGACTCTTTCCTTCCCTTTTCCTGACAGTAAAACAAGGTGGCTGAACACAACCAAATCGGAGGAACAAAACCTGGTATGAGGTGTGACGACAGGAGAGATGCAGGCATAAGATCCAGGCATAGGATGCACAGAAGCCCCTGAGTTTGGGTGCTTATGTCATTTGATAGGATTGTGCCCTCAGCCAATTTTAGTCAATAGGTTACAATTTTAGAGGTCAGAGTTTAATGAATACTGTTGTTACTCACCATCAAGTCTTCTCCAACTCACAGTGAACTTATGAATGAATGCCCTCTATGTATTTAACATCTATATGAAACCGCTGGGAGAGGTCATCAGGAGGTGTGGGCTGCGGAATCATCAATACGCTGATGATACCCAGCTTTACCTCTCATTCTCCACTAATCCAGGTGAGGCAGTGGCTGTGCTGAACCGGTGCTTGGCCGAGGTAAGGGAATGGATGAGGGCCAATAAACTGAAACTCAACCCAGACAAGACGGAGGTCCTGTTGGTTGGCGGATCGGGTTTCGGAGAGGGTGGAGTTGACCTGGTCCTGAATGGTGCAACACTCCCTCTTAGGGATAAGGTCCGCAGCTTAGGAGTACTCCTCGACCCGGAGCTTTCTTTGGAAGCTCAGGTGACAGCGGTAGCGAGGAATGCCTTCCTTCAGCTTCGGCTGATTAATCAGCTGCGCCCCTACCTGGAGTACGACTGCCTGGCGACGGTGACACACGCGCTGGTGACTTCCCGCCTAGACTTCTGTAACGCACTTTACGTGGGGCTTCCCCTGAAGACAGTCCGAACACTTCAATTGGTGCAAAATAGAGCTGCCAGGTTGCTGACGGGGATGGGGCGTTATGCTCACATGACTCCAGTCCTCCGTCAGCTTCACTGGCTTCCCATTGAAGCCCGGGCCCAATTCAAGGTGTTGATTATGGCCTATAAAGCCCTAAACGGCTTGGGTCCTGGCTACCTGAACGAGCGCTTACGTCCGTATATGCCCGACCGCCCTTTGAGATCTGCGGGAGAGTCCCTTCTCCGGGAACCCTCCATGAAAGAAATTAGGAGAGTAAGTACCCGGAGGAGGGCTTTCTCTGCGGTGGCGCCCAACCTATGGAATTCACTCCCCAAAGAGGTCCGCCTGGCACCGTCGTTACTGGTTTTTCGGCGCCAGGTAAAGACCTTCTTATTTAAACATCATTTCAATTGTTAAAACATATGATCTGGCCAGGGCAACTTCTTCTTCCTTCTCTTTCTCCCCCTATATTTTTATTTTATACTAATAATTTTAATTTTATATTTGTAAATCAATGTATTTTTTGTATTTTTATATTTAATGGTAATTTATTATGTACTATTGTATTTCAATGTATTTTATCATGTTGTAAGCCGCCCCGAGGTTTCGGCAAGGGGCGGCATAGAAATGTTAATAATAATAATAATAATAATAATAATAATAATAATAATAATATACTGTTCTTGACAGCCCTCCTTGGCTGTTGTAAACTCAAAGGTAAGCTTGTGACAATCCTCCCCAGAAAGCAGAACTTTCAGTCCACTGGATTGTTTTCCTGGTGTTTGGCCCTCATGTAGGCCAGAGAAAATCCATGAATGCTCACAGAAGTCCAGCTGAGCAACTGTCAACCTTCCGCTGCAGCATACACAGCACAAACAAAGGCTGCAGGTCACATACATGGAAAGGGGATGCTGCATCTGCAATCTTTGTGTAGGCTCGCTTCCTGGCAGGTGATGCATGAACACTTGACATGATCACCAGGAAATGATCACGCTGGAGCGGAGACTCACAGCTGTGGAAAAGCAGGCAGGAGCCTGGAAAACTGAGACCAGGGAATCTAATAGATTCCCATGCCTAAAAGAGATACCTCACACATGGCTACTCAAAGCTGTGGCTTCCTTCATAGAATTGATCCATCTCATATTTGGTTGTCATCGTATTTGTCTGTCTTCGACTTTCCCTAGTATTATATTCTCCAATGAATCGTTTCTTCTCAATATGTTCCTGAAGTACAACAGCTTCCGTTTTTTCATTTTTGCTTCCAGGGCAATTTCTGGCTTGATTTGATCGAGGAATCATTTGTCTGTCTTTCTGTCTGTCCGGAATAGTCACAAAGCACTCCTCCAGCACCAGTTTTTGAACAAATCAATTGTCTTCTAGCCAGCCATCTTCATTGTCCAGCTTTCACACCCCTACATAGTGATCAGGAATACAATAGTATGGGTGATCTAGACCTTTGTTTTAGGATATTCATTTCCCATGAAATGTTCTTACATTGGACAATCTTTTCTAGTTCCTTCTTTGCTGCCCTTCCAAATCTCAGTCTTCAAATCTGAGTCAAGGTTTGTAAAATATTTCACAGGTTTTCTTTTTCATTATCAACTTTAAAGTTGTGTAAGAGTCATGATTTTTGTTTTCTAATTGTTCAGCTGCACTCCTGCTTTTGCACTTTCCTCTTCCTCTTTCATCAGGAGTCATTTCATTCCATTGCTGCTTTCTGCCAGTAATATGGACTCATCTGTATATCTTAAATTATGTATATGACTTCCACTAATTTTCATTCATTCTGCCTTTGATCCTAATCCAGCTTTCCATATGATATGCTCTGTGTACAGACTAGGAGATAAAATACACTAAAATACAATGCACACCATTGCTCTTACAGTGTGTAGACTTGTTCTTCCATTCTGATTTTAAACTTCTCTGACATTTTCCTGCAGTGGAATTTAAATCTAGTTATTTTGAACTTCACTTTCTATGTGTGTATATATGTGTGGGTGGTGGGTGGGTTACTAGCCCCATGAGTAAGAGCCAACCCTCACACTACCTACAGTAGATAACTGAGACCCAGAGAAAGCGCTGAGGCTGCTTGGTGGAGGCAGTCAGAGGGAATAATTTCCACCCTGTGACAGCAGAAAGGAACAGCAAACAGGGGAATCCAGGAAACCCATTTTGCCTGTTTTCCCTTCTACTCAACAAACAGGGCATGAGTGGTCCATGAAAAAGAAATATGGAAGCCTAGGTACTGAGCCAGTGCAATAACCAAGATGCATAAACACTTGCAATTGCAATCACGCACAATCATGACTATTTGCATTGCCCTTGTCATAATATTGTGGCGCACCCATGGCGGTGGTCGGTGAACGTCATCACATGGCCCATTTGCTTCCCCCTTTGAGGGGATGGAGTAACATGAATCAGACAGTCATGCATACTGACCTCCACAGGAACAGGCATTCCCATCTGATGTCCATGGATCTGCTTCCTTTCCATGTTAAGAGTATCATCAGGCAGATAAGTGGGTAACCAGCCCAAACAGTAGACATAAAATTACAGATTCTTTTGATGTACATATTGGCTACTTAAGCATCTTTTACAGTCAGCTCAGATAATGAATATGGTACATTGTACAGTCCACATTTGAGTGTATTAGCACTAAGTACCACCTTCAGCTTGAGTTTTGTACCCTCAAATCTTATGTGATGCCACAGCGGATGGTACAGAGAAACTGTGGAGTTTCCATGCCAAGACTATGTTAACAGAAGTAGATAAACAGTGCAGACTAAATTGAGAAAATGAAGGGCTTGGTCACCTTTCCCAATTCATAAAGAAGCTGAACAAAACTGTAACCACAACGCTGATGCAATTAATATTTTCCAGTGATGTCTCTTAGCCAAGCAGTCAGAAATTTAAAACAGCACAGCAAACCGGGTCAGGCTTCCTGGCTATGGAAGAAATCCTAAACTACTACTGAGCATACTGACCATCTAGTCTTCTCATACATAGGAGTAGAAAGTGCAAAATAAAACTGATTGGTTTGATCTTGCTGCTTGGCAACCACCCTCCCCTTACTCTTGTTTTCTCCCAAGATTTTCTGACGCACCCAAAGCTTTCGCTTAGCTCTGCAGCCATAGTGATCCTTGCCATTGCAACCACTAGTGACTTTAAAAATTCCACAATTTAAACCTTAGCTCGCACTTTTAATATGATCTCCTGCCTATTCCAAGAGATGGGAAATACCTTACATAAGGTGCTTCCTTATGTCCTTACCCAGTGAAGATGATTGCTCCATGAATGATCTTCAATCACAGTTTGCTCCTGGGAACGTAATCAAAATAATCTTTGCTCCTCCATTACCCGATTTTAATGTAAATTAATTTTGCAATGCAATGACCATTTTTTCATGCATTTGAGAGGTTCTTCCCACACTCCTTTCCAATGCCAATGTAAAATATTATCCATTTAAATTTGCCTATAGTTAGAACTGACATACGTTTTTTCTTAAAGAGAAGCTGTTTTCATCTAAAAGTTTTCAATTAAAGTAATTGATCAGTTATATTACTTTGTGCTGTTTTGGCTTCAAGTTGCCATAGATTTGAAATTTAAATTGCTTAAATTGCTAATAGATATATTACATGCTAAAAAGTACCTTTATAGATTATACTTAATGCATTCTTAAATTGTTTGGCTGCAGTTCAGTTGGTTTTGATCAACATTAGTACCTTAATTTAGAGAAATAACTAGTCATCCTGCCTTTCAAGCTGTTTTTAAAACAGCTTCTTTTAAAAAGTGCTAGAATGGGTGTTACCCAAATAACATTTAAAATGTGGTTTTCTGCCTGTTGTGTTTTGTTGGCAGAGTATCAGCAAGCGTTCACAATGTCCTCATGAAACAAATAAAATACTGCTAAGCCTTTCAAGTAAGAGAGAAGATCAATGCAGGTTAATTGGAATTAAATTGAATATAGTCTGCTAGACATGCTGGGGTTTTGCAGAAAATCAGTTTAGTAGAGGTCTATCGGACAAGCAGAACCCAAAATACAGATGGTGCACCGAACCCCTGTTGTGGCTTGACATCTGCTGGGTAACTGCAGCTTTTGCGTATCCTCCAGGGGACACTCCATTCTGCAATATGTGTCATCATGATACTGACTGGGTAAGGTATTGATGCTGCCTTGAGACAAGAGGCTCCAGAACCTGCCTTCCTGTATTACCGGCACCTGGGTCCTCAGCAAGTCAGGCGGAAAAGGCCGTGTAGAAGAGCGTGCCCTCCAGGTTACGGAGCCAGCCCAAAGAGTTGCTGACATCCATGCTGAAATTTGCCAACAGCAGTCACTGGGCCCTTCCATGTTCGAGTCAGTAAGCTTGCTTATCCATTTGATCAGCTTAGCTCAAGTGTGAAGATGCTGGCTGCCTTGACCTTTCTGCATTTTCTTGACTGCTTGCTTGGACTGGGACTTCTGCCTGCTTTTGAGCTTGCATCTGAATCAGACACATTCCTACTTCTGTAACCATGGATATCAGCATGACTCCATTGCCACTTTTCTCTGCCTTTTTGATTCAGCAGTTGGCCTCCAACCTTTCCATGACTACCCATGTTCAGCTCATGTCGTTATCATCCATTTGTTTACCAGGGTTATGCAAGAGGTGGATGATACCTCATGCTGTGCAACCATTTTCAGTTCCTGGTTTATCATAGCCTCACTAACTGAACAGGTCTCCAGTGCAGCTATTCTCAAGGATGCCCTATTCACAATCCTTCAGTCTGCACAGTGGAGGATGATTTTGTGACTGGATTCGTATTTAGCTGAAGTCAAGTGCTGATTGATATCTTAGGACAAAGTGATTGACTAACCAAACTTCAGGCACAACTCATCTCATATATCAGTCCTGAGGCTTTGTAAGTTTCCCAGCAGATGTTAGGAAAGAGCCCACCTTTCATTTCTCCATAGCATTATTTGAAGCATTTGGAAAAACACTTTGAGGGAAAAAAAAAACACTTTTTAAGAGAAAGAAATAGCTCTAAATACCTAGACCTATTTTTCATTAAGTTTTTTTCCCCTTCAGGATCCATACTGAAAGCAGCATTCATCGTCCTAACAATCAGAGAAGCAAACTCTTACATAATCAATAGCTGATGAATCATGGTGGTTAAAAGTATGAGCTAGAAGGTCTTTAATAAAAATGGCTGTTTTCAGCATATGCATGCAGGTGAGGCCTTCCAATGTGAGCTCTGTGTTCAGAGGCCAAATACCTATGAGTACCAGACGCTGGGGACAAACAGGGGAGCACTGTTGCCTTCATGGGCTGTTTTTAAGCTTCCTGTATTGGAAAGAAGATGGAATCGCTACATTCTACAATGGCTATATCCTATCTGAATATAGGTATACCTCAGAATAGCAGTGGCTCAGGAACAATATAAAAAGGGGCTACTGCTTTTTGAGGTTTCCCAAGATGCAAGTGATTGGACACTGTGGGAAAAAAGATGTTAGCCTTTTGCCTGATCCTGCAAGGCTCTTTCTATGTCCTTCTGATCCAGCAGAGCTGTTCTATCAAAGCTAATGCCTTAGACAAGTTGTAGGTAGGTGGGTCATAACTCAGTGACAGAGCAACTGCTTTGCAGGCAGGAAGTCTCATGTTCAAACCCCGGCATCTCCAGCTAGGGCTGGGGAAGAAACCGCCTGAAACCCTGGAGAGGCACTGCCAGTCAGTGTAGACAATGCGGACTGAGTGGCCTGACTCAGTACAAGGCAGATTTCCATGTTCTACTGCCATCTTAGCTTTAGCCACCTTTCTTCAACATGCCAAAGAGGGAATTATGATCCAGTTTGGGAACAAAGGAAGTCAGACCATTTGTCTATGTAGCCCACTATTGTCAACACTGGCTGGCAGCAGCTCTCCAGGGTTTCATGCAGTTTTCCTAGCCCAGCCCTACCTGGAGAAGCCAAAAATTTAAACCTGGGACCTTCTGCCTGCAAGGCATGTGCCTCCAGCATTGGGAAGCATCCCCTTTATGCAACAAGTGAGATAATGGAGCCGACTCTTGATAACAATTGTTGCATAACAACAGAACAATTTTTATTCCAAACCAGAATCTGACTAAGGCTTTACTCTCACTTTCCCTAGTTATAAAGTTTGTTCATTTACTTCTTGTCCTTGATGGATAGTCATTGTGCTTTAAAAAGTAATAATTCCAGCACGTTGAGTATGGATTCACTATAGAGCTACATAATTCATGCTTGAGACAGAGACAGAGAGAGGAGAGAGAATGAGAGAGAGAGGGAGAGAGAGGGAGAGAGAATTTAAAACAAGAACTGCCAAGCCTAGAAAATTGTTTATTGCTTTTATGTATTACCTAAAGGAAACAAAGGCATTTATCTCCTTTCACATGCACCTACAAATATTTGTATGTCAAATCTGTCCAGGGGGATATAACCATTACTTGTTGTATGACATAAAAATATCTGGTTTCCTTCCATACTGGGTTGTGTAGCACATCTTCATTACATGCACCAGAAGGCAAAAGACCACTGAAAATTAAGCTGGACTGGAAGTAGGAAGCCAAAAAAATTAATAAAAGATCTCCTAAAAAGTTAGCTTGGAGTTTTCAGGCTGAATTCATTGCATGGCTTAAAAGTGGGGTAGGAGGGGCAAGGGTGATACACTGAATCCCATGAGGCCAACCTGTTGCATTTTAAATCATGTGCGAGTGTGATGCATGGTACCTTTTCTCCCATTATCTCCGACTGTTCCATTTTTGTAGGCAAACACAGCAAGAGCCCTGCTGGGAAAAGTGCCACCAAGAGCAGAGCGATTCTGCTTACCTTTTTTCCTTCTGCAAAGTGATATGAAAGTCGAGTGCAATGATGAAAAGAACATGTGCAGACACACCAGCTCCATGCTCACATCAGATACAATCAGGACATGAAAGGGACCCATTTATTTTTGGCAGCCTTCTCTGTTATGAAAGGGAAGCACAGGGCTTTTTCCCCCCTCACTGCCTTTGTGCACAGGGGAAGGAGAGGATATGATATGAGATCCTGCCCTGACCTACATGCATTCAGTTTAGTGTCTGTGTATTCCATGTGAACAGCCTCTTTGATATGCATGGGTCCTCACTGAGATTTAATTATCTGGTGCATTCACATTCTGTCCTGGGACTTTCCCCCCATTCAAATACTGAGCAAATTTAGTCCTGTTTGGTTCAGAAAGGTAGCTGCCTCATGTGCCCTCAGACCATATCCTGGGATAAACTCAACTGATCATGCCTTGATCAACTCTCCATGTGCCCCCGCTTCTTGATATGTTAAGACCAGGCAAGGCACACAATTTTGTATTGCAAGGTTGATGCCTTCTTGATAAAGGGCAATGATATTGCCATTTTAAGGTTGAACCCCAGCAGTGGTTTCAATAAAGTTTTTTGATAAAGGTCACATTTAGTCCTACTGAGGTGTTGGATCAAGGCAGAAAGGCAGCGTTGCTAGGCGTTTGCATACTCTGGTTTTCAGTGAGTGAGCAGTGACCTTCCGTCAAACACCTCTGTCCTGATCTTGGACTGACAAATGCCAGCGGCAGTAGAAAAGGCATTTCCACATACTCTTGGAGCTTCAGCATGCTCTTGTCAGGGAAGGTCATTGGAGAAGCCTGTTTGTTTTGTGACCAACTGCAGGAACAGTGAGCAAAGGGGGCCGTGGTTCCAGCTTGTGCTCCGAGGCCTAGCTTTATAGCAAGTACAAACAAATCTGATGGCTTCTGGCACTATTGGTTCATTTATTTTTCCTTCTCAAATACTAGTTTCGCTTAAGATGCAGATCACCGTACACACCATATACACAAACAGCAAATTCATTTATCCAAGCACCAGTCCTTATGTAGAAAAACACTGCACCATTTGCATACAAGAAGCTGGTATATCAGCAATCTTGTAGGTAATACTTCAAGATCAGCAATCTTGAAGTTTTCAGAAATACAAAAAATTTAAGGAAAAAGCCCCACTTTTGGAGGAGTGGGGAAGCTGAGTAGGAACTGAGAATGTTCAGAAAGCACAACACCGACTGTTGGAAAGGGATGGGCAACAGAATATAGTATACACTAGAATATAGCTATTGCACCACTCTAGACTACATTTTGATGCTATTTCCCAGCAATCCCATTTTCTAGAATCTCTTGTTAATTTTTTAACCAGAGTGCAGCTTTGGCTTCAAAATAGGAATGGGGAAGAATTATGTTTCATTTCACTGTGATAAGAATCTACCCAGAATTTGCAAATATGTTTATATTCAGATGGATAAGAACTGGAGATTTATAAAATTTGTATGTGGGAAATACAAAACTGACAGATTTGTGCCCCTAGGCAAAGGACATTGCTTAATTCTTAAAAGTCAAGGTTTGAATCCCTCTGTATACAACCATATTATTGCTGAATTAGGGCCGGTACCTCTAGTAGCTTCATGATGGACATTTGCAACATGTCCCTTTCAGGCTGGGAGAAGCTAGTGTGGATCAGGGAAAATGTTGTTTCATTTTTTAAATATAACTTATCAAAATCCACAAATTCCTTCATATTTGAGAGAGAAAAAACTTGAGATTTTTTTTTTTAAGTGAAAGAAAGTGAACTGGCTAAATTTATCCACTTCTTCTCCAATGTGGAGATCAGAATGTCTAATAGACCTCACAAGCCATGCCAAAGATCTCACCAGTCTTTTGTAGAAACCTTTGGAATGTTCCACAAGGCCTCACTATGTGGTGAATTTGTATTCTAGTGTGGTATGTCACTGCCATCATGCCACATCACCACAGTTGAAACTCTCCAGGGTCTACTGGATTTTCATTAAGAACCTGAGATAATTTGCTCCCAGTTGTGACCCAGACTTCTCTTTTCATTTCTGATTGGAAATAACATTGGGGCCACCCTGGAAACGCCAGTACCACAGTTTTTTTTAGGAAATCTTTGTGTAAGGAATTTTTGATCTCACTGGAATTACTTGGTTGACAAAACACCGTAATGATTCCTGGATTACTCTAATGGACATATCCTGCAAAGCTCTTGAAGCAGAAAAGGAGGGGGACCTGAATCTATTCTTATCATAGTACTGAAACATTTAGTTCTGGTGGTGGTGGAGGGCCCAAATCTTCTGAAAATGCATGTCTTTCTAAGGTCCCAGCCTGTGATAGCTGAGAGCTCTTCCAGCTGAGGGCTGGCAGTGCATTTTTCAGGTGTATTCATAGTTACATCTTTAGAGCTCCAAATGTGCTGACACCTGGAAATTTAAGACTGTTTCCTCACATATCATCCTCCAAGTTCTCTAAGATTGACTGGTGAGGCCATTCTGCATGCCCTGCCGCCATCCATGATGGGGATATGGGAAAGGACATTTTCGATTATGGCACCTAGGACTATGAGGACAGAACTGTTTGGCTGTCTTCCTGAGCCTATCTGAAGATGTTTGTTCTTAAAGGCTGCAAATGACCAAAACTGGATAATATTTTGTTGTCCTGTCGCTGATAAAAATGAGTCAATCCAGCTGTCCATTTTGTTTTCTTCTTCCTTCTTCCTTTTCTTTTCCCCTTTTTTAGTTTTTTGAAGGCTAGGCATGCTTTTCCAAATAAATCATATGAGCCTGTGATTTACAAAAGATAAGAATTTCATAAAAACCAAACGGCTGTGGAATTAATAAAAGCATGTATTTTCAATTGGAGGGTCAAGTGGCAGAACTGAATCGCTGTGTTGTTCATTGGTCTAAAAGAAGTCGCTGTAATAGACTGTTCCATAGAGAAGGAGTGCTCTCTGAAAGGTTGCCATTCACTGAACTGGTTTTCATGCCATCAGGAGATGAAACAATTCCTTCATGGCAGACGCATGGGAGACTTCGGTTCCATTCGCCACTCTTCTTGAGGGAACAATGGCTTCTATTTGCCATTTACCTGCAGGATGCAAGAAGCAGTCTGTCAGTCCGTGGAATCTGAGGCAGTAATGGCCAAAAGTGAGATAGGCAAATAACAGGATAATCCCTGGAGAGCTGTGGCCAGTCCAGTCATTTGACAATTCTGGGTAGGACCGGAAGAGATATTAATTTGGTAGCATTTTAATTCTGTACTTTCAGACAAATAAACAAACTAAAAGTCACTTATCCTTCAACATCCACTCTTTTCCAAGAGTTGCAATAAAGTTTTCCCATTAAAAATAAACAAATACAATATACAAAACCACATATATTATGGGAAGGTGCAAACAAAAATGTTTTTGTTACTTAAAATGGCATTTATTAGCACATTCCGTTAGAAAAAAATGATTAGAAAAAAGCCTAAAATGCTAGATACAATTGCATACAAAAATGTATGTAGTAGGAGAAATGCACTGAAAAATCTGTCCAGAATTTTGTTTAAACATAAAAAATCAAAATTTAAAACTAGAAAAAGGCCATATTGAAGGAATCCAAACTGACAGATTCATCTCTCTCCCTAATTCTGGACTGGATGGGTAATTACCTGATTCAATATATGGCAATTTTTAAAGGATCGACAGGTTGAACATATCCATGAGTTTCATAGTCCAGGATCAGTTTTCCAGTTACATCAGTTATGGTACGAAAGAGTATAGAAAAGGTGGACAGACTTGCTGGGTCAGGCCAGAAGTACACCTAGTTCAACTTTCTATCTATAGTATGGCCAGTCTCTGGAAAGTTTTCTGTCCTCAGCATTAGGTGCTCAGAGGTACAGTTTCTCCCTAACTTAAATGTACCATGTAAGTGGTGCCAAGTATTTATGTTATGAAAGGAGCAGAAAATTCTTTTGTCCATGCCCTTGATAACTTCACAAAACTGCATTGTTTGTCTTTTGTCCTAATCTAAGATCCTCGTTCAAGTTAGTCTTTCCATAAAAGAAAGGTGTTCTTAGATTTGCATGGAAAACAGACCCAGGAAGTGGGTTGGTTGGTTGGTTTTCATCTGTATGATGCTCTACATCAGGAGAAGGCAAACCTCCCTGGGGAAGAACATCATGCTTCAAGTTGAAGGCAGAAGAAGGAAAGGAAGACCAAAAATGAGTTGGATTTTCTCCATAACGAAAACCACAGCCTTGAATTTAGAAGAGCTGAGCAGAACATTTTGGAGGGCTTTCATTCAGAATCACCATAAGTCAGAGATGACTTGATGGCACAAAGCTGCAATGCTGCTGGCCTTCCGGGCAATCTTCAAGTGGCTAGCATCCAAGTCCTATGAGCTTTAGTTAATCAGATACAAGCATGTCCAAACTGAGAAGAGGACATCATGGCCTTTCATGTGCAGGAATTCAGACTTAATCCTAGCATCAGAATGCAGTAGCACAGGCTTCAGCATAATCTACAGAAAGGTCTTCTTTCTTTCATTGAAGGGCACATCGTGGTTGCAGAATCTTAATTGGTACAGAGCAGGAATGGACCAAAAGGCATCTATTCCAATCTGTGTTCTGAAGAAAAGCTATCTAGTTACCCACCCCTCTTCCCATAAAGCCTGTAAAACCTGGACCACAGTGTGGCACGAAGAGAAAGGCAGGCTTTGTTGAGGAAGCATGTGCGGAAACTATTGACATATCATGCCTCTCAACTTTCTTGCCCAGTTAAGAGAGAACAACAGCAAACAGTTTGCTGTAACATAAATAATGTCAAGTATTTAGAGTCGAGTATTTTCTTCCTCCGCTTTTCAGGTGAGGAGAATTTTTTCTTGTTTATGACAGTTCCGTAAGGTTAATGCATGTGTGCTCATGTGCACATAGAATGAAAAACAAGATCAATGTGTCAAAATGGTTAGAGATGTAAGTATATTTGGGCTATTCTGTGGAGAGTGTTTTAAAATTTCAAACCTTTAAATATTTTTCTCTTTATCCTAAGTTTTTAAATATCCAATTCATATCCATTCACTCCTACACCAATAGCTTTCCTGATCAGCAATATTCTGCTTTGTTATACCCTTCAACATATTATAGAATATTATCTTATTCTGTTTGACTCCTTTGCTCTAACCTAAGAAATTGCTAGCAGTACCAAATGGTGTAGTAAGCACTACCAAAAAGCACAATAGTCTCTGGAATCTATTGCTGAGTTTGATCTATTCTTCATGCTATATTTTCCCCCACAAAGAAGCCCTGAAAACTCTGGCAGAATATTTTCTTCTCTCTTGCAGCCTCTAGCTTCAACATTTTGTATTTCACTGAAAAAAGCAACAGCTGGTCAAGCAGAAGATGAAGAAGACCTTGACTGCCGCTTATAGTGTTACTATAACTATAATACACTATACTGAGGAAAACAAGTGATGTAATAGAAATGGGAACTGAAACCTAAAAGTAATGAGTGTGTACTTGGAGCCCAAAGAGGAGTCTGAACCTCAGATGCTGAAGGTGCATGATGCATATGAAAGAAGGCAAGGAGATGTCCCTGTAAGCCTGGGGAACCTGTAGCCCTCCAGACGTTGGCGGACAAAGACTCCTATTATCCCAAACCGTTCACCATGATGACCAGTTCTGATGGAACGAGGAGCTCAGTCTCATCCAGTTTCAGCCTTGTGTGTGTACCATCACTTGAAGACCAAAGTTCTGATCCCCTGAGCTGTTCATATCTTGTAGGATAATTTCTATCATTGGGCTTCATCCAAGTACACCATGTTGCATGTTTTTGCTAAAGCGCCAGATCCCAATTGAAACTCTGGGTTCAGATCTTCCCTGGTCCCTGAAATAGCCCGTGTAACCTTGGGACAGACAATGGGAACTGACTGGCATTTTGTTCTCATTTTTCCTTCCAAGAATGTAATGGTTACTTTTGCTGGGTGATATTCTTGTAAAAAACAGCACACAGCTGGAAACAGAGAAGGTGGGAGAAGCACAAGAGCCTTCCCCTGTCTGTTATGCTACCCTCCATCTGGACCCCTATTCCTGCACCCCTAGGCCAATCTGAAGGAAACAATGTCTCTCTCTGATTTGTGTGTGTGTGTGTGTGTGTCACGTGCATGCAGTACCTGGAAAACCCTCAAAGCTATCATAATAAAGAACTCTGTTATCAACCAGTATTTCTCTGTGTGACAACCTATTTTTTTTCCTTTCCTGAGGAACTAGAGAGAATGACCACCTCATCATGCGCCAGTGAAACTGCAAAGTTTCCACCTTAGCACATAATCAGCCCCATCCCACAGCAGAATCTAGCAAAGAAAGCTGCTGTGAGAATAAGTGAGTTACATTTGTATGCAACGCTGCGTGATGAAAAGATATGAAATCACCATCGCTCTATAGTTATTTTCTTTGTCTTCACCTTACCAATCACCTACCTCTTCAAGGTTGACTCTCAGAGATGTACAGATCGTGTCTTCTAGATAACCTTTATTGATCTATCCATGTTTACAGAATAAAGTCAGGCCCACATCGAACTTACATTACAAAATGGCAATAGGGCTACTTGTACACGGGATAAAATGGAAATGAACACAGTCGTATTTCAAGAAGGAAAAAATACACAAGTATTTCAAAATAGATCTGGAAGGAGTCTCCCCCCCCCCTTTTGGCTCAGTTATAGGTGTGCGCATGTGTACACACATGCACATTCAAACACGCACACGCAATGTTTGAGATTCACAGTCATGTGCATAGACTTCTGTTCATCAACAGAAGTTTATTTATTTATTTATTTATTTATTTATTAAAACATTTTTATGCCGCCCCATTCGCTGAAGCCTCGGGGCGGCTTACAACAAAAAGATTAAAATAACATTTTAAAATATATACAATAAAATACAAGTATATAATATAAAACATACACTATAAAACAAGCCGCCCTGGCCAAATAAAATTCAATAATATTAACATTTAAAATACTGCTTAAATAAAAAGGTCT
>NW_025335468.1:23086936-23170218 GCF_004798865.1 Varanus komodoensis
GGTTACTTATGTTTTAACAATACCCCATGATTTAACAACAACCCACACTCAACCCATGCATAACCCTTAAGTGTGGGCTATTTTGTTGGCTGAACTCAGTCAATAATGGTTGAAGCAATACTAACTTAAATCTGAAGATACTTCTGAACTGGCCAAAATACAAATATTTCAGATGAAGCAAACTGCAGATCAAGAAAGAAAAATCCAACTCTTTTAATACAGAAACCTATGCGTGGCATCAAGAGAAGAAAATCCAGTTATGCTTTAATGTAGTTTACACTCTTGAATAGGTTTGGTATGGGATTGCATTCCTCTTAGTGGCAATCCTTATGCATTCTTGGATCAAAAAAGAGTCCTAGAATTCCCACCTTATTCCAGCCAGCAGAGCTGGAAGTTGTAGGAATTCTTTTTTTACTCTCTAAACATGTAAGCCACTATCTAAACATGCCATTAATCTTTTTCCCTCTACTGGAGACAACCAGAAAAAGTGTGGCCATTTCCTGCAATCCTTCCCTCCTTTTGCTTTAGGTGGAACGATCACAAAAATCGATCGTGTGGACATATGACAGTGATCCTGCCACACATTGTGCCATGTGCATGATGAGGTGACACCTGGGCCATTTTACAGATTGTGTAACCCTAACTCTACTGATGCAAGTGTCTGCTTGTGGACTGCTGTCTAAATAAATTACGTTGTTCCCCATCTGAGGTATGTGGCCGCAGAAGCTATGACATGGAAAGGGGGTGCACAGCCCTGCAAACCAAACCTTTCTGTTGTCCTAGCAGCTGCCATCAAGCCAGTGTCCGTTTTATTCCTCTGCACTTGTTCTGCTTTTTATGTTTTGCAACTAACTTGCAACCCTCCTAATCTATCATACCTGCTAGGTAGGCAAGGTGATAAGGCATGGAATAAAAAAATCAAGGAACTAGAGCAAGGTTGAACCAATAACACATTCAGATGCTATTAAACGTTTTGAAAATCAGCAATTTAACAATTATTCTGAAGATATTACTGGGAGGGAAAACAGATTTTAAATCTAAAATTTAAAATCTAAATTTAAAATCTAACCATGATGCAAGATATGAAAATAATATGGAAAATTCATTCATTTGACCTAGCATAGAACATCTGCTTACTTTGAGACAAGACCTCCATAATGGCAAAACAATTTCTAGTCCATTAGCAGTATATTTTTTGGCTTTCTTGCTTTGAGTTCTTCCTTTTTCTTTAATTCCTATAGTCTGGTTCCTCTGTAACACCTTCAATCCTGGTTTATTATATTTTCTTGCTCTTCCTTCTATCTCCTGTAAAACCACACCACAACCTACTTGCCACCTTCACTTATATCTGTTATTTTAACTTCTCCTACCTTCCTCTTGGCCAATCAGAAGGGCACTGGAGTTTTGCTAACATGCCCATTACTAATACCAACAACCAAGTTCCTCCTTCTTCCCACTTCAGTGTTGATCTTTTGACCCATCCAGCAAGAACAGCCTAAACCAAAACAACCATTGTACAAGCAATAACAAAATACAAAATGGCAGAGAATTTTCCTACTTTCACAGGAAGATACATAATAATAGGAAGTGAACCAAAATTTCTAATAAAGGATTCATTCCTCAGAGACTTAAAAGCATCCTATCCTGCAGAGATTATCTTCACCTTCCTGTTCCTCTTACTCCGCATTTCTGCTGGACAGCCATTTTCATCTAAGACTCTTCAAAGGAGGAGAAAAGGAAGCTGTAAAGGACATTGAAACCTGGCCTTGCAGTCCCCTGGAATGCCCCCTTTACCTCCTTCTCTCAAGCCAAGTTCCTCACCTTGGAGAGGCAGCCAGTGTGGTTCTCTCCTGCTGGCTGCAGTGGAGCAGAGGGGACCAGCCTGTGTGTTCCTACGTAGCTACAAAGCTGGAGTTCTGTCTCTGACATTCCCTCTGGGAATCCAAAGTGTCCTACGTCTGTTTCAAACCCATATATTTTGAATACCTAGCCAGTTCTTCATTGTTTATCATGGAGCAACCAAAAACTGTATGTTTCAAAAAGCCAAGCATCTGCATAAATACAACTACTATTTATATAGGTTTACAGCTATATGAGAATCTTTCTACGGAATAGAAAGCCAGATTTGTGGGAAACAATGTGAGAGTAAAAGAAGTTTCTTCTCATTCTGCTGAATGTTTAATAACTGAGGGAAACAGAGTAAAAGAAAGAGAGAGGATCAGAAATGCAAAACAAATTATATCACTGTCAGAATTAAGTTGCAGTTAATTTGTTGAGCTTGGGGTTCTGTGGGGAATCTGGGGCAGAGAGTTTCCTCTATTTGCCAAATGAAGCCAAGAGGCGTGGCAGGAAGTAAAAATCTAGCAGCCTTGTAGTGAAGTCAAGATTATCTTCAATATATCATTTATTATGGTATGTAGCTCAAAACAAGTATGCAACTTTAATATGAAAAATAAAGTTTTCGTGGAAACATACTTAGAACATTCTGGGAAGGTTCTCAGAAAATGACACATGTTGAAAATGGCACTATTTATTTAAGTAGCAATGATTGGTTTATAAGAGCTGAGCAGGGCTGTCAAGCAACAGGACATTTTCCAGGGCATTTATGCATAGGGTCACTTTAAGTTGGAGAGAATTTGATGACACGAAACAACAACAGGAATTGTCTGCCAGTTCCCCTCTGCCACTGGGCCATAGCTACATATGCAAAGCCTGCGGTTTCTCATTGTACCTCCACTTGGTTAAAAACAAACTTAGTTAAAAACAGCAGTCCTGTCCAGTTATTCGATTGGTGGAAAAATGGAATGCATAAGCAGAAGTGCTCCAGCACTGTTCCTCCCTCTTGCATGCGTTTCTCTTGCCTCTGCTCACGGAGGATATTCTGAAGTTGCAAGCCTCCCATATCCATGGGGTCTCTCCACATGGACCACAATGCTAAGTTTCAATATAATGCAAAACCATGTGTTAAAATTCTGAGATTTTTTATCCCCCAACCACCCAGAATGCTATTTCAGACATCATGACTAGCAACCCAGGAATAGGGCATTCCTGGGTTGTTTCCCAACTGCAGATGCAAAGCTGATGCAGCAAGGGGGCAGTTGGCAGAATGCTTGAATGTTTACACATGGCCCGGAGGATTCATAAGTTAAACAACTCATGGATTATCATCATGTGTAAACAGAGTCAGTGACAGGCTTTTAATAATAAATTACAAAAACAAAAGAAAGCTTCACCATCCATGTTATTTCCTGCCTGCTGATTCTATATATGATTGGCTAAATGCAACATGTACAACCTGCAAATATTCCAGCTATGGAAACAAGGACAGAGAGAGGAGTTATTGAGACTGTATAAGCAGGAGCTGTAAGATCAACAAAAGAGAAACAACTAACTAAATGCAAGAAAATATCAATAAAGTCCACTTCACTTGATATTCTCCTCAAGGTTGTCTGAGTAGGGTTGTCTCATCTGTACTTCTTTTTGCTGTAAGTATACAGTCTTGATACAGTCTGTCAGTATACAGTCTATAGTTGAGAAGATTAAAAAGAGACAGAACATGAAGGGAGTAAAAATTAAGCAACATGATTTAAAGATTAGTTTAGGAGGGATGATGTTAGCCTTACACAATCCTTGTATTTCACAAATAATTGAATAATGTAATAAACTGAGCCTCCAGGTAGAAATTAAATAGCTCAAAGATGGGAAAATATAAGAATATTAAAAATAGCTCAACAGTTATAACTTTAAAAGGACACATAGGTCTATTTGTTATTTAGGATTACTTTAAACAGTTGAAGAGGAATGAAGATTTCAATCACTTCATCAGATAATACAAAAATAAACAAGATGGCCTGCAGCTTTGGTAGGATTTCCTTGATAAAAATAATAGCATTATCTCCATTTATATTTATCATGGAAAAAATTCCAATTAATATATCTACCAAAGAGTAACAAAAATATTGACTAATTTTCTGGCAAAAAGAAATTACAAATTTTATACAGTCCAATTCAGGATAGCATCAACAATATTGGAAGGCCAATGTTCCAAGGAAGCATGTTTTCTCCAAATATTACAAAATATTATTATGTAATGAAACTGAAGGAATAATAATGTAGAACATAGTGACAATTCTAGTCTATGGCCTGTCTTAGAATGAAAGAGTTGTAAATTGCCACCTTGGCTTATAGAGGGCATTTAGGAAAATAAGGATTAGAATTATTTTGGTAGTCACTGTGATATTGTGAAAATATTTTAAGTCCAGCTACATCTCCCCTAAATTCTTTTCTTCATAATTAGTGAAAAGATCCAGCATCTCATATTGGAATAGCCCTTTGCTTGATTCCGCAAAGCCATTGCTCACACCCTGTTTGAGTGAAGACTCTCCCCCAGCACCCGCCAGGCCTGCCTCTTGCCATGGGTCAGTCTCCACAGTGCCTAAGGGAAGGATCCATCTGCTCCATCGCCCAGTGTTGAGTCAGGTGTCCCACATCAAAGGAAGGGAGGCAAGCATATAACTCCATCATTCAATCTAGCTTCAAACTGTATCAGCTAAGTCTTCCCCTTGAAACAGAAAAGAGGGTGGCCATGTGTCTTCTTTTAAAGTCTGCCATTGGCAGGTTTGCCAGAGGGTGTCCTCAGTTTGAAAGGAGGTCCTGTCCAATTCCATTTTAAAGACAATCATATGGAGGGTTACCAGCCCATAATTAACACCTGGACAGAAGATTGAACAGGCAGACATACTCATAGTATGGTAAGATTTACTGCATTTATATGTTAATCATAATAATTGCTTCTACAGGTATAGCTATACAGATAAATTAGCAAATGCAATGTGTATGAAAATTGGTACCCTTTTTTTTCTTCTTTTCTCTGGATGCATTTCCTTTTTCTGGGGCAAGGGTGGAATCATAAATGGCCATGAATCCATAAATGGTGGATTCATAAATGTCATTAAAGATTGCAGGTGTTAACCACATTTACATTCATTAGCATTGATTCATGAGTTTTTGAAACAAAATAGTTCTGGGATACACTTACCCAGAGTCCCTTTAGTATGCATGCCAAGTTGCAGGTGCCTAGCTTCACAGTCTTGGAGATATGGCACTGAGCAAACTGGACAAACAGACAACCACCCTCTATTATTGCTGTTGTTGTTGATGGCAATTTTCCTATTGCTAATGAAGAGCTTCTGTGAGCAAAATATTGCATTACAATATATTAGGATTTGTTAAAATGTAAGTTGGGATATCTTGAAAAGAGAATTGAATTGGATTAACCTCACTGGTTCTGATACATGCAGAACAGAAATTATATAGAATCCATGCAGGATCTTTACGAACATGACAACCCAGTCTTTAAAAAATTAGAACTGAAACCCTTTAAGGGTTTTCTATCAATGTGATATTATTATTAGACCAAGATTTGATAAAAGGAGGGCATTTTAAAACACATGGGGAGACACTAATACAATCAGAAATGAAGAAGGATGGAGTTAATATTTACAGGAAGGATGCATGGAACTAAAAGAGAATTACTATGATATATTGTTGGTATTTGACATCAATAAGAAAAGATACAATTTGTTGAAATTATAACTGAAATGTGGCTTACAATCTACTGATTATATGTCTATGTGGCATATGTGGCAAGCTTTTTGGAGACAAGAAAGATAGAATAACTGGATACAACTTGACTTCTGACCCCCAAAACCATGCTATCAGAACTTTTTTTCATTCTCATGGACCAATGATGTTTCATTTACTGATGACAGCAAAATAGATTATTGCTACAAACAGGAAAAATGCAAAGTATATGCAAACAATGGATTAGTAAAGTCTGGCATGTAGCACAATTTTGACATGAAGAAAATGACGATTTCAAAACATGGTTCTGGAGAAGTGCTTTGTGAGTATCCTGTCCTGAAAGGAAGATGAACAAGTGGATCCAAGATTAAATTAAGCCCAAGCTTTCCCTAGAAGCAAAAATGATGAAACTCATACTGTCATACCTTGGACACATTGTGAGATGGCAAGACTCACTGGAAAAGACAATCATGCAGTTGAAGGCAGAAGAAAAAAAGAAAGAACAAGCAAGAGATGGATTGAGTCCATAAAAGACGCTACAACCTTAAATTTAGAATAGCTAAGCAGGGAAGCCATGCATGGGACATTTTAAAGAGCTTTCATTCATAGGGTTGTCATAAGTTGGAGACAACTTAATGGCACATAACAACAACAATGGAAGCCTTAATATGCTACAGCTGACCAAGTAGTCTGGCTTTGAGGTATAAAGAAGAATATTGCAGAAGGCAGTAACAAAAGACACACGGAAAGTTAGAACACTGGCCATTAGAGAAATGTGATGTAAAACTGATTCAAAAATGAATACCTCTTCTCCCTTCTAAACCAAACAGAGCTAGCTCCAACTTCAAGGTGGATCCTGCTGTTTATGGACCAATCTCCTGTAATGTCTTACATTTTTTCAGTTGGTCATCTCTGAGGCCATATGGTTGAATTAATGATGTTACGTTGCCCCCACCCAGTTCACCAAACTTAAAACTGTCTGGTGTCTTTGAATCCATCAGCTGAATCATTTCAGCTGCAAATTCCAACCCCAGGTCTTCCTTCTCTGTTTCAGAATCAGAATCCAAATCAACAATTTTTGGAAGCTGTATTACAGAAGGAATGGGTTCAATCCCCACACACCATGTTTCTAAAAGGAGAGAGGATACAATCCTACGGCTGTTAAGTGGAGCAGAGCTGCTCACAGGAGAGATTGGAGTCCTGTCTGCAACCCTGGAAACATATACTGAGGTTGCAGCTGGGACTCTGAGCTCAGAGCACAGTCCTGCCACCCTTGTAGCTGGTACGTAAAAAAATCACCCCAACTGCAGCTTTGAGGTCAGAAGACCGATCTTGGAACCAGAGGCTTGTGGTTGGAGAAGGGGTAGGGAAGGCATGAGTGAGTCTCCCCCACAATACAGTGTATCCCAGTGGTACCTCAGTCTCTCCATTTTGTCCACTGGGGAAAAAATCTTTTGCAGGATGGGATGAATATGGAAGGAACTTTCAGTCTATGCTCCTTCCGCCCTTTATTGGATGCCTGTAATCTTCCAACTACAAAGGCTCACAGGCAGCCACACAGGGTGGTACTGTAAGATAAAGTTGGTAGATTGTGGATTAGGAATGTTTTGAAAAAGTGGAATCCACTGACTAAAAATTGGAAATCAAAAAAATGAGGTGGAATAGTTTGATCTCCAGCACTTTTATATCCTGCCAGCTTCACAGAAATAAAGGTAGCCCAGCTTGGCACAACATGCTACCCGTGATAGATTCTGCTTAAAGCTTGCTTCTCCTGTTCACCTCCATAATTACCAGCAGTGTTCAAACTAGAGCATGCCGTGCCAGAAAAAGATACCATCCCATGCTCCAACTGGGAAAGCAACAGCAGTGTGTGTATAGTTGCATCTGATATGCAGATTGTCAGGTCTTATCATGAATGTGTGAAGCTGGTTTATATTGAGTAAGGCCATTGACCCTCCTGGTCCAGGGTTGTTTGCTTTGACTGGCAGGCTTCAAAAATGTTAAGTCCCAGGTTGGGATGTGTTTTTACTGTTGTGTTTAATTGCTAGTATTTATAGTGATGTTGCTTTATTTTGCATTCTTCTGTGGTTTTTATATTATACTTGTAAAATTTCCTGGGAGCCATTTCAATGGAAGAGTTATAAAGAAATGGTACAAGCAAAAGGCTGAAATGTTACAAAGCTTTTGGAGTTCATAGCCTTGCAGACCTCATTTTGTGTCAAATCAAGGATCCCACTTTTTGGCAGCATGTAGATATGGTAAACAAAGGTTAGGAAAACTCAGATTTTCCTTGGAAAATACTGCATAGGTGCTCTAACTAGGAAAGAGCCAATGATCCATTTCACACGATCAATACAATAAGCCAGGTTGGCTTGTTTGGATTGGTTATACGTGCTGGCACATGCTGAGACTATTAGCCTAACCATCTGTCTGGGCAGAGCTTGTTGAGTTGTACTAGTGTAATGTGATTATTTTCCCTGCAAACAAGTTTTGCCAGCTGGGTTCAGACTATGTAACAAGTTGTGCTCCGGTGAGTAATTAGACTAATGGTGCTTGGCACACATTACCAATTAAGACAAGCCATCATAGCTTGTTTAAGCCATGGTGCCTTGTCTGATCATGTGAACCAGCCCACTGTCTTCTAAGGAAGAAATGAAAGGGGCTGCAATAAAGGATGCAGTTGAGATGGCAGCAAACATCATATTGGACTTCTAATTTGTATGCTAATTTTGCAGAAAAGGATGGTTCCCAAGCCAGATGTCTGGGTAATCAAGAAACATGCTTTTGTGTTTGATTAATATGACTTAGTAACATAAATATGAAGTTTGGTGTAATTGGTTCATTATGCACTATTTATAGCCATATGGATAGGTACAATGTACTCATTGCAATGTACTCACATCCCAAAGGATCGTGTGTAGATACAGCTTCCCCAGGGCACATTGTGAAAGAGAATTATGACCTTCTCATAGATTGGATTTCAACACGGCCAGTGTAGCAGCATGGTGATTAACCCACCAGCCTAGGAATGCTACTGACAGTTAAAAACAAGGGACAATTATGGGGGCAGTTATACTATTAATGAGAAAGGTTCAATTGGCTGCAATGACCTCCAAACTACTTACGTTACCACCATGTACTGTATCTAAACTTGCCTATAACTATCCCTGAGTGATCGTGCAGAAATAATTCAGTTTCTGCCACTAGAAGAACCCACCTTAAGGCAAATCAAGATCCAATAATGGATACCAATAGACTTGAGTTGAAGGCTAATTTACTAAAGGATAAACTTGAGTTGGGAAAGGAGTATTTGGGGAACTTCTTAAGTTAATTTATAAAGAGTTCAAATCAGGATGGGTAACATATGACTGGCCAGATATTGTTGGACTGTAACACCCATTACCTCTTACCACTGGCTGTGCTATCCAGAGCAGATAGATGGTGCATGGGCTCATAAAGACGGGAGTTTTGGTATATTGATTAACAGAGCTTTACTACATACTGTCAAGATCTGAGCTTTAGGTTCACAGGACAAAACTTATGTAAACATCTATGCATCCTAATTTACATGTGTTCTGTAGCCTCTCTATGTGTGTGTCTTTAAAGGATCTCATCTCCTAGGACATTCATGTTTGTAAAAAGGAATTTATAGACCAGTGGGGGGAGGAGGTCTGGTTTCAGGAAACAACCCAGGAGAAAGATTCAAGGTGAGGGGAGCAGGAGGTGACATGTGGGCAAAAAGCCAGCTAGTCCAGGAGAACCAGATGCAAGAGGGATCATCAGGAGTCCGGTACCTTCGTGTCAGCAAATGTCCATGGACAGCAGGGTGGTGGGACAGATGGCATCTCAGATATTCAGGGCTCCAAATGAAAGACTCATAACTCTAGTCCTAGCGAGCCACCCTCCAACATTGCCTCAGCTGATTAGTTCCACCTCAGGATCTTTGAAATATAGCAGCTCCTTCCTGAATGTCAATGCAAAGCTGATCATTTAATGAATAGGTTTGTAGGATTGGGGAACGATCAGCTTTGCTAGAGAGCAGTTTTATACTATCATTTCCTGTGGCAGAGGAGGGAGAGTACCAATCAGCAAGGTCTTAGGGCAGCATCTACTGGCTTCTCCATGGTTCAATTTGAGTACTAGTCTTAGAAACATGTCCTGTTAGCTTTGTCTCCCAGATAAAGGCCTTTGATGCATCAGTTCCTTCAAAGCTAGTTGTGGGTGGCATGGGCATATTTCATATGTATGGAGCTTGCCAGTGGCCATTTCAACTGGGAATTAGGGAGCTGCTATCCAACACATCTGGCAGGTGCCCATTTGGGAGAGACTTCCATGGCCCATCTTCTTCCACACAGAAGTTCAAGGAAAAGTCTGCAAGAAATGAATTTTAACTTATAGAATACCACTTGTTTGGAGTTTTTTGCCTAATCATCCTAAATGCTTTTGAATAAATAACTTCAATAAATTCCCCTTTTCCATATGTTTTTAGATCCAAGAGAGAAACGACTTATTTTATATTGTTAATTTGTTTTATATTTTTAATGTATTATATTTTAATTGATGTTTTGTGAGCCACCCCGAGGCTTCAGCGAATGGGGCAGCATAGAAATTTTCTAAACAAACAAACAAACAAACAAACAAACAAACTCCTAATAAGTAAAGAAATGCATTTTTATCAAAATTAAGCTTTAAAATCATCAAGCATTTCCTGTCAATGGTATCTGAAATTGGTATCACCCTTTTATTCCTCTCTCTCTCTCTTTTTCTCTTGGCCTCTCAGTGAGAACCTGCAGTTTGATCAAGCTGCTAGAGAATGATTCATAGTTGGATATTTTGTTATGATCAAATACATAGCAAGGGTTTTTCCCCCCAATATAAATAAATATTTGTGTTATCTGCACATGAATGGAAGTATGCAACGGTACTGGTACATCCATGGATGTGAATATTTGGCCAAGAAAATAATCCCCATATTCTTGTTCACCAAAAAAGAAAGATAGCAATTGGCATGTGCAATGGGCATTAATTAAGCACGTGAAACACCTAGTCCTTCTTGACAGAAGCTATAGCTGTCGGAATTAAGATCATCAATAACATCAAGGCATATGTTGTTGTTGTTTTAATAAGAACCAATAACTGGAAATACAAACATGTCATCACTCCTATAATAATTGAATAAACAGCAAATGAAATCAGCATAGATCTGGGCATCTGCTTTGGATGATGCCAACAGGACAGACAGCCAGGTCCTCTCTTAGCAAAATGAGTAGATGGGCTCCCAGGTGCAGCAGGGCTTCCTTGAAGCAAAGGGAGTAGCACAACTTGCCATCTAAGGAGCACAACCCAAAGATCATTAGCACAAATGCAGCATGCCTGCCTTACCACACATTGAAGTGAAACAACACACATTACCTTCTAAAATGGGGTGGGTGGTGGAGAAAACCTCCAGAGTCTAGAGGTACATAACTGCAGTACTGCTTGCCTTCCGGGCCACACTTGCCTATTGGTCCTTCCAATCCTTCCACTGTGATTTCCTAGTCAAGTCAGGTAGGAGTAATTCATATGATTTCTTCTTGTCTCTCATTCTTCCTGCCATGACAGGATGAATACCTCTATAGTTTCCAGAGGGGGTACTCATGTTGCCTGTTGCAGCAAACAGTAGTTCACCAGATGTTTTGATCTTCAGTTCCAGCATTCCTGACCTCTGACCATGCTGACAGGGGTTTCTGAGAGGTGAAATCCAAAATATTTGCCTACCCATCCTTCCTTCCTTCCTCCCTCCCTCCCTCCCTCGCTCAATAGCCAATGTTCTTCCATGAACTTCCATGAAGTAGGGTGAAGTTTGTCATGATAACTGTGCGAGTTCTCAGAATGCCACCGGACTCTGTTGCTTCAGCCTTTGTGATGACTGTTTCAAGGTTAGCCTAGCCTACTGTAAGTACTTGCTTACTGAGAGCCAAAGTGGAACTAGAAAAATATCAAAGAGGTTTCTTCCTTTACTGCTTAGCTGACAGGGTCTGCAGTATTCCTAGGCATTTCTCTATCCTTGACTCCAGATGTGGACCTGACAGCATGTCCACCCCTTCCCTGCCCAACTTGCTGTTCTACCTTCCTCCATCATGCCTCACATGAACTCAAAAACTTGGGTCCTGATAAAGTCACATTTAGAGGAGATCCTTTGAACTCAATGGAGCTGGTGCTAACTTAAATGCTACTTATTCAATGGATCTACTCTAACTGTAATTACATTTGCATCCAATCCAAAAGCTGCAAAGATTTCAGAAGCATGCAGAATATGCTAAAAAGCCTCACAGATCTGTCTGGCACTTAAAAGAGTGATTAATCAGAATGCACTGGATTGTGGCTACGCATCCTTAGTAGCCGTTCACACTGCAAACTTTGGTGTCTGATTCAGCTGTGAGGTCCCCCTGAGAATGGAGTCACTGGGTAAAGCCATGCTGAGAGAGAGTAATCCCCAAGTGCAAACTATAATTTAAAAAAATCTCCATAATTGGATTCCATAATTGGATTAACTCAGTTGCAGCTAATCAATTTACGGGAAGAGAAGAGACTGGGAGTGATGGAAAAATGTTTCTCTGGGTAATTCAGCAGAGGTAGTGCAGGCTTTCCCTACCGCAGCCCCAGACGCCAAGTTGGCTGCACCAAAGTGTCGTTACTCACAGCTGAGAGGAAGTGGAGCCAGTCAAGCATCCTGCAGGCAACTTCATGCAAACTTTGATGGAGCTTCCAAACAGTTTGCCTTCTTTTCTTTTCACTTCCCTCACCCCAAATAGTAATTATTGCACTTCAAGTAAATTGTCTTTTTGGACTAAGAGGATGCCAGAGGAAAGGCAATAAGTGCTCAACTTGGTTTGTCAGTAGAGAGCAAAGTCACCGAAGTGCCACTTCACTCCCACTGCCACCGCCATCCTTTCCATTATTTTGCAACCTCTCTCTGAATACTCCTGGCAGTAGAAAACAGAAGAAGAACAGGGCAACCTGTTGCTCTCCAGCAGCTTTCATAATCTTTTACCATTGGCTCTATTGTCTAGGGCTTATGGGGAGATGTCATCCCAGACGTCCATCGGGCATCAGGATCCATACCTCTATTCTAGACGATGCACTGGTATATGGATGCACATGGAGGGGAGAAGGATTGATCACCTTTGCTGTCTTCGATGATGTATGGGTCGGTAGAAAAACAGAGGGGTAATGTTATTCCATGGGCGTGTCTACAGCCTGGTGCAAGGGGCACGAGAATTAATGAGACAGGTCAGTGCTATTTCTGTTTCCAGGGTGGGCAATTGAAGCAAAGATGAGTGGTTTGCCCAGAGCCATTCAATGCATCAGTGACAGAGCTAGAAAGGACCAGGTTCCAGGATCTTCATGGCCATGCCCAGCAAGATCACACTCAGGAGCCAGAGATTAAGAAACTGATGGAGGGTTATAGATGATGTAGGAAGAGACTAATCTTTCATGAGTCTATTATGGGGAAATGATTGTCAGGGTACCTTGGTGTGTGCTAGAATGGGCAGAGACTGCTACTCGGGGAGTCAGATAATGGGTTATTAAGCTAAACTGTCACTGCTAGGGCACATGTATTTCCTTGGGCATCAGCTCCATTGAACTCAGTGGGACTTGCTTTCTGCTAAACAAGTTTAGGATATGGCTGTTAGGCTGTGATAGTAAACATCCTTGGAGGAAGTCTTCCCTTGACAAAAGTAGGTCTTACTTTCAATTCAGATCTTCAAGGATCATACTTCATGGGTTATGATCCTAAGAACATCTACTTAGAACTAATCTCCATTGAACCAAGGATCCTATTTCTTAGTAAATTTGCTTAAGATCTAAGATCAGTGAGATTCTCTCTCTCTCTCTCTCTCTCTCTCTCTCTCTCTCTCTCTCTCTCTCTCACACACACACACACACACACAATGCACATGTATCCATCCATTTAACTACAATGTGATATGTGTGCCATATACAGATACATACACATATATGCTGAGGGAAGTGATTGAATGAGTACGTGATTAATTATGTGTGTGTGGCTACATACTTGTGCATGTCCATCAGACCTGGATCCTAAACCTAGGCATATAGACACGTGTATATGATACAGAACTCCATATTGCATTCTTCCTCCAATAACACATACATACTCCCTTCATTAATGAATCGGTCGTTTATATGTGTGCCCCGGCAAATGTAAACACACAGCGCGTATGTGTGCGTGTGCAGAAGCAAGCACCTGTCTCTCTGTCTCCATACACCATCTGCCTTGCTCCCTCGCGTCCGACTTTATCCACACCACCTGCACAGTCCCGCCTGTTGGGCTCCACTCTACTCGGATGCAACAAGTCCCAGGAGTGTTGTCCGTGTGTGTTCAGCGAGAGGGAAAGTGACACGAGGGAAGGAAGAGAGGAAAGAAGGAAGGAAGGAAGGAAGGAAGGAAAGGCAAGCAAGCAAGCTCCTTCCTTACCTGCCACATCAAATGCTTCGGGGCTCATCTCGCAGGCATGCTCACGTAGCAGTCTGGTTAGAGAGAGGGGAGAAGAGAGAGGGAGAAAGAGATGGGGAGACAGGCCAAGTGAGCGAGGCTTTGACATTACTGCGAGTCCTCCGTGAGGTGTTCTGAGAAGACTTTTACAAAGGGAACTTTGCAGCCCCTTCTCCGCGCCGAGACGGAGGCGATTAGAGCGAGGGGGAGGGAAGGAGGGAGGGAGAGAGAGGCACGTTTTCTCCCCTCGATTGTTCTAGCTGGGTCTCGCTGCCAATCCCTTCTCGTTCATTAAGATCACGTAAGAAGAAGAACCCAAAGGGGAAACGTGTCTGTGTGAGCGAAGGCATTTGCGTAAATCTAGATCGGTTTTTAAAGAACTCCCGGCCAGCCAGTGGCTTTCCGTCTTCTTCCTGTAGTCACCAAGGTGCTGGAGAGGAGTTTGAGGCTTTGCGGATATTGCAAAGGGTTGTTATTAGATTCATAAGTCACACCAAGTGGTGGGCGATCCACTGAGCAAAAGCAGAACTTCTCACATGATGACTTCAAACGAGACACATTACCTTCCAGCATCTGTTGGAGAGACTGGATTTTAAGGCACTTCTGTCTCCAGGACAGCAAAGAAACAATGGTGAGTTCCAAGAAACTGGCGTGCGTGCGTGCGTGCTCTTTTGTTTTTCCCGATTGTGCTTTCAAACAATATTTTTAATTTTAGGGGAGAAAGCATTAAAGCATGAGGAAAGCTCGAGACGGTTGCCTGACGACAGGAGTTCGCTGCCCAGTCCCCCCACACCCCCAGCCCCCCCTGCCCTCCCCCACCCCGCTCAGTGCCACTTTCATCTCCCCAAGCATAAGAGGAGACGCGGAGGCCCGATGAATCGTGTGCGTGCAGAGAGGGTGTGTATGTGCTTAAGATACTCCAACTTCCACCGCAAGGCTCTTTTTGATTTAGGGCTGCGTAGAAGAAACTTGGAAAGGGCTTTCTTTCTCCGAGAAAGCACGGAGTGCGCTGTCGCTTCCCACTTTCCCCCTCGAGCTTGATGAAGATTGATGGTGGCGGCGGCGGTTGTGATTGATGAGGGGGCTGATGGTGGTTGTTGTCGTTCCCATCCCAAGTGTAACAAGGGCAACATTGCATCGGGAGCTTTGGGGTCAGAAGGCAGGTAGGAAGGAGAGTTGCGGGAAGGGGGGGAGGGGGAGGCAGAAACATTGCAACGGGGCAATCCCCTGGCTGAAGCAAAGGGTCCCGCTCAACATGTGAGCTTCTATTTACAGCCAGGGGCTCTTTGGGCAAAGCCGCCTTCACACGTGACAGAGCCCGAGGAAAGGCTAAACCCGTATCAAGTGGCACTTCATTAAAGTGTACGGTCTCAACTCCCCCGCCCCCTCCCCACCTTTCCTGGAGCGCTGTGCAGAAGGGGGAGGGTGGGTGGAGAAAAAGGGAGGGTCGATCAGGACCTTGGAGAGAGGCAATGGCTTGGACGCCCCAGGTATCTGTCTCCCCTCCGGAGTGAATGCCGGAGCTCTTAAAAGGCGGCTAGCCGCGACTTCCCCGCACACTGATAAGATCTAGCGAGAGAGAGAGAGAGAGAGAGAGAGAGAGAGAGAGAGAGAGAGAGAGCGCCAGCCCTCTCCCCTCTTAGTTGAAACTGCGTCCCGATTGTGGCGGAGCTGGACTGAAACGGACTCGCATTGCCAGTGCTGGGGCTGGAAGGGAGAGGGCGGAAGACCCGCAGCCGCCGCCGGGTGCGTGGCGCCGGGCATCCACGGGCCAGCCAACTTTGGGCAATGCGAGTGTCTCCCTGCAGGATCTAGCCACTGGTTGTGGGTGAGCTGTGACTGAGGTAAGCGCAAGGCACAGATGGGCCCCCACCCCAATTCCCCCGTGCGTGTCTCTGTGCGCGCGCTCCCTCCACCCCCTCTCTGTTATTGGGGGGTGAGGGGCTGGTCGCTGCTCTTTGCCGAGTTTACGTTCCCTCGGTTGCTGATCTGGGTGCGCTGAGGAAAAGAGGCAAGGTAGGAGAGGGAATCCTGGGGCGATTGCACTCCTCGGAGTTGACTTAACTCGTCGGGTGGCACCCCAAATTCCTCCCGTTGATGTCCTCTGGGGTGCCTGAATGCGTGTGTGTATGTGTGCGTGAGGGGTTGGGAGAGAGTTAGTTTCTGGAGATAGAGCGATAAATAACCCGCAAAGAGATAAATAACCAGCAGGCAGATACCCGCAACTGATAACTGATGCGACGACAGTAAGCTTAATCCACTCCAAAAACTAGACTCCCAGTGATCTCCTTTCCGTGTTCACGTGCATAATACCCTTGATTGCATTCACTTGTCGTGCTTTTCTTCAAAAGAGGATCGCTTGCTACTTAGTTGCCGGTTATTTTTGTAACGCGGAGTGTTTCTCAGCCCTCCAGTGTCTGAACCCATTGGAGACCCCATTCTGTTTCAGTCTTCCTGCTCTGCCTCTCCCCCCTCCCCTTTCCTCTTTCGATTCTTCCTACGTAGAAATGTAGCTAATAATATTTAGTCTCCAGGCTAAAAATAAGCTCTGGAAAGTCAGCAGTTTGGAGCAGCGGGAGCTGCTGTTCGCAGGTAGAGCTGCTCCGTGTGTGTGTGTGTGTGTGTGTGTGTCGGGGAGGGGGGGTGTTGGTGATGGTGCGTGCAGAGGGGGTCCACCACCCTCCTGCTTCTCCTTTCCCCAGTCCTATTTCTCCATCGGGAGCCACCTCACTCAAGCCACTGCCAAGATCCCAACTGTGAGCGGAGGTCGCATCCTTCTCCGGTTGCAGGAACGAATCCGTGCGCCGGTGCGGGGCCAAGGGAAGCTGATGTTGGGGCTAGTGGGGACATGAATTCTCAGCCCCTGCGACCGAAGGAGGACGCTGGCGATCTCCCAATCTTAGCCTGAATCACTGGAGAAGGAAGGAAGGAAGGGGGACCCCCGATGAAGTTCCTTCCTCGGTCACCGCCAGCCAAGGCAAGCAAGCCAGGCAAGAGGTGTTACAAACCAAGGAGGCGTGTAACGGTTTGAGAAAGGGGAAGCCTGCGTGGGGGAACCACTTGGCTAAGCCTTGAGCAGATTCCCTCCCTTCCACCCTCCACCTGCACCCCCCCCGCCCCACGGCCCTCCACTATGGCCAGGATCAACAATTGCCCTGAGATGAAATTGGCCGGGCGAAATGGACACCTCTCGCCGGGACTGGGATTGATTCGACCGGTCCTTTCCCTCCCCTCCCCTCCCCTCCCCTCCCCGCCTCTGCGTCCTGGGAAGAGAGAAAGGGTGATTCCACCTCGCCGGCCTTGATCTTTGTTCGCGCTTCAACTCCGCCGGCTCGGCTAGCTGCGTGATGAGGCGAGCTCTTCCTTCCGTTGCTCTTCCCTTCTCTCCTCCTCCGCCTCCTCGTTCTCCTCCTCCGCCTCCTCCTCCCACCCTGCTACCGCCGCAGCTTCTCGGGCCGCGAGTGTCTCCTCCGGCGCGATTGCGATCACGTAGCTAAGGGAAGAAGGGAGAATCCCAAGCAGGCAGGCTTGGCGGGGAGGGGGAGGGGGAGGGGGAGGGGAGGGGGAGGGGATTTCGCAACAGGGTGGGGCTAGAGACGGCGCAAAGGTGCCCACGCACGGATCGGAGCGGGTGGTGCTGGGGATCTGGAGGGATCCCGGCGCAGAGGAGCGGGAGCCCCCCACCCCGGTGCCCAGGAGGCGCTCCGAGCAGAGCCCGCGAGGGACGAGAGCACCTGGCGAGGGTTTGGTGGTCGCCTTCATTGGGTGGGGGCTGGCGAGCGGCGGGAGGGGGAGGGCCGTGATGGAGCTGGAGGGGGCATCTCTGCTCCATCTGATGCAATCCCAAACGTGCGGCAAAGGAACTCCGAGGCAGCAGCCCCAGCTCCAGCACCTCCCACCTGCCCAGATGGTGCGCCTTTAAATACGGATCTGCGGGGCTGAAAAGCTTTAAACAGAAGATTCACGGCGCACTGGGAGAGAGGGCCGGGAGAAGGGGGAGCAATTAAAGGCGCCGCGCGCATTTTTGCCCTTCTCCCTTTCCGATTTATTTTTCGCGCTCGTAGGGAAAGCAAAGTAAATATTGTGACATTCACCATTGGCTTGATGGATGGGCGGGTGGGGGAGAACAGCCGTCAAATCATTTATTGCGGAGTTCACTTTGCTAGTCTGCACGTGAGTGTTGCAAAGCCCTGCCTCAGTTGCTAAGTCTCCCGATGAGCAGAGCGCTGAGAATATCTTTTAAGTCCGTACCAGCACCCGCACTGACGATCTCGTAGGTCTGCCGAGTTCAGGAAACTTAAGGGGGAAATCAGGGAGGATTCCTCCAGCTGTACAACGGAGGACCCACCACTGCGGTTTCCAGCAGGTCCAGTCCAGCTGGGTGTCCTCTTGTCCATGAGATCGATGGGTCTTCTAAACAAAGTTATCCCAGGACAAGCAGGATAGATACTTGAACCTTGGAGCAGGTGCTGGCTGTTCATTCCATGAAGACATTAGGTCCTGTAGATCCCATCGCCGGCTTGAAGCTGTACCTCACACCCCCACAAGCTCCAATCCCCTAAGAAAGGTCAGCAACCTACCCATTTTGTGGATGGGGGACTGATGATGCAACAACACCATTTGCCCAAGGATCCATGTCATTTTGCTCAGTTTTTACCCTTGGATGCATTGCTTCTGAGCTCCCACCTCCACATCCTTCATGACAGTCTCAGCTGTGTAAGGGCTGGTAGTGGTGAAGGGAATGTTCCTTGTTCTTAATTCTGATCTTCCTTGGAATTAAGACTTTTTAAGTGCCCCAGCACTGAAACGGGGTTCTGGGGCAACGCTTTGGGAGCCCCCACTTAGGTTAAGCCCAGCACTTATGTCTGAGCTTGGGTATGAACGCAGTTTCTCAAATATTTCATTTCCTAGAGTGCAATCACTGAATAAAAGCGGATGCATTTGTTTACCAGGCCATGAATAAGAACTTAAGGGGAAATGCGTGAGATAAGAAAATAAGAATTGCTGTGTTACACCTGACCAGGTCCCTTGACCTGGGCATCATCATCCCCACAGTCAAATGAACCTGAGAGTTGCATGCTGTTCAGTTCCAGTAAGTTACTCATTTCCTCTTAGGAGGCCTTTGCTTCATAGACATAGGACAGGGGTGCTGAATCTCTTCAACCATTGTGCCAAATTTCATTTCTGAGAAGCTCTTGGGGGTTGTATCTCCTTGGTGGGTAGGGCCAAAGGCAAAAAACCTGGCGGGGGGGGGGGGATACCAGTATATTTTAGATGAAAGCTTAAGTTTTGGGAGAAGCATTCCATCTTCCAGAATGGGCAAAGAGCATACAACAGCTGCTAAGCCCCCAAAGTATAGGTGGTCAAGAGAAAGGGGCTGGGGCTAGGGGAACAAGGCATTCTGAGGAACCCCAGAGGGCCAAATTTGGCCACAGACCTAAGATTCAACCATTTTGCCATCAACTGATCGGAAGGCTAATCATGATCACCTCCTAACTTCAACCCCATCTCAGTAAAGATTGCCAGTGTGGTGCAGTGGTTAGGAGCATAGGACTGGGACCCTGGAGACCTGGGTTCTAGTCTGCACTTGGCCATGGAGCCAACTGGGTGACTTTGGGCCAGTCACAGACCCTCAGCCCACAGGGTTGTTATAGGAATAAAAGATGACCATAAGGTATGGTTTTCCCTTGGTCTGTAAGAGATAAGCAACAGCAGCCACTGGATCTAAGAAGCAGTGGTCTGGCCTCCCCATCATAACACTATTCTTTCATTATACCCACGCAAAGTGCTTCTTACTTCCTCTGACTTAGATCCATAAAAAGAATGTCCTTCTAGCAGACATGACAGCCCAATGGAACTTCTGCAACTACATGAAAATGCATCTGAAATGAAACCTTTAGTTTTGAATCAGAAATGCAAACAATACCATTTAAACTATGAGTGGGTATAAACAGTCCCTGAACCACACGCAGTCCCTGCTGCTCACTTCCATGATGCACATTCATTCGTTATGTGAGGGAGGCATCTGCAGCAGCAGCTATAGAGTGCCAAATGGGTCACCATTACATTTTCTTTCTTTCCTGCACCAGAAAGGTGTACAATCCATGAGGAGCAAAAATGGCCCCATGACATCCAGCATTTCTCCACTCCTGTGTTACACTGCTAGCACGAAGAACGAATCATATCAAAGAAAAGGAAAGGGTTGGGGTTATCCAGTCTCTGGCTGATTGTCTTCTTCATTCTCTGAATTCCTCTACACTAATCTGTTAGAAAAAAACTTGAAAACCTTCTTCTCACCTCATTCACTTATCAGAGCAGGAGGGTTCTGTCAGTAACTCTGGCACTCCAGAGATAACATCACTCTTCTACGCTAACAAATTCTCCTGCGGCTGAAGCCCTCTGCATTCTTCTTCCACTACACCACTGCTTAGAAGCTTCTCAAGGCAGTGAAGAGATGCTGCTATGAACAGAGCACTGAAGAACATGGTGCCACGTGACTTTCCTGCATCCACAAACTACAAGATACAAGGCATAGCTGGAGATTGAGTCTCAAACGCCTAATAATTCCCCCTTCCCAAATCGCCTAGGCCACCTAGACAACATGCTAACAACTCCTGTTTCAACAACAACCTACACTCAACCCATAATCCAACATCTGAGTGTGGATTATCACACTGTCTGAACTCATTCAATGCGGTTGTGCTGTCAGCAGATAGCAACCACTGCTGAAATGGATTTCCCCTTCCCCCAGCAGTCCCCCTGCATGTACCCGAAAGGCCCTCTCCAGAATAGAAAGGTGAAGTGGGGAGGAGAGGACACGGAAGCCCCCTTTCATGTGTACAAGCAGTCTTTCACTCATATCGGTTGCATCCAAACTGTGGTGCAAAGAAACCATATTTGCAACAAAGTGAATTTACTTATCGCTTTGCAAGATTGAAAATTGGGGGTGGGGAGAAAACAATGCTGAGGGTGTCATATTATGGGATGGCAACATGTTGTCTAAACCCAGCTCTGCTAACAAGCCATGGGTTATCATGCGGTCTTAGTACAACCATGCTAACAAGTCATGGCTTGGTTAGCATAATTTGTTGTCAGAATGTGAGCTGTGGATTATTCACCATGGTTTGTCTTCTCAGCTGGGGTCAGACAACATAAGCTTGTTTGAACAAGAACCCTCAGTTCAACAGCAACCCATTCTCATATCTTAAGTTTAGAACAGGGATTCAGAACTCCAGAGCTAGGATCCCAATCCAGACCTGCAGGAATGTGGATATGGCAAGATCCAGTCCCCTTGCCTGATTCACTGAGCATGTGGCAGTTTCCCAGCTTTCATGCAGGTTTTCCCCAATTCAAAGTGATCAAAATGCTCCACCCCTTTTTCATTTACCCTCACCTACTACTGAATGCAGCTCCCAGGAGCTTCTCCAAAGAGGAATTTGGTCCCCAGGTTCAACACCCCTATTTTAGAAAATATGAATGGCCAGCTGCTGTCCAGCTAGCAGGCAGACAGCCATGCTGTAGGGCCAGCCTGCCTTTATCTCTAACCTTTCTCCATAGATGTGTGTGTGGGTTTTTTAGTACGATTGTTGCCCTTAAGGAGGTTCCGCATGGAGGCAATGTCGCGGCATTTTCCCTATGAATGAACATTAAAGCATGCCAGTGGTGCGGTTATCAGATGAGGATAAACTATGGGAGAACCACTATGCTCATGTCCTGCTTGAAGGTATCCCCAAGTTGTCTTGCTGACCATGGTGAGAGACAGGTTAATGGACTAACTGGACCATGCCCTCAATCACAAAGTTCTACAAAGCTACAGAAAGTGAATTTATGGAATCTGCAAGAGTTCATTGATGCAGGGGATTTCAGCTGAGGAGTAACCTTTTGCCCTGACCATTAGAAGAACCCTATTGTTGAGTGGTGTGCAAGGAGTTCTGTACATTTGTCTAAAAAAGGCAGGGGGGGTGACCATAGAGCCATGAGCTGCATCCGGCCTTCCTGGGGTTCTCCATATAGCCATGCCTCCTTCCTCTAGCTACACTTCTTTTCTCCAACCACCAATCCTTTAGTGATTGCCCAGTTTCTCTGAATTTTCCTCCCATTCTAAAAGGTTGAAATGCCTCTCCTAAGACATCATGACTAACAGAACTTAAGATAAAATATGCTATTATATTTTGTACTTGCATCCTGCCTCACTTTGCTCTCAGTCCTGCCCACCAGTAGAATATGGCCACTGAGAGCTGCTGCAAAACTGAATTCAACCCCATCATTGGTATAAAGTCCTGGAACACATGCAATGCATCTGATTAAAAACCGGTTTAGGATACTAGGTGTGCTTCTGTAGTCATGAATATTCCACATATTAATTAAGAGTGTCTACAAGTCATCATGTGTCTCCGAGATAGCTGTAGCCTTGTCTTTAGATTATTATTTGAACAATGCATTAAGTCATCTGATTCTTATCAACCAAACTTTACCCAAACTCAGAAATAAAGGATTTGCCATGTGTTGGATTTCTATTAACTTGTTCATTTGACCATTCTATTCAGTGAATATCATATACATCTACTATTGTTTATACTGAGGTACTATCTAAATGTTAAATGTCTTCATTATTCTCTGTGGCACCATTTGATAAAATTGGTCATAGATCCAACCTGTGTAATGCAATGCAACAGGCTAGATTCTGCTAATATTGCTGATAGCCAACTGTGGTCGACTTCATTTTAATGTCTCTTGGAAAAGGGATCATCATGTATATGTTCTGCATGTACAGCATACAAGAACTGGTCACAGGTCACAGTCGCTTTAAAGGGAGGCTTTCCCACCCCCACTTCCACTGAGTGTAGTAGAAGATCTGAAGGTGGACTTGCCTATGTACAGCCATGCATCTCTTTTTGTGGAGCTGGGAGCTGTGCATTCTTGATCACATAAAGAAAGAATCTGCACACAGCTCCACTCACACAAAAGCACTTTTCCATTGCTTGCAAAACGCACTAAGCTTGGAGGGCAGGGTAAATATGCATCAACCCACTCTCTCTCCTTACACTCAGCAGACAAATGCGGAGACAGTCCAAAAGGAACTTAAAGATATACATGCAGATGTACAAGACATACCATGAGGCTCAATCAGTTGTGTGAACAACCCATAATGAGTTTCAGTCAATCAAAAGTTTGCCTACAATGTTAGTTTAACTGAAGTCCCATCCATTTCAGTCAGTCTGTTCTAAGCAGGATTAACATTGAATGCAACCCATTTGAACTAAACAGCTCAGCCAGGATCCAAAGAGCAGTTCCAGATCACGGAAGGGACTTGTAATAGCCAGGTAGAAGTTTGACTCATTTCTTGAGTAACTGTCTGCACACTGCTTTTGAAATCCTCCTCCATTCCAACAGCAGTTTGCCATGGGCTATGGCTGTGCTTTTGCGTAAGAAAAATACATCTAAAGCCCTCTTGTTTTCATTGATCTGGTTTCACGGTTCTTTAGAATTTTGACTGTTGCACTTTCAGGTGATGTGAAAGTTCTGTCTATAGTAAAATAGCTATGATTGCCTATTCACATAGGTCACTCACTACTTCATGTTGCAGTCATCACACAATGAAACTGGATGTATAAATCATTCCTATGATAAATATGAATGTGTGCCTTAAGCAGCGTACTCCACAAACCAGCTAAGACATTGTCACTGGAGGACTTTAGGCAGAGACTGGTTGGCCATCTGCCAAGGATTCTGTGGCTGCATCCTGGACTGCAGATCCTGCACTGAACAGGGCTTGGACAAGATGAACCTGAGATCCCTTTCACCTCTGGGATGCTAGAAAGATTAATTATACTGAAAGCCATTCTTATTTCTTTCTGGAATCACAGCCTTCAAATGTTACTCAGAGGTCCAAAGACTCTCTAGCCTGGTTTGCATGATCAAATTAAATGAAGGTGTCTTTTTTTTTTTTTTTAACAAGCCACAATGGTTTGTGGGCACCCATTCTGTAACCCAACCTTCCTTTGTGGATTGTCATGTCATTCATGTCATACAAACTTGGTGAGAATGGGTTGTTGGTGTGGTTAACAATTAATTCACAACCCTGAAATATCCCATGGGTTCTGGGTAGATTTGTTAACCATGATAGCCCACCCTCACTAGGCTTACATGACAGGAAAACCTCTGACAATCCAATGGGGACACTGAGTTACAGAACAGGTACCCACAGATCTTGCTCAGTTGGATCATGCAAACCCAACACAATCGGTTTCATACACACACTCCTGTTCTTTGCCAACTACAGCACCCCAAAGCTTGAGTTGTTTCCATTGGATTCTTCATATTGTATTAGGATAGGCTCCGATGAACATTGATGGAGTGTGTGTAACACACACACACACACAATGAACGTCTGTCCACCGCCCACAAACAAGAAAGAATCCTACTTTGGCTGCTCTGACTTAGCTGAAAATATCCCTGAGAAGCAACAAGCATGATCCCCTTCGGTTCTCTAGCAGATTTGGGAGTCAGAAAAAACATACTAGGCAGCATGAAGTTAGCATAACAACTGCCCACCCATTTTCATTCTTGCACAAATGTGTGATGCATGCTCGTGAGCTGTCATCCTTGGTGGTGCTAGCATTTCTATCTGGTTACATTGTGTTTCTATTCTTATGCTGCAACCCTTCAGCCATTTACTCTGGAGTAGTCCTGCTGACATCACCTGGCTGCAATCCAGAACCCATTTACTTCCAGGGCAGCTGTCAGTCTGATTGCTTTGGAGTGAACACACTGTGGATCGCAGCCTACCATTTTAAGGGCATAACTGGCACTTGGTCAGGAGAGGAGTGAGTGGGAGGATCTAAAAACGGGCCAGAACCTTCACCTGGAATCCAATCCAACTTTGTGGTATTCTCCACATAAGCATGCCCCTTTCCTCTGACTCCACCCACTTTAGGCCATTTCCCAGCAGCCCCCACTCCCCCCAGCTCTAAAAGGTTGGAATATCTCTCTTAAAGCTTAGTTCCCTACATGTGTGAACCCATGCTGCTATTTTGGCCCTGGTCCACAGCCAAACTCAGTACCTTCAGCACTGTCCACCACTGGAATGTGTCTCTTCGAGTTCCTTCAAACCTGAGTGTGGCCCTTGGGGAAGAAGAGGTTCAACACCCCTGGCTAGTCAGGAGGCTTTGTTAGGCAGTTCCTCTGAGCATGGACAGAGCCTGCATAAGAAAGTCTGCTTGAAACCATGCTGGACTTCCTGAGCCATTTCACACATTATAAAGCAACCAAATTTGGTGTGCCATCAATGCTTGCCATCAGGTTGCCATTTCCAAACACCTGTTTCTCATTTGCACACTTTAATTTTCAAGAGGTAAGCTTTAAGGTTGTCAAGTATACAACAAAAGAATGTAATGTGTGAATTGGTCCTATAAGTAGGGAACGAATGCATGTACACCTTAAGTGCAAGGGACGGAAGCATTCCAGATCCCACAAGCAGCAGTGTCGTTAGGCAAGGAGCTATCCATGGTGCTGAACATATTTGGGGAATGGGTTAAGCACCATGGATCAAGTCTAGGCTAAAGCCAATTGGATACACAGACCCAGTGATATCAGAGCCACCAACCTCCACTGGTCCGTCCTTTGCAGCACCTGTCAGCTCCCATCTATTTTCACCCTGTGAAGCAAAGTTAAGTGCTGAACTTCTTTATCCAACTTTGGCAGAGCAATATGACATGTAAATGAAGCTGTGCCAAATCTCTGAAATAAGCTGCAAGTTTTGCCAATGACAGAGCCGAGTAAAGATCTTGATGTTTGAGCCTTCAGATGCCAACAAGATGTTGCCAATTGGACTCACTGAGCACCAAGAATATGCTAGTCACACTGATACTACTATGTCAAGTAATATCTTGGACATCCTCTTGACATGCCTGAAAGAAGAACTTGTACTGAATGCGGCCTAGAGCTGTTTTCCAGCCTCCTTCTGTAGTGCCTGTATCACATCCTTCTCAAACCTGGTGCCATCCAGACTTCAGTATCAATGCTATGCTATGCAACGGCGCTAGTCGGCACGGTCAATGGTCAGGAAGAATGGGAATATTACCCAAAAGATCTGGAGGGCCTCAGGGTATGGAAGTCTGCTGTACTGAATCACTGCTACAGCTCCTTGGTTAAGAGACTGCCTGGTTTGATTTCTTCTGCTTCTCTTTCACGCAGGGGTGAGCAGTTGCATACCATTTTCTTGGCTGCAAGGAAAAATGCCTTGCTCTACAAACTGTGGGAATCACAGTCCAAAGCATTGGAGGGCACCAGGTGGCCTCTGCTTGTGCTAGTTGCTTTAGCCTTGAATTTCTGATCAGGAAGATAGAATGGACTGATCCTGCCACACCGTGGTCTCCACTAGCCTGCTTGTGTAGAAATATTGCTCCTCCCAGCATCAGCTTTGGGGACCATTTGCACGGTTAGGTAGTAAGATGAGTAGTTCTAATGTGGCTCAGCTTGTCCATCTATGAGCCTCTGAGAAAGTGCTTGGCCACGTGATCCCTTCACCAGGTATTCAGATCCCCCACTCCTGAGCATAGCAGAAGAAAAAGCACATGTAGCATGAAATATCTTGAGAGAGACAGTGTGGTGTAGTGGTTAAGAGCACGGGACTGGGACTCAGACGGCCTGGGTTCTAGTCCCCACTCGGCCATGGAGTCAACTGGGTGACTTTGGGCCAGTCACAGACTCTCAGCCCAGCCTACCTCACAGGGTTGTTGTTGTGGGGATAAGAGGGAGAAGGAGATGTAAGCTGCCTTGAGCCCTTTGTAGGAAAAAGGCAGGATATAAATCCATAAATAAATAAATATCAGGATCTGGACTCAAAGGGGAAGATACTGGAAGGATAAGCAAGATCATCCCTTGGAATGATTTTACTCCATATTAGTTAATAACGAACCAAACAGTTGTTTTAATAATAAATAAAATATATTTCCTGTCCAAATGTTCAATATTTTGAGAGACTTTAAATGGCATGATCCAAATAAGGTTAAGCCCAAATAAATCCTACTAATTTCACTGGAAAAAGTGAATTACTTCCTTAAAGCTGCAATACTATTCACACTTACCTGGAAGTAAGATTTACTGAACACTGTGGGACTTATTTGTGACTGAACATGCATAGGATTACACAGTGAGTCAATTCCACTGAAATTGGTTGGACTTCCAAATATTTATCTTTCATTAGAATGTTCCTGAACATGAATGTATCCTGAGGAGCAGGAAAAGACCCTCTGCCCGACAAAAGGCAACTGCAATTGAAAATGCACATAAGACACTTCCTAAGAAAAGAAAAGTCAGCATTCCATTGGGACAGCACAGGTGCAAATGCTCTGGTACTGGAAACATTACCTCTTCAAAGTACGAACTCTCCAAACATGCTGCTTCTCCATCCTTCTCTCACAGAGGCAGGACCAGTTAGAAAGTCGACTCCCTTTCTACACTGCACTACCTGACAATACGTCCTCCAGCTAGGCACTTTTAACCTATACCTTATGGTGTCCAATTTATTGTGACATTCAAGCAGAATGATTAAGCGAAGTCTCAGCCTTTTTCACTAACTTGCCACCGTCTTTCCCTGTCCACAGCATTTGTGGGAAAAGAACCTGTTTTCCCTCTGTGTATCTCAGAACAACAAACAGGGTGGTAGAAACCCTGAGAGTATGTGATCTAATCTAGAATTGAGAGGAAACATTGAAGGACTTAAGCTGCCGCATGGTCCATTTCTCAGTTATCACTCTAAATGCTGATGTGCATTATTTGTTTATGTATTTGTATCTGCAATTGTGGGGAGGGGGGGATGCATGCAGTGATAATTAGAGGCATCCTTGCCTTTTTCAATCAGAAGCTATTTGCACCTTGAAATTCATGAATAATGCATGTTATGCAGGCATGACAACACATAATTAGATGGACTAGGCCAAGAGGAATGTAAAAGGGGCCGGGAACCCAAGGATTGCATAAAGTGTGTGGGCATTTTGACATCTAAGATTTAGCTCTATAGCTCTATAGATTTAGCATTAACTACCTCAGCCTCATGAAGATAATTAAGAAGAAATGTGGGTGTCGAAAGAAAAAAAGAAAAAAACCAACCACACAGCATAGCAAACTATTCCCATGGATCGGCTAGCTTATTGCAACAGTTTAGAGCACAATTGGCAGACACCCACATTGGACAGGATTGCCCTTTGATGTTATTGACTTTATAAAGATGCCAGAGTTAAACATGATGTCCTGAGCTCATTGGTTGACAAGTTCCTGTCAGTGCAATAAATGTCAACCTATCTACTGAAGTTCTAATAGTTCATTGACTCCGTGAAGCATCAAATAGCAAATTACTCACATATTCAATTTAATCCAAAGATGTACTGTCTTGTATGTAGCTTTTCAATTGTATTCAGAGATGTTGTATGACAGGCAGGTCCTCTGTTTCCTTTTCATTTTATTTCTCTTTTCTTTTGCTTTTCCATTCTGATATACTCTTCTGGAAGACAGGCTGGTTTAATTGCCGCGAAGACTATAAGGCTCACTCTTTTGTTTTATTTTTATGGAACTTTTACAAAATTAGAAATACATTTAGAGTTTCTAGTCTACATTATCAATAAGGCCAAAAAGGAGTAATAGTCCTTCCTCACCTTGTTGTATATTCATCACTCATGAGCAATAGCACTGGGTTATAACTCCCATGAACAAATGAGTCAATAGCTGACTCTCCATAGACATTGCTTGCATCACCCAGTGCCAACTCAAATGAGATTCTTTTCACATATTTACATGCCATTCATTAAGGCTCAGTTCACACATATCTTTGGACCACTTGGTTTCTCTATATTAGATGGTGTATTGACTGGCAGATGAATGTGCAAATTGACTTCACTGAAAAGCATTGCATTGCAGATTATATGATAGGATATGAAAACTCCATCCATAGAACTAGATCAAGACTAAATCGTACTTAAGACAGACCCATTGAAATCAGCGGGGGAAAATAGTCATAGATTGACTTCAGTGGTTCTGCTCAAGGATGACTAAGGGTGGATCCCAACCATGGTGTTTTACATGTAACCGTCCATTCACTGATCATTCCTGGATGTTTACAACAATCGAGTGATCAGTATGCATATGCAGACCACTCTCTAGCTCACAAGGACACTCTGGAAGCTAATATGGATCCTGTAGTATGTCAAGGAGTTGTGGATCTTCTGCAGCAAATACTATTTCATTGAAGATCAGTGCCAACATAAAGGTTATCAGTCCAGGCAATCTTTTTGGAACAAGATCAATTACTACTATCACAGCTGAGCCATAGCAAGCATCTAAGTAAAAGCTTGATCATTAATACTCTTGGATTATTCTTTCACAAAGTATCTGTTGATTTAAAAGTCTTCAACACTTTCTTTTTGTATAGTACTGTTTTTAAGTTATCAATTTCAGGGCAAAAAGAAATCTTGCAAGTCATCTGATTTTGGGGTTGAATTCCCTGACTGGTATATTTTCCTCATCTCCTACCTTAACAGAAATTGCATGGCTATTCACAGCTATAAATTGTATTTGCCTTATAAGTCAAAGCTCGCTGTATAGCTTGCTGTAGTCTCTGCTCCCCGTATACCTTTTCTTGATCCCAAATAAACCACCTTATGTTGAACTATGCCACCGACTCCTCCATAAGAAGGTTTCTAGAAGCATTGAAACCTCCCTAATAACTATAAAACAAGATGGCCAGGTTGGAAGTAAAAGGTTAAGACTGTCTACAAACCTCCATTTAGTAGTTGCATACCGTGCGATCACAATAATTTATGGTAACTTGGGAAGCTATGGAATCTTTGAGAAGTTCTGATTTCTATGAATCCAATTGTTGATAGAATCATAAAGTCAGAATGGACTGAAAGGACATTTGGTTCAAGCCGATGCATAATAGCATGACTATTCAGAGCAATGACAACTATGCATATGATGTTCCACAAGTAAATCACAAGTGCTTTAAATGAGATTTCTGGAGAGCAGAACTTTCAGATGACTTGTACATGTATGCTAATTCATACAGCGGCCTTTGTAATTTGGACTGCAGATTGTTGGGCGTTCAGTACCTATCGGCACCAACCAGGATGGCTAATAGTCAGGAATCTTGTGAGTTGCACGACAAAAGAAGCTGGTGTAGCCTGGCAGAGTGCAGGAAAGCAAAGAAAATGCCAAAATCCCTATCAGCCAATGTGAGAGGGGAAAAAATCAAAGAACTTTAATCTATATTTCATTCAATAACATTCCCTTGAGAACACCCAATAGCATTCATTCACTTGTAATATGTATCTGATTTTCTCTTTCAAAGAAGATCCATAACAACAGATAAGCAAATATAACTACTCTTGCAGTACCATTATAGCAATCAATATGACAATATAAGCAAAACTTAGATCTGAGTGTGTATATCAGCAGCAGCACTAACAATAATATAAGCAATTGATACAATAACCTTTACCTACTCATGCAGTTCCTTTTGTACTGCAAGATCATGTATAATTTAATTATCTTTGTCAATTCTTTTTTATAACAATAGGACCCTAATGCTTTGGAGCATCACTCACTAGATATTCTTTTAAACAGTCCACTGAAATATGCAGAAAGTGCATCAGACTTGGTGCTGGCCACTGTTCATCAAAAGGGGCTGTTTCCATGCAGGAGACATTTCTGGTGGACAGGACTGTTGTCAAGGACCCATGCACCTCCGACTTGCTTCTCCTCTCCACAACCTGTATTCACAAGCCTCTATTTCTTTGGAGACCTCCTGTTCTGACCCAGGCAATGGTGCTTGCATGATGGAGCGATAACAAATGCCACACAGAGAATGAATGAACCTGCCATCTATGGAAAGTAAGCAGCAGCAGTGAGGAGGAAGCGGGAGAGGAGTAGGAACAGCAGGCAAAAATGCTTGTGAGAAAGTAAATCTACTGAGGAAGAAAGGCTCACTGAGGAAGGCTTACCCAAAGGCCCTCCAGAACCTGAAACCTGCACTAGGCGAGGAATCTAAGAGTGCCTTAGCCTCTGTCTAAGCTGAAGTCAGAAACTCTGGCAGGGAGAGTGAAGAAGGGACAGCCAAGATGTCTTTGCTGTTTCCCTTGGGTTTCCAGAGCTGATGTTTGTATCAGGCCAGCGGCTGACAAAGAGAAATCAACAAGCTAGTGTGACAGACAGCAAACATGGCAAGGTCAAGGATTCATGCTGACATGGCTCCCAAGAAAGCCTTGGCAAGCATCTGTCTCCCTGGACACTGCTGCTGCTGTGTGATAAATACAGCATTTTACAACCATTTCTGAGCCTTTGTCTTCCTCTGTAAACAACACCCTTAGGAATGTGGGAAGGCCACAGCCAACTCTGATCGTTATCCTGCCTCCGTCTGCTACTCACTCTGGCCTTATTCACCTGTTGCAACCAATTCCTGGACTGTTTAGCTCAAGCATTGGTGGTGGGTGCTGAAATAATTTGCCTCCTGCCCATGTGCCACTTCTGCCTTCAATTAACAATATGGGGATGCCCTATCCATGGGTGATTCCATGGCACAGGAACCTAGAAATGCTATTATTTGGAAGTTAGAAGCCCAGAGTTAACCCAACAATAGCCCTGCTCTGAGTTGCTTAACACTAGATGTCCGAGAACTTCTACGCTGGCACATCATGAAACTACCCAGAAACAGGGCTTTTCTCAATTATTAGCTGAACCTGGAAACAGAGATGCAGGGGGAAATCACCACACTTGTTTGCTTCAACTTGCTGACAAGCAAACCATACTCAAATGAATGATACACCAGGAGCTGATAAGCTTGATAGGTGAAGGTTCTATCATTCCATCCTATTACAAGCCCTTTTGGTATCCAAACATTCATAGCTTCCTTCTTTGTCACGGCACCTCAGATCAGCTACCTGCAATGACTGCCTCATTCTACTGAATGGTAGGACCAACCATAACCATAAATATTGTTATTTTTAACAATAAAAAGTATTTCATAGTGAGTTTGAAATGAAACCTCCAAATGAGTAAGATATTGCTGCCGCTGCCACCACCACTTTTGATCCTTCTTGGGAACTCTAAGATAACTCACAACATGAATTAAACCCCCATGCAATCCATAAAATAAAGAATAATTAAAACCCAAGCTAAAAAACACCAGAAATCAGATACAGAAGAGGAAGAAAATGAAGTCAAGCCAAAGTCTCTCTAGAATACAAAGGCCATGTCTCATGTGCTAGTCAACTGGACCTCTGGTGGCAACTTCTCTAAAAGAGGACTCTCTGATGATGATTGCAGTGGCTGGTCAGCCTCCTTTGGGTGAAAGATAGAATATGACCATAACCATGAAACAGCCATTACCTAAGTGGCTGTAAGTGATAAGGAGAGTGAGTTCCACCCACTTCTGTTACCTTCCATAAGTTGGTATGAGAAGCTTTTCTACTCATGAAAGCTCCATGCTGATTTTTCCATTGTTCTATGTCACCCAAGGAACTTCTAGGAGTCAAGATGACTCCCAGCTGCAGATATTTACATCCAATTCACAAAGGACAACATAGCAACATTGAGAGGGGTTGTTCATCCCCTCTCAATCACATGATCAAGTAATAGTAAGCACAAAGCAATTGTAGTGGTAAAAGTTGACGCATCATCATGACTACAAGCACACATAGCTACAACTCCAAGGAGCATTCAAAAATATAGACAGCTGTATTGATCCATATGAACAAACCAGTTTTTTCAGCTTTCATCTTCACCACAACCGAGTCTGATATAAAGCCAGTCAGTTTCAGTCACCATTCAAGATCAAACAAACCCCAAAATACTTTGCATTACATCAGAAATAGTTGACAATAATAGGTTGTTTTTAGGAGAATCAATATAACCCCCACATGCCCCAGCTAACTGTGAAGACTGGAGTTAAGTTCAGAAGAAATTGGGAATCCTACAGGCATAACAGGCAACATCATCAACCATGCTATCAAGAAGTCCTGGCTTCAACAATGAGTTTCCTAACTGCACCACAAGCTACACCTAAATAGGCTTCAAAGGTTCTTCAGATCCATTCATGTCCGCCTGGCAATAGAGGATTCTTGAACCAAATCATAGTCATGCTATTATATTATTAAGGCATGCCTTTCTTGACTTTTGGTCTCCTGAGCAAAGGGAGCAAGGAGCAAATGCAGAACTTCCAGGAAAGCACCCAGCCAGTGTCCAGACAGATCTGTTATCAAAGGGGCTACTCAGGAGGCCAGGATTCCTAGGATATGGGATTGAATCAGGATGAGGAAGCAGACTCATCTGTGAATGATGAAACTGCAGAGGTCCAGGAAAAGGTGACTCTGACAGGGTGTACTTAAAGCCTTCAGCTTCCTCTGGACATTTTATTATATTCTGATTTTTTTTAATCGTTATTTTTATCCTGCCTTTTTCCTTTCAAGGAACTCAAGGTAGCTTATACAATTTCCCTCCTCCCCTCAATCTGATCCCCACAACAACAAACCTGTGAAGAAGTTAGAATCTATGACTGGCTCAAAGTCACCCATGAGCTGCATCTTGGAAGTGATACTCTACTTTTTATAATCTTGCAAAGAATTTGAGATGGCTTACATGATCCTCAACTTCTCTATTTTATACCCACAATCCTGGTGGGTAGGGTAGGGCAAGAGTCAGCTTCATAAGGACTAGAACCCGAATTGTCTGAGTCCCAATCTGATATTCCAACCACTGCACTGACCCTCTGTGCCACTGGTCTCTTTATCACATGTAAACAACGGCCACAGTCTAGACCTCCATGGGACTATATATAGTCAGGACTGTTCACACCCATGCCAGGGGGACTGCTTGCACAAGTGGAACTATTCTTGAGATTTAAACAGCTAGGATATGTCTCAGCTTGGGCAGAAAAGGGCTTATTACCCTTCAGATGTGCTCAGGTGGAAAGGTCACCTGTGCTCACCTGTACCAGCCCCAGGTTTGAGGGTGAGGCTTTGGGAAGATGAACTCAGTCACCTGTTCACTCATCATCAGTTCCTCATCATGGTCACCACTGTACACTCGCTTGCCTTCTGGGCCAAATCCACACAACCACCCAGAGGGATAATAGACGGGAACTGGAGATCGTTGCTTTGTCTTGTCAGAGCTTGCATGCTCAGAAGGGAATGATTAGCAGGCAGTGAGAGCAAGAGATGCAGCAGGACTAGGAAGCACCAAGGGTGGGACACCCACTGGGGAGGTTTTTCTCAGCATGTGCTATTAACCCTTGGAATTAGTCCTCAATTTCAGTATTAATGCACCAATGCAAGCAGAGATGGCACAAGATTTTTCATCTCTAAGGCAGGACATCTAAGCTGCACCCCATTCTACCATAATGGTAACTATAACACATTATTCGATCAAGAATACGTACCCTTTTATGATATTCCATGATATGCCATGAGAAGTGAATCACGTTACTCCACTTAATGGTAGGTCCTGCAAGATGCCCCCAAGATGTTTGGTAAGAGACAATCACATGTTTGATAGCAACATAATAAAAGCTCAGGCAATCCGATTTACCTACAGGTTAGTACTTGAAAAACATTGTGAGTCTTACCAAAGATCTGCCTTGTGGGAAAATAAAAGCCTACTAATTCAGAAACAGCAGGGGGTGGGGAGAGAGATAAATTTCACAGATTTAAAAAGACAGCATTTGGGGCAATCTCATCTCTGATGATTTATGAGTCTTGGAGACTTCTGAATATCAGATCACCTGCATTTTTATGAGTCAGAGCTTTTGGTGGTTGTCAATATACACCAGCAGTTATTCAGCAGTCTATCAGCCCAAATAGCAATGCAGCTGCTCAGGTAAGGTCTTCAAAAGGAAAAAAAAAAATCACATCTGTTAGAGCTTTTAGCTTAACTTTCCATTTAGCTTCAATCCTTGTTAATAGAACCACAAAACATCAATTTAATCAAGTGCTTTTAGAATGGTTATTAAGTATTCCATAAGAGAGCACTGGCTTCAACTCTACTGCAAACAGGAGGTTGTGCTAGACTGAACTAGTGAATCATGCAAACCTCACATATTCCAAACCAATAGAAAACTTGCAGAACTGAACTCATTTAGAAGTTTTTGCCAAGGTTTCAGTTCAGAAGATATAGATTTCTGTGTGAGCTTTCAGGAGAATAAGTATCTTGTATTTCAACATGCCAAGATCAGGGTTTGTGCCTAAAAAACATTTGGATTGTGCATTTGAAACTTAAATTGCATGGGACTTGCGCCTGATTTCTAGTTTTCTATTTCAGGACATCTGTCTACCTGTCAGATCACTCTGGCATGTAGAGTGGTAAGGTCTACAAAGAACTGAAAAACAATCCGGTGTGGCAAAGCCCCCTTGCCACTTGGAACTATAACAGAGACCTTACCCAGAAATTCTGGCAATGGGTGACTCAGATTTTGTACCATGACTTGCCTTGGCCTACAGGTGTTCAAGAAATGCTAAAAGTCTAGCATTAGTTCTCTTCTTTGGCTAAAGCTCAGTAATGACATTTTTGCTGTGACCATGTTATGCAGCACAATCCAATTCATGGTTACTTAGTCATAAATCCTATTGCATTCAGCAAGACTTATTTCCAGCTGTATAGGATTGCAACCTGAACAAACATTATTCAGACCCAGCTCACAGGAAAAAATCTTGACAGGATGAAGATGCTATTCCTTTCTAATGCGTATGCAAAAGCTTTTGATATGTTTAACAGGTTGTAAACTTAAAACTTTTTCTTTTGTCTTACTGAGGAACAATCAGACAGTCTGAGAAAGTAAAGTCTTCATTAATTATTCCAATTCCTTTTCTCAAAATAAGCAAAATAAGCTAACAAGTATTTAGAAACCAATCTGTAGCAGTTTCTTTTAAAGGTATAGCAGCATGAGATCATGTTTTCAGGGACAGCAAAGGAATATTGGCTGCACATGTGTGTTGGGGAAGTGTGCATAAAGTGAAGTATTTACTAAATATGGGACATTTTCACAGATTTCTCTTTTATATGGTAGAATACTAATTTATGTAATATCAATCCATCATAGCAATATATAGCTTGTTATATTTTATTTTGTATTGCCATAGGGAAGAGGCCATAGGGAATTCATTGATTCATCCTTTTCATTGGATGAATCGAATCCCCTTTTCTGGTAAAATATCTTGTATGGCCTGTGTAACTCACTGCACCTGTGCTTGGTGCTCTCCTTTCCTGTTTGCAGGATCTGCAGTCATTGCTGGGCTGCCTCCCACTGGCAGCCCAGCCCATGGAGGCCAACAGAACAGGCATTAGTGCCAGGGATGGAGGAAGGAAGCCCAGGTGGGCATCTGCCTAGAAAGAGTCTTTTCAAGGTGTGGGACTGCAGTTGTCCCACCGCTGCAGTGCGGGGGTGGCGGAGAGAGTGAGGGAGATGAGCTGTGTGAGGGCAGTCACCCTCATGGCGATTTCCACACAGAGCCTGCTTGCTCCTCGTGGGAAAGGCAGACACGATGGGAGCAGCCTGCTTGTTCACAATCGCAGGACTCGCCTCACCAGTCTGACACAGCAACCAGGTTCATGATTCGGGGCACTCTGTTCGAGGCACTCCATTTCTCCCCTGCTGACGTGAGCCTCTCCGAGGCCCAGCCGCGCAACTGACCTACCACCATAATGCCCCGCTGCCACAAAGGCCCCACCGCCATGATGCCGGAGCTTACTGGTGTCAGGGCATTGCGGTGCTGGGGCATCATGGGAGAGTAGTTGGGCAGGCCAGTAGGAAAGAAAGGGAGTGTGGAGACAACCTATCAAACTGCTGCTAGTAGCAACTCAGAAGTTGCTAGGCAGGGCACACTAGTGGAACACGGAGGCCTGAAACATCTGCTGCTGCCGCCATGGTCACTTGCCACCAAACTTGCTGGCAGAGATGGAGCAGCCATGCAGAAACATGGCAAATGGGGTCACCTGTAACGGCAAGCAATGGTGAAGCATGAAACCTTCAAACTGTCCTTTGGTTCTCCATGGGGTTTCACGGAAGCCAAAGGGGCCGTGCTTCACCAGACTTGCGGAAGGAACACACCACACGCCCTGCATGGTTTGTTGCTGGGTGTGAATGCAGCCACTGCCTTCAGCTATACCGAGCCCAATATGTAGCTCCCCTGAACTGTGTAAACAGTCTCCACACCATCACCAGTGTGGTTAAGAGCATGGGACTGGGACTCAGGCGATCTGGGTTCGAGTCCCCGCTCAGCCATGGTGCCAACTGGGTGACTTTGGGCCAGTCACAGACTCTCAGCCCAACCTACCTCACAGGGTTGTTGTTGTGGGGATAAGAAGGAGGAGGAGAATTATGTAAGCTGCCTTGAGCCCTTTGTAGGAAAAAGGCAGGGTATAAATCAATCAATCAATCAATCAATCAATCAGTAACCTCTGAGCCAGTTCAGACAGCATCTGGGATTAAATCCTAGAGTTTCTTTTCAAGCCAAAGAGGTTATGGAAATGGCTGGACACTACTTGATGAGTTCCCCTCCCTTCTTGAAATGGAAAATAATTATAGATATGGGCCTATCCCATACTAGAAGGTTCGCAATCCTCTTGGGATGTAGGATATTTTGATTTCTTCCATATACGAACATTCAGCATATGAAATACAAGACTAAATCTTGCCACACTTGTTCCATACATCCTTTTTGGATTTAAAGCCAAGGAGTGTTGTAGTTTACATACTTTCGGGATAATGGAAACAAGAACATTAAAGAAAAATCAGTTGATTGTTTGGCTTTTGAGAATCTTTTTAAATTGTTCATTATCATCTGAGACACACTTGTGCTTTATATTTAAAACTGGGGGGAATTGTGAGAAAACTTTTATACAGCCACACTGACCTTTCCCCCATCTCCTACATTTTGTACCTTTTAAGTGTTCTGGAGAACTGAAAACCTGCACATTTTGTGGAATTTTGGTTGGTTTTAATTCAAGTATTGTCCGGCTGTAGATCTTGCACCTTCTCCCCACGCCATGCATCAGCACAACGATTCTTGTTTATGTTTTCATGATCTTAAAGATCAGTCACTTTAAAATTTACCCAGTAGTTGAGACCAGCATTAAACAGCCACACATAATGACTGACCTCGGTGGAAGCTCTTTCACAGATGGCGATAGACAATAGATTTGACCACAGGGTCAAATGCATCTGCTGGTTTGTAGATCAATGGACCACACAGGAATTCTTTCACAGGGATTCCAGGAGCAGGGACCAACAAAGTGGCATTTGGCCATCTTCTAATAGATATGAGATGACTAACAGGGTCTGGATTTCCAATTAATGAGAGATTCACTGTCTCAAGAAATGAATGACAGCACACAAATGAGTCATTTTAATAAGGGAACCTTTGGCCTCATGCATATGAAATTTAATATAAGTCTAGTCTCTGACCACAAGCCATATGCACTGGCTGAAGGAGACAGTGTGGTTTGGAGACGCTTCCAGTAGGGCATTTCATTTTACAACACATTGACACTGTCACGGTAAAAAACAAAACAGTCCCATAGTTCTTGGGCTTTTTCAAATCATTTATCTGTGCACTTTATCACAACAGTTATCCATGCTCAGCCAGGAAGACTCTACAATGGGAGCTACCAGAAATCTATTTACCCACAACCTAAATTCAAATGTAGAGGAGAGAGCAGAAGAGACACCTATGGACACAATGCACACTGTGCAAACACAGCGGTTGGGTTCAGATAACATAACAACCCACGGTTGTCTTTTTACCACTGTTGGTCTGTCAAACTGTCTGAACCCACTCATGGTATTTCGCCATGGTAAGTTTGCTCAACTGCTATAAGGAACAATGGTTTGTTTGGTGGCTTTTCCATACCACCATGGTTTGTCATGTTGGCTGAACCCAGGTTCATAGTTTCCAAAGTCCTGGTATGCAGCTACCACAGAGTCCTCTGGAAAGAGTTGTGGCTGTAGGAGCTCCTCTAGCCATCCAGCCTGTATGAGGAGGAGGCAGAAAATTTAAACAAGGAGCAGTGCACCTTGGAAGTGATTTTCAGATACAGAAGCTGATGGGATACATGCCAAAAGTGGGAAGGCAGACAGTCAAATGGCTTCAGCTTTATCATGGCTTTCATTATCTCCACTCTATCAGGCAGATCATGGTAAAAAAAAAAAAACATGAACCATGGTAACCCTGAAGGGTTGTTTGTCATGCTGTGAGAATGCAGCCAATATGTATGCATGCATTTCATTTGTATAGTGCTCAATATGCTGGCGTGCTGCTCTTTAGCATCAGCATTATTTGGGTTCAAAAGGCTGAATTTGTGTTTTGGAGCTCAGAGCTCAGACCCCACCTCTGACTTATACTGAGGCAAGTTACTTTTACACAAGTTCCCTTCTTTTAGTCTGACCAGTTTGCCTTTTAGGAAATGAGGATTTGGTGACTGGCCATGCCAACATTGCAACCATTTTCTAAGAATGCCAGTCAAAATTCCAGATCTGCCTACTTGAATGCAAGGGACACCAATATACACTGACTTATAAAGGTTGGGACTTCTGACTTGTGTCAACTGGCTTACATTTCAAGATTAGCATCAAAGGTTCTACCTGTAAGCCTGCTCCTAAAAGCACTTGGGCTGCTGGGCACAAAGGGCAGGGCCTTCTTGGGAGTGGCTCCACATAATTTTGTAGAACTGTGCTCCAAATGATACCCACCAGGCCCCAGCACTGCAGACCTTCCAGTGAGCCCAACAGTCTCACTGGTTAGCTGAGTTAGGTTTCCACTGCACCCTTTGTTACTGCCAGGGCTTCACAGCAATGTTTTCACTCTTGTATTTGTTTTGTACAGGGGTGGCGCAAGGTATAAAAGACCCACTGGAACCACCAAAAAGCACACATTTACGTATGCTATATTACACATGCTCTAAAGTGTGTGTGTGTGTGTGTGTTTACGTAAGGGCATTTAATGGAGGGCTGACAGAAATATTTGAGAGAAGCAGCGGGAAGGGGAAGCTGCTATAGGCAAAAAGTCAGTTCTTCCAGGAAAATCTGATGCAATGGAGCTCATCAGACCCCTCTGCAAGTGACCACGGAGGGCAGAGTGGAGAGCAGCTGGCCCCAAGATGCTCCTGCCCTAGCAGCCGGTCCCTGCCTACCTCTGGTTTTGTGCCGTTACAATTGCATGCTATCTTGTTAGGCTGTTCCTTCAAAGGCAGTTCGTAAATTCTTTTTAAAAGTTATTTTTAAAGATGGACTCAATACATAGCAACAAACTCAATAAAATATTTGCAAATTAAGATCAACTCACTTCCAGCAATTTCAGCCCCATGGTACAAGAAGAGTATCCAGATTTCAATCATGGAGCTCCAATGGGCAGGATTAATCCCAGAAGTGATTGTTGGGGCTTGTGTTTGCCATTTTTATTTATGTTTTATTTCTTTTGCTTCACTGCCTCACCAACTGTGTCTTGATCTCCCCCTGCCCCACCGTGTTATTCACTTGTCCTTCACATCTTCTGCTCTCACTAAGGCATGTGGTCAGAATCTCTCATAGTTTTAGCCAGGAGAATCAAGAAACAAGAAGCAGAAATATACTCAAGTTCTAGACACCAGATACCCAGATACTTTGTTCCCTGCTCAGACACTAACTTTTTAATGCCTGCCAGAGCACATGAGAGTAACCCAGTAACACCAGTGAAATCAATTCCCAGTTCCTTGGAGCTGAGAGTGTAAGAGTGCATAGACACAAGCTGTAACTGGCAACACTGAAGGAGTCGACAGAGGGCCAGCACTTCCCCAACGAACATATTTATTTATTTTATTTATTAAAACATTTCTATGCCGCCCCATTCGCCGAAGCCTCGGGGTGGCTCACAACATAAAGTAAAATACAAAAATAACAATATAAAAATAACAATATAAAATAAGTCGCCCTGGCCAGATAAAATAAGCAAATACTGTTAACAATTAAAATGGTGCTTAAATAAAAAGGTCTTCGCCTGGCGCCAAAAAACAAATAACGATGGCGCCAGGCGGACCTCTCTGGGGAGCGCATTCCATAGATTGGGCGCCACCGCAGAGAAAGCCCTCCTCTGAGTACCTACCCTCCTAATTTCCTTCACGGAGGGTTCCCGGAGAAGGGCCTCTCCCGCCGATCTCAAGGGGCGGCCGGGCGTATATGGATATAAGTGTTCCTTCAGGTAACCACCTGCCTTATTCTCAGTGTGTTCTGTTGCTGCTCTATTTAATTATAACAGAAACCTTCCACATCTCCACATGGTTTAGTGGCATCTCCATCATCTGCTTTTCTGTGTTTTCTGTGCTAGAAGCTCTGAACATTTGCCTTCTTCTATATCTTGGATTTGCTAAATATCGCGATTCCTCAATGCAAAAATGATATGAGGGAGCACGATCTAGTTTCCCTAGATTGTGATAATCCCAGTTTTCATGTAGGAAATGCAAGTCTATGGCCCAGAGATACAGAACCTGTATCCAACTGACAGCCCGATAAAGCCCACAGGCCCTCCAGGGGTGGAGCTTGGGTTTCGCAGGAAGTACCTCAGCTCAGAAAGAGCAGTGGGGTGTGCTGGGTGGGGAACCACTGCTGTTATCTCCAATGTAAGACTGGAGATTACAGCAGGGATGCGGGTCATGCTTCCCATGTGCCAGGGCATGTGGCCACATGGGCCCAAGCCTGCCTTCCTCCTCCTATCCTTGCTATTAAGCATCGGAGCCATTTCTGCTTCCTCCTCCCTGTCTCCTTCCCACCATGATATGTGAGCAAGATGGCAAAAATGTCAGAAGTTCAAGATCCTGCGTACCTGCACCCAGTAGGATTCGAATGCATACACAATGCAAAATAAGACGTTTATTCAGTTTGAAAGGCATGAGTTGAAAAAATCTGGTTTTCCCGCCACAGAACTTGAATTGCCCGAATGCAGAATATTATGGTTTTGTTATAGATTATTGCTACTATATATTTAGGAAATAACTCTAATAATTGATTACAAACATTTATATCCCATCCTTCCAGCAAGCACTCAGGATGACTGACACAATGTAAAATTACAATAATACAATAATAATAGAACAACAATTATTAAAACAATATAAAGCACTGCATCATAAACTAAAAAAAGAAAAGGGAGGAAAAGAATAGGCAATGTGACTGTGAGAAAGGAAAAAAAAACTTAAAACATCTAAAACCCTTAATTATTAAAATTATTAAATAAAAAGCTCTTTACCTGGCACCGGAAGGAGTATAATGTCGGCGCCAGGCGGACCTCTCTGGAGAGCACATTCCATAGTCTGGGCGCCACTGCAGAGAAGGCCCTCCTCTAGGTAGACACCCTCCATAACTCCTTCAGAGAGAGTTCCCGGAGCAAGATCTCCCCTGCTGATCTTAAGGCGTATGAGGCAATATAGGGAAGGAGGTGATCCTTCAGGTATTCTGGACCTAAGCCATTTAGGGCTTTATAGGTTAATACCAGCACCTTGAATTGGGCCTGGACTTCAACTGGGAGCCAGTGTAGCGGATAGAGGACCGGTGTTATATGAGAATAACGAGCGGCCCCCGTTGGCAACCTGGCAGCTCTATTTTGTACCAATTGAAGTATCTGGATCATTTTCAAGGGCAGCCCCACACAGAGCATGTTATAGTAATCCAACCGGGAAGTTATATGGGCATGTATCACCGTACTTCAGTGGGAAATGGAGACCCATTAAAGTAGAAAACATGGTTCCTCTGCCAGTGGGAGCAGCATTGTCTGCAGCTCCTCCTCGTCATTGCTATCATCAGCATGCTTGCCGGTGGACAAAGAGTTCAGAGCATCTGCTGCTCCTTCTTCACACCACCATTGTCTGGCGCAAATAAGGAGGCATCCATGGCAAAGCGAAGCAGCAGCTCCAGGCGGCACCGGTCAGTGAGCCAGCCTTTCACACAGCCTCTGCTGCTCTTCTGTAGTACTTACACTTCATACGCATGAACAACACCGTTGAGATACGTGGAATCTGCCTTCTCAAACCAAGAGTGCTGTAAACGTTCGAACCCAAAGGTTTTTCCCTCGTGTTTCTTTGCAGCTTCACAACTAGGTGAGAAGAGTAGCATGTTCACAGCTAGCATGTTTTCGTGCAAGAAAGCCATGATGAAGAAATTCTGTGCCATGTTCACAAGTTGCATTTTGTGTTCACCATCCATTTCTGATTTTTAGCATGCCTTGGGAACTGGCTGATTTCAAGGAACTTCCTGTTCCTTTAATTGGAGGATATGCTAAAACAGGGAGAAATAGTTGTACATAGGGAACTAGGAAACATGCAAAATACGCAATTAAACATAAACAGTTCCTAGTAATATTAGAAATTTATTTATTTATTTAGAAAATTTCTATGCCACCCCATTCTCCGAAGCCTCGGGGCGGCTCACAAAACATCAATTAAAATATAATACACTAAAAATATAAAACGAATTAACAATATAAAATAAGTCGCCCAATGACCTCAGCCAATTAAAAATATTAATAGAAACAATACTCTTGTCAGAACCCTGAGTTCATTGACATGACTCTCCTTCGTATAATCAGGATTAATTTAGATTTCCTGACAACGGGAAGAAATGAGAATCCACCTCTTTTTTTCCTTGACCTTTTCTTCTTGGAAAATCAGGCTGGGATCAAATCATATTAACCAAACAGATGGCTATAAAGACAGCTAGGAAAAAATGTTTATGGTTTGATTTTTTCTTTCTTTTTTAAAGAGAAAATCCTGGATAGCCTGTTATATATAGATCAAATATAACTCTTTTCACTGGAGGGCTGCAGTGGGGGCTTGGTAATAAAAGCTTGTCTTTAATACTAGAAATGTTGAACCTTGTCTATTTACTGTATCATATAATTTTACGCTGTAAAAAAGAAGCTACTTCTCAATGGCAAATCAGCTGCTTTGCATGTGTAAAATCCAACATCCAGCCTTGGTATCTCCAGTTTTAAATATCGCCGAACAGGGCTGGGAAAGATTCCACCATGAAATGTGGAGAACAGCATCAAGTCAGACCAGAACTTTCCCTTCCCCAGTGACCTCCACATGGGTTAGACAACAATTTCCATCCTCCCCAGCCAGTGTGCCCATTGCCCATTTGACAGGAGTTGATGGAAGCTGAACTTTTCCATATCCAGAAGGTGCCAGCTTGGGGTAAGCAGTAAAACTGGACTATAGGGACCAGTAGTTGTATCTGCTACAGGTGACCATCATTCCAATATCCAATCCTGGCAGGGAGGGATAGAGAGGCATGCTTTGCTTTCACACTGACTGTATTGTAAGACCAGTAGTAGGCATTCTGTTCAGTTCATTCAGGAAGCATCACTTCGCCACCTAAAAGCAATCTCTCACTGCAGCAAGGATTGGTTGCCATGATGCTGACGGACAACCAGGAGTGTGTAATCTCTCTTCCTTTTATCTCATGCGCCTGAAATAAGGATTTTCAGTTTTTAAAGCAATGCATTCCTTAGGGAGTTCTTGGTTGGCAACAACTGCTTAACATGCTGGCTGTTAATCCAGCCTTTCCTTGCTGCTGTAATTCCTGCACATCCACCTCCAGCCACCCCTGCCTTGTTCCGACGCTCCTGTCCCAGCATCAGTGGCAAAGGACCAAAATAGGCTTGCTGTTAACTGCATGAAAATAACTTGCATGGATGTGCAAGCAGCACTACTCAGAAAGGTGGTTGGATCTGAACAATACAGAAGAGGCAAAGAAATTTAATTTTGCCCATTCCCAGCATCCAGATGAAAATCTTCTACATCTAAACTGCTATTTAATTAAGGAAGAATAGTCTCTTAAGTGCAATGGGAACAAATGCTCTTCATTGTTTTTGAGGAAGGCTTTTAATAGAGAACAGATTTCCCTACACAGCCACTTTTACCTAGGTGACTCTGTAAAGGATGCTGGCAGTTTGCCACAAGTTTGCCCATTACTCATTTCCTGCTTCCACTGCCCATACATGGAGCCAGGGCCATGAAGGGTGGCAACAGCCACGGAAGACATGATTTCTTACATTGGAATAGCTTCCATATAGAAAAACTGAGCAAGACCCACAGGCTGGTGGGCCAAATCCAAGTCCCTCTGGGTTTGCAAGATGGTCCTGTCCCACTGCTTTCCTCTACCTGACTTTTGGAAAGATCATTTTCCATGTTTGGAAAGGCTGAAATATTTCTCCTAAAAGTATCCTTGCAGTAAGAGTTTAACGCTCAACAGTAGTAGTGGGTTGGCCATTTGGGCTGAGCCCACCATCAAAAGTGGCACCAGGAACTGCTTTGAAGCTGAATGTAGCCTTCTTGAAAGAGGTCCAGTGCTCCTGACCAAGGATATGCCATCTCTGCCCTGGCAGGCCTTCTTTTAGCTGTATCTGAGTTTCAGAGTACAGCTTGTACTATTTACTATGAAAAGGATGATGGACTTAGGAGAGGTTAACCTCCAGTGAAGTTAACACCCTTCCGGGCTGTGTTTGAAACAAACGCTTTAGCAGCACCAACTTTAAAAAGACACCATTGAAACGGCTTTAAATGCTGAATTAAAACAAACACGGCTTTCCAACATCTCCCTCCAAACCAAAGTCAGGCCTTGAGGCTTTAGGAAGAAACATTATTTCTACTTTAACGGATCCACGAGAACTTCCAGACGGGCATGTCCTTTGCAAGGTAGGAAAGCTGCCCCTTCCAGGGTTGACGGAGAAACGGAAGCGAGGACATCCCAAGGCACGTGCCAGGGGCGCTGGCAGCTACAGGCTGCTACCGGCTAATTAAAAGGAAGCAAGGGAAGAGCAGGAGGCATCTCTCTCGTGCCTGGTGGGATTGTTGTGATTCCTCCTCGTAATCCGTGCCGTGGTGTCTCCGTCGGAGGCAGGCGGGGGTATCATATGACATCCACGTCAAGGGTGTGCAGAGCGGAGCGCTCGTGTGGATTCCAGTCCCCGCTCCGTTCACGGCGCTGGAGAGACTGGGATCCCGCGTTCCTCCTGCCTAACCCTAGCCAGCTAGCATGAAATCTCGCCGTCCCCATCAAGATCAAATGGAGCGCCTCAATCAGGGGTGTGCCATGATTACCTCTGCCACGCAATTTCCACTATCAATAATTTAAATCTGTATTTGCGGCGTGAAAGCAGGAAAAACAACGAGGGGAGGGCGGCGGCGGCTCCTTGCAAGAGAAATTTGGACAAGAAGGTGGGGGACCGGATCTTCTAAAAATTCTCTGCTGCTCACCCCCCTCCATTCACACAGACAAGCCGGATCGCCTTTAGGGGGACGTTCTCCACCCGAGACTTCTTCCATGCGGAGCTGACTTTTGCAAGGAGGCGCTTTATCATGTCTTTCTTTCTTTCTTGAGGCGAAAGGTGAGTCGGGGGTTGCTTCTGTCTGCCTTGTTCATGTCTGGGAGAAAATCCGCGGGCTGGCGGGATTGTGCGCGCTTGCCCGCTGCCTGTTCTCTTCGAAAGTGACTAGTTGCAACGTTATCCGAAGCCTTCATTAATAAAGAATGTTTGTTATTATCTTGATTGCATTCTTAATAGGCAGACGATGAAGAGGTCAGTGAGGGAGCTATATTTAAATGGATCTGGTTTGTTTAATGCACTAACAAGTAAGCTAATATTCTTCCCGCTTTTAAAGAGATTTCTAGCATTTGGGGCTCTCTCAGCCCTCCTTTCCTGAGTTCAGAACACAAGCAGGGGACTTTGCTTTCGTGCTGCTCTTATCCTTTCCTTGTTCCGATTCCGTTCCGTGGAAACGGATCTTTACTTCTCGGGCCGATTCCGCCTTGAAGGAAGCGTGGACCGGGCTGTAATCTCTGACTGCTTACTTTGAAGGAGTCGTATGAGTGAATCGCGCTGTCGCCCTGTGATGAAGAGGGGATTGCGACTCTCCAGCCCGAGACTGCTGGCAGGCTGAGGCGGGGACTGGGAGGACGGGGCTGGGTTTCAGAACTCCTCGAGAAGCAGGCGCAACTGCCCGTGTATGTCGGCTTTCTTGGCATGCTACGTGGTCGCTTTTTTGCAACTTTGTGTATTGCACGGCGGGAGGGGGCGCAGGAGAGAAAGGGGCCAGGACAGCCGGGCTCTTGGGGCGCCCCGGGTCGGAGCGCGCCGTGGATTCGCTCCCAGAGGCGGGGGAGAGCTCGTCCATCAAACCTGGGCCACGCCGGGACGAAAAAGTTTGCAGGAGGCGAAGGGGACTCCTCTTGCCTAGGCGCGGCGGTTTTGGCAGGGGCCCCGGGAGTTTCTTTGCGGAGTACATGGAGGGGGTGGGTGCGAGGCGGCGGGGCGCGGCTCCTTTAAACCGGGCGCCCCGGTGCTGGTGCTGGGGAAGCAGCTTGACCAATCCAAGCCCCAACGGAGAGCTAAATAATTTCTGAGAGAGGGAGCCAAGCGCGCGGGGTGGGGGCGCGGGAGGCTCGTGCGAGCGGCTCCTACGCCAGCCCAGCCGCGGGGGGAGAGGAAGAGCGAGCGAGCGAGATCAGAGGCGCCCAACAACTTCGCTGCCCTCCCACCCTTCATAAAGCTTTGATGAGACATTTGAGCCGCTCGCTTCCTCCCTCCTGCGTTTCTGGAGCGGCAGGAGGCGGCTGCGGGGACTGGACGGGCAGCGAGACGATGTGACTTTCCGGAGGGGACCCGAGCAGGCTTTGTGTGGACGGCAAGGTAGGGGAGGCAGCAGCCGGTGGACCGGCGCGGCCGCGGGAAAGTTGACTCGGCGAGGGAGCGCGGCTCGCCAGAGCGAGCCAAAGAAGCCCGTCCGAGCAGCCCCGGGAGGGCTCTGGACGGCGTCGCTGCGCAGAGCGGGAGGCCCAGCGAAGTAGGACGTGGGGCGCGTGCGGGGGGGAGAGCTCCCCCCTCTCCAGGGAGAAGGGAGAAGGGGGATTTAGCAGAGATTCGGGCGGGACGGTGGAAAGCGAAGAAGCGGCTGCCCGGGGCGCCGGGCGATTCCCTCCCCGTAGCTGCTGGGGAGGAGAGAGGGCGCTGCCCTGAAGAGGGATCGACGGAGCAGCCGCGATGCCCGCTTGGTCCGAAGTTGCTTTCGCGGAGTTCAGTCGCGCTTGCTCCCAGCCAGGTGAAGTGGCCGCCCGGCAGGGAGCGATGAGAAAGAGGCTCCTTTTCTTCCCATCTCGGCGCACGTCGGAGCTTCCATGGACCGTCTTTGTTATCTTCTCTCCTCCCTCCCCCCCCCCGCCATCTTTCTGCGCTGTTGATCCTGGCGCGGGGCACCCGGGCAGCTGCGCCAGGCACCTGCCGGGTTCGTGCGCTGCCTTGGCTTGGCAGTGCTTGGCAGCCAAGCGCTCGCTCGCTCTCGCCCTCTCTCCGGTCGTGCCACCTCTGCCCAGCCTGTTGTGCGCTCCCTGCTCTCACGCTCACACGTACTCGCCCGTCCTCTCCAACTTTGCCAGCCAGGGATTTCGTTGCCACGCACTTTCTCTGCTGCGGAAAGCCCAGAGGCGGCTGCCAACTAGCGTAGGCGCGGGACACGAGAGAGAGAGAGAGAGAGAGAGAGAGAGAGAGAGAGGCAGGCGCACGTTGGAAGCCCACTCACTGGCAGGCGAGCAAGGCAGGGCTTCCCCGGCTTGTCCATCAAACGGTACGTTGGGAGGCAACCAGCCCGCATAAGTTGCAGGAGACGAAGCGGGTTCGTGGGTGGCCTCCGCCGCCGTGTTATTATGGGGCTTTCCCCTCCTGCTTGGGGTAGTTGGTGCAGCCGGGCGGCTTCTTAGGACCGCAGCTGCAGCGCTTCAGTGGGGAGCAAAGGGCGAGATGCTAGCGCTGTGCGAGGGCGGGGGAGAGTGGCGGCGTCGTGCAAGCGGCGCCCCCCCCCCCCGCCTCCCGGCCACTAAGCCAAGCAGCCCCGAAGCCGCGGCGCATTTGTGGCCGTAGTTCCGCGGAGCGAGTTTGTTCGGGTTTGTTTTTGTTTTCAATGGCAAAGGAGGCCCTCTGCTGGCCGGAGATGGAGGCACCGCGGCGGAAGGCCAGGCGGCGAGGGTGGGCGGTCTGCCGGCCTCGCATCTGCGCGGCTCGCTTCTCGCTGCAGACCCGCGCCCGGGTTGGCCCCAGCGCCAGAGAAAGGCGTCCTTGAGTAGCATGGCAGCGTCTGTCAGGGGTTTGGGATGAGCCGAACTTCTGAAGGAGCGCCTCCCTTCCCAGTAAATAACACCAGCCAGAGCCGGTGAGCGCTTTCGGATGACGCCAAAGGCGGGGAACTTGGCAAGGCGGCCAAAGCGGTGCTCCTCCGTGCGATATAAAGCGGGGAAGGCGGAGGAATTAGGCTCCTGCTTGTAAGCATTTCTCAGAAAGAAAAAATGAAAAATTACAGGGAGATTCCTTTTCATTCCTAGGATTTATCCCTGGTTGCCTAAGTGACTGTCGGAAGAGAAGTTTCAAAATATTTCGGTATAGAAATCCAGCCGAGCACAGAGTGATATTTACAGAGAACTAAACTGACCCAGGGCACGGCGTAACACGAGGGACAAAGATGAATTGAGATATTCGGGGGAAGTCGCCGTGGAACGCGCGAGGTCAAGATGGAAGAAAAATGCAGCTTAGGGCCAAAACAACCCTTGCTTTAAATCCGTACCTAGCAGCTATGTCTTCTACTCGCTTTTATCCTAGAGTAGGTACAGAGGTCCCAGACTGGACTGGGACCCTATAGTGTGTGTGGGGAGGTGCGTTTCAGATCTGGAGTGGGCCACTGTGCCTCCTCGAGAGTAAAAAATGAAGCCAGGCAGAATCCTATAGATAGTCACATGACAGTGAATTCCATTGAACCCACTGAAAAATCATCTGTAGGCTTGCACGCTTAGATGGCTTTTGAAGGGGTTAGGCAAAGATCATACATTCATGAATGATGCATCTATGGACACCTTTTTGCCATGACACCTAAATAATAGGATCTTCTAATTTAGAGGCAATATACTTCTGGGCAGCAGATTTTGTGGCCAGACCAGGACAGGCTTATCCCCACTGTGCCTTGCTTCTGACTTTCCTGAGGCCTCTCTGTCTTGTTTACTCAGAAGCAGAATGGCGAAACCTCCTTGCACAACAGCACTGTGATACCTAATTAACGGAGAGGAGCCTGTTGCAGAGTTCAAAAGGACTGCCAAGTTTACCTGTGTGGGGCCGGGGTTGCTGGATCCTAGATTCCTCCCCCAAGGGAGTAGTTGACTGTACCACTGCTCATTCTTTCCAACATTGTGATTCAAAGATCAGCCTTGAATGTCGGTGGAGAGACCCCAGGAAACAAAAAGCATCACCCATCCCTCTGTATATTTCTCTTTACACCTTGGGCAATGTGAAGTTGTTCTAGCTGTGGAGGGAGCTGGGATTTGTGGCGGCGGCATAGCCGCGTAGGTATGACACGCTGCCAGAGGTTATAAATGGAATGTAACGGGAAGCAACCCTTTGGCCGCAGCTCAGAATTATGGCATCTACGCCAGCAAGTGAGGCTCAGTAAATGAACGGAAAGATACACTTGTTGAAATGTAACCTTTCCTGGAATTTAAAACACGCCGGTTACCATAACTGGAATTCCAAAGCCATAAAGTTATTTGTCCTTTTTGTCTGCCTTGGTAGACAGAAGACTGTGTGTGAATGCTTCCAGTAAATTATTAAACTGTTTATACTTTGTGTTGGATCTGTGGAAGAGAATGGGGGGGAACTTGTTTTTTTAAAAAACCTTATTGTATATTACTTCCACTTATTATTAGGAGACAGAAGATAATTCTTCTCATTTGCCTTATCAAATCAGTGACAATTTACTTTTTATCCACAAGGGGGGTTGGGGCAAAACTAATTCTATAAAGACAGTGAATATGCTAGTCTTCAAAACAGTGGCAAGGAACCAAAGAGACTCATGCTTCTGTCTGTAGTGGCACACAGAGGCTTTTGCAATACTCTCATCAATAGAACTCCTTTGGAGCAGTGTAAAAGGTGTGAATGTGGGCATTGCCTGTAGCTGCCCCACACGTGCACTGGGACTTGCTATGGAAGGAAGAGTCTGAATATGTCTGGTGTATTGATGGTCCTTTGCATCCTGCCTCCTGATTGGAAGTGAGAATCCCCTTCATTTCATGGGAAGTTTACTTAGTATCACAACTCCATTTCTCTTTCTCTACAGCATAAATACTTTTCATTTCAATGGGTATTGTGGTTGCTATACCCATTTAAAGATTTGGATTCTTAAATAACTGAGATATGAAGCTATTTGTCTTCTAAGAAAAATATGCAACATGTCCTCAAGGTCAGCCTCTACTCTAGAGGACTGGAGAATGGCCAATTTAAGGGCTTTTAAAAAAAGAAAGGATCCAGGAAATTACAGACTAGTTAGCTTAATATTTGTTCTGGGTAGATTGGGCGAAAACATTGTTAAACATAAAATTAGTGAAACTGTAGAAGGACAAGCCCTGCTGAAAATCAATCAACATGGCTTCTTCAAAGGTAAGTCATGTCTCACTAACCTTTTAGAGCTCTTTGAGAGTGTTAATGAACATCTAGACAGGGGTGCTTCTGTTTATTTATTTGATTTATAAAACTGCATTCAGTAGTCCCAGCTGGGACTCTGTGGAAGCATTTTTGACTATAAGATTCTCACCAAAGACACCTGAACAAACTTGGCAGCCATGAAATAAGAGATTCTTTTATAGATCTGCTTAGAGAACAGAAACTTGACAGTATAAAAACGGTATATTCTCCAAAACTGGAATGTAAACATTGGGGTCCCATAGAGATCTGTACTGGGGCCAGTGCTTTTCAGCTTGCCTATAAATGATTATGAGCAATCAAGCTGATAACACCGAACTATTTAGGATAGTTAAATCCAATAGGGATTGTGAGGAGCTACCAAAGGTTATCGCCAAACTGGGGAATGGCCATCAAAATGGCAAATGCAGTTCAATGCTACACAGTTGTGAAGTGGTGCATTCTGGGGACAAAAAGCCTGGCAGGTGGGTTCTGGATTGGGGTTATGATGATCACTCAATGAAAATATCCCAATATGAGGTGGCTGTGAAAAAAGCAAATTCTATTTCAAGCAAATTAAGGAAAGGGTTTTGAAATAAAAACCCTGCCAATATCACACTGCCTTTTTACAAATCTATAGTGTTATCACACTTAAAACATAGTGTATTCTTTTGATTACCACACTTAAAAAAGAATTTTGTATAGTGGGAAATTGCAGGAAAGAACAATTTAAATGATCAAGAGGGTGGAGCAATTCTGCTACAAAGAAGGTTGCAACATCTGGGACCTGTACAGCATAAGCAGGTCTACAGAGTCGTGCATGGTGTGGAAAAACTGGATGGGGAGATCTTTTTTCTTGCTCTCCTACCATATTAGAACTTCATGGGTCATCCGATAAATAAACTCGGGCAAGAAGGGGGCTGTTGCACTCATGTCCTGCTTGTAGGTGTTCATGGGCAGCTAGTTGGCCACTATCTGAACAGAAGCTAGACTAGATGGACCATGGGCGAATCCAATGTGGCTCTTTTCTTACGGTTGCTCAAGATCTGATAAATTGAGGTCAGCTTTCTCCAATCTGGTGATTTTCAGAGGTTTTAAACTACAGTTCTCACCATTCCTGACCAGTGCTTAGACTAGCTAGGTAGATGGTGGTAGAAGTCCAAAATGTCAAGTGGCAGATCAGAGAAATCTGCCTTATGTGTGTGCTTCTTGGAAGTGTGAATACTTAACATTTATAAAGCACTTCAGTATGTTTATAGCAATCCACATAACACTGAGTAAACTTTTACAGCAGCTGTGTTAAGGTCCTTCGGTGCAGAAAGTGAGGCTGATAGCAGTGGATTGCCCAAGGTGTAAGAAATGTACTTCTTGTAAGCTCAGGGTTATGGTTTCCTTTATGGAACTGATCCATCTTATAGTTGGACTTCTTCCTCTTCTTCTGCCTTGAACTTCCACTAGTATTATTGTCTTGCCCAGTGATTCTTGCTTCTTCATAATGGGCCTTACATCCAAGTAATTCTGTTTTGGATTATGGAAGAGGTCACCTGAATATGGTACTGTAGAAAACATTGTCTACTAATTATTTCTGGATGGCTAAACTATGAATGAACTGTTTGGCAACTTTGCTCTGCACTATTGATTGCTCTATTTCTTCAATTTTTTATAAGATTAAAAGAGTAATGTGTTACAACCATGTGCATTATTATTTTTTCCCAGAATGGCCATTAGCCTCTTGCCTACAACATTAAAACTTTTTTCAAAAGTACTTTTTTAACTTTGTTATACCTTTTTTTTGAGGTTATTGCCATTTTCAGATCAATATTCATTACTTATTTATGCTTCTAGTAACTGAGTTTTAATGTATGCAGAGAATCTATCCTGATAGTATATAGCAAGTACCTGTGTAATCTTTAATTCATAGATTGATTTAAAAAACTTGGAAATGAAACTAATGGGATATTTATAAATGCATGCACAGCAATGGGCCATGAGTGTACTGCATGAGTTAAAAAAAGAAAAAAGAAAATAGTGATCACTCATATAAACTGTCCCATTGAGTGAATTTCATTGAGTCACTGTTTGGCGGCAGCATGAATGAGAGCCCTTTGACCAGCTATAGGCCTGTGTCATCGATACATAACCTCAAAGCAATGATACTTCGTATTTAAGTCCATGTACTAAGATGGTCTTGCCAAGGGCTGGAAAAATCACACATTGGTTTACCTTGGTCCTCTGAAGGTTGAGGATAATGCCTATGAATTGAAATTTAAAAATTTAAAAATTCTTTGAAAGGCTTGTAAAAATGAGACCAACCTTAAAGATGTGTGTGCATGCTTGCTTGTACAAACAGCCCCAGTTCTAACAATCATCGCACTGCAACGAAGCACCCACCAGACGTGCCAGCTGGTTTTCCCTCATTGCCCTGGCTGGTTTGGCTTGTCACATCATTTGAACCTCAGTGTCACGGCTTATTTGAAGTAACAGCAACCCTCATAACCCAACTAAATAAGCAGCTTACCCAGTCACACACCAGGTGTGCCAAAGAAATCCTCAACAATCAAATAATTTCAGATTTCTATGAACCTGACCTCCAGATTTTGCTGTGGACTGGCTTTTTCCAAGTCCTGCAGATTCCATAGACTTCCAGACTGTCCCCCCCGCCCTCGCCACCACTTTGGGGGCAGATTTGTCCATAAGTTCATTAATGAATGCATATTTGTACAAGTGCTCGTTAATACAAATGAGCGCAAGTAGCATGAAAAGCTGGCTAAAAATTGTCATATGGTAGACATCATGTGACATAATGAGAAACATTTGACAATCTATGAAATACAGGAAATACTTCTGAAAATTCGTGCATTGCTAATGCACATAATTGTAAATATCTTTGCAGTCCCCAAATCAGCAAACTTTTTGCCATTGGTTTAGGGCAGCAATGCATTTCATCTGACCTTGATGTTGATTCCACAACCAATTTCTACTCCTGAGTGAAAAATGGTTGAAGGGACATTGGTCTGGTGAGAGCCTCTGGACATTTACCGATTTGTTTTTCAGATGAGGTATAGCATCAAGTATGCTTGGGATTTTGCTTATTTGTTTGCTTGCTTGACGAACAAGGGAAAATGCACCCTGTAGGTTCAATTAGCTATCCAGTTTCATTCAATTGGTACTGGGATTTTGGTGATGTATCAGCACATGCTGGCAGTTGTCTTGGCAAGGGGATCTCATATTATCCACAATCATTTTACTGTGTTCTTCCTCAGGCCACAGAATTTCTGTCTAACATTGCTTTCCAACATGCATATGAGGCTGCTAGGTAAGATTATGTCATGTGTCTTTAGTACATGGATATTAGCTGGCTCCATTTCTCATTATACCTAGGTCTTTCCCAGTGTTTGACTATGACTCATGTCTGGTTCTGAGTGAGCCAAGTGGAAATCAGTCCCAATATGAAGGCAAGCTCAACAGCAGTTCTCCCCAACCTAGGCCCCACCTGATGTTTTGGGCTACAGCCCATCATCCACAACAATTTGTCATGTTGAGGCTGATGGAATTTGTAGTCCAAAACATCTGGATGGGTCCAGGTTGGGGAAAACAACTTTATATCTCGAGAGTGGAAGAAGGAAGGAGAGCAATCAGTGACGAGGTTCTGCTTCTCACCGGGTTTGCATGCATGCACACTGTAGATGCCAGGGGAGGTCCTACCATAAAGCAAAGGGAGGTGGTCGCCTCAGGTGGCAATAGCCAGCCAGCATAAAGCATTGGAGGAACACACTGGATGCTGTATGGCTTGTCCTGCACCCTCAAAGTTAGTCTGTTACCTGCAGATGTGGAGGAGGAAGTTGTGCCATAGTCAGTGCTGAAGAAAGATTCAGCTGCCAGGCCAGCTGTCCTTTGCATGTGGAATGAGATGGGACGTCGTCATGTGTGGTTTTGTTGTTTTGTTTTGTTTTTGTTTTGCCTCAGGAGTCACAATGTGTTGAGTTGACCCTGGCTGAGGCATTGCTCCTCCAGGAGCAGCTAGGTACAAAATCAAAATGGTAGTTCTACACGAAACATGATATAGCAATCCTGTGTATGAAAGGAGGACCCATTCCCTAAGTTTAGCCAACTTAGCATCACTGATTGACAAGGGAGAGGCATTGCCAGGCTTAGAGAATTACAAAGATAGAAGTACAAGGTAAAGTTAGGAACACCCACCCACAAGGAATTCATTGAGGATGGTATTTAATTCTACTCCCCCTATTTCACATACATTAAAACAACTCTCTTTTTCCCAGTACTGATCCTTTAGGGTGCAATCCTATGCATATTTAGAGAGGAAAGAGTACTAAAGCTTCCAACATTTGCCAGCCAGCCATGTGGGGAGGTTGCAGCATGTTTTCCTCCTCTAACCATGCATAGGATTTCATGTTCAGAATTTTCTTGGTGGCATTGGAAACTGGCTCCTTAATCAAGCCCTCTCCAGGTTCCCCACTTCTACCCATATATGGTGAGCAGGACACTGTCCACTGCTTCCACCCCAGTTTTCACTGTACCTTAACACCTGTAGGTGTAACAAACTCTTTACCAAGGCTCCCTTACACAAATTTCACATGCGTGGAAGGAAACAACTGAATACCATGACTGTGGTTTTCCATTCTCCTGGCAAGACTCAGTCTCATTAGTTGTTCTTTAGAACAGCCCAAGCAATCCCACTGCTTGCTTGTCAGTTCATTTTTCATTGCCTGAATTGCCAGACCATGCTGAACCTCACATGCCAGGCCCCAAAAAACTATGAGGACAGGGGATAATGGAAGCACCGGATTGCAACAGGTTGGCCCTGATGTCATCTGGATCACCTGTAATAATGGAATGAATGATACTGATGGGTTTTCCAACTGTGTTCATGGATTGCCTCTTCTTTTGCCCATATTCAGAGCCAGCAATGGAAACTGGTGCCTGAGGGTCCGGAACCAGCCCATTTCCACAGGATTGCCCCAAGTTCCTGCTGGTGGCAAACACTGAGAAAGAGACCCTCCTCAGGGGGAAACAAGGCTCCTGTACTCTTCCCTCGCTTGTGCAGGGGAGGAAGTTTCAGGGTCTCCGTTTGTGTTGGGTCAGCCGCACATGATTTTCCCATTTCTCTCCCCTGCTGCCAACACTACCACTCCATGGAGGCTTCCTCTCTGCACAGGAAAGACCCTTCGGAGTATGGTCAGGTGGGGAGAATTAACTACTCTGAGGTCACCCAGTGATCTGGATGGGTGGGTGGGTGGGTGGAAGCAGATTTGAAACCCAGACTCCCCCAGCCTTGATTGACCAGCACTGACTCACTAGCTGTGCAGCCTGTCCGGTATGTGTGAAAAAGGGTTCAATCCACTCCTCCATCAAAGGTAGAGGAGCCCCCACCCCTTTTGCATCTGGCCATCTGCCTCATTTTATGCCCACCTCCTTTGCCCTGGGCCCAGCTGCTCCTAGCCTAGGTTTTGCCTCTGATAATAAGGATTAGAGAGAACAGGGAAATTACAACTCTCTGTGTTTGGGCAAGTCTATCTTACTTGGGACTGAAGATAAGACCACTACTTAACTCCTAATATGAGGCAATTGAAAAAGAGCTGTTCACTATTGTTTATTTAATGAAAAGAGATAAAAAGAAAGGCCTTTCTTTGAGACTCAACAACACAGAACAATTTTCCCTCTGTAGTACTGCCACTTAGTGTTCAACTTCACTGAATCACAGCTGGAAAACCCATTTTAAAAAATTGCACTCTCTTTTAGAGCCCTATTTTTCTTGTTACGAGGAGGATGTCATCTTTTGGAGGCTCTAAATTGCGGTTGGCTTAACAAGCCAAAAGACTCAAACATTTTATTCTGAGCCAAATAACTTGACTGAAGGCAAAAGGGTGTGGGCATAGCAGGGAAGGACAAAAGTGCCTCTTCTGTGTTGTGTGTTGTTAAAAAATGCTGTAAATGAGGATACTGAGAACATTTGTAGTCCAAAACAAACAGCTCCCCCAGTTTTGAAACAGAAAAATATTTGCCCTTTATGGATGCACACCTATGCCCATATAGCTAAGAAAAAGCTTGAATGAACTCAGTGGTTCTTACCCCTGAGTAGAGATGCCTAGGCTTACATTATATGGGAGCAGGCTTCCCAGCACTACTAAGTTGTGATGGCCACTTCACTATACCCCTTTGCTTGACACTCCTGGGGGGGGGGGGGAATGTATTCAAAAATGGCATGTTGAAAAGAAAGAAAAGGGTAGAAACCTTTCAAGTGAGTGTTTAAAAGCAGAAAGATTCTGTTAAAGTGTGCTTCCCATAATTGCACATACGTTGAACTTGATGTCCAAAACCAACCTTTTGCTTCAGTACCAGTGAACTCAAATTACGGCGGAGAGGAACACTGTACCTCTAAACAGTTGTGGCTAGAATAAGGTCAGGCTATTTTCCTGGGGAAAGAAGTCAACAGGATGCTACTCGAACAGTGAGCAAAGGATATCTTTATTACTAGCTGCAAAGCTTGCTCTCGTTTTAAGTGGCTGCCTCTTTAATATCTATAGATGTTGTTTCCAACCTTTGATTTATGACAGCGCTGGAAATGTTAGTCTGTGCGCTGTTCGGCATGGCAGAGGCTCCTATGTGAGCGGATATATTCCTTTTTATAGGTTAATTACTAACCTGCATTGACTTGTTTTCGCATAATTGTTATGAACACTCAGACCCATCCCCCACTACAAAAGTGTAGCTTAATGGAACTGCAATCATCTCTAAGAAGAGTTTATATGCTGGCACACTCTCTTGGCCACAATTGAACTGCTTCTTGGAGAGTTTTGTTCCAAGTATGCACTAAAACGGAGTTCTGCCTTAGGAGAAAGAACAAACTCTCTTTGTATGTCACCAACACTAGAGGTACTGAAATAATATGACCTTTCCTGTTCACCAATAGGGGCAAACATGTACAGTACATGCAAATGTGTCTACTGTAACCTGGATGAGTTTGTTTGTTTGCTTGCTTGCTTCTTTAGGATAGTAATGAAAAGTGGCTTTGGGAATCTGCATTTCCAAGTGGAAGAACAACAAATCTTGTGTAGTTTGACTTTATTAATAAGTGGTGGATTGGCTCTGAACCAATATCCATTACATGTTTACAGGGAGAAAGTTCATATGCTAGAAGTCTAATGGAAAACACTAGTTAAGTTTAAGTATTTCTCTTTAAGTACAGATAGTCCCTGAGTTACCAATGTCTGAGTTATGAACAACTGGCACTTAGGAATGAACTGCCATAAAGCCTATTAATTTAAAAAAATTACTATGGAAAATCATCATCACCATGAGGGGTGGTGGAGCAAAAGGGGAGAGAGAGGGCCTCCAAAGCATCTTCATAGAGAGAGAGGAAGTGAGCAGGGAGAGAGGGAAGAGCTCCAAATCATCGCCAGAGAGAGAGGTGGCGGGGTGGGGTGGGGTGGGGGCGGGGGAAGGGGAAGGGGAGAGAGGGAGGCTCCAAAGCATGCCTTCTTGTTCAGTTTATTCAGAGAGGGAAATATCTCTATTATTTCCTTGCTGCAAAGAGGAGGCATTGATGAGTTGGGAGTGGGTAGAGATTATCTGCAGTTTTTCCACTTTCACAGGGCCCCTGTGCCCATATCCCTGCAAATGTGGAAAACCAACAATATATGATCCAACTTATTCACAAATATGACTTAATGAAAATTAGTCTTTTTTTTTTTTTTAGGAATTCTTTTGTAACCCAGGGGCTGCCTGTATTTCTCTCTATTTATAAGCTCAGCTTAGTAGCAAGGTCCTTTCCTGGAGGACAGTGCAATTAGTTAAGGTGATCACTCTTAGATCAGGCTGTACGTTCCTGTAGAAAAAGTCTAGAACCAAATGCAACCAATCTTGTTCCCACAGCTTCTATACCCACTTTCCAAAACCCATGATAGTTTGGTGGTTTCTCAGCTTCTGTGCACTTTCTGTCCCCATTCTAAAAAAAAAATCTTGCGTGACTATCCTAAGACTTAGTTAATGGCAGCAAGAGCTTTGCGCTACAATATGCCAGTATTTGGGGGGGGGGGGTAATTTTGTACCCCCATTTTACTTTCCATTTGCTCCCTGGCCACCACTGGAAAGCAGCCCTTGAGAGCTTCTCCAACACTGAACTCAGCCCTTCAGTTGAAAGAATTTTCCCACCACTGTTCTAGACGACCCTCTTGGATCATCCTTGTTTTCCAACATTGTGGGAAAATAAGTTGAAGGATACTGTGCTAAGACCTACAAGCAATCCTGGATCCATTTTCCACTCCTTTGGTGCTGGGCTTGTGCATGATGTAACAGGTTTTTACCAGGACCACTAGAGTACAGCCAATATTAACAATTGTTCTGCTACTAGGACAGAGTGAGCCGGTGTAGCAGGGAAAAAATTAGTGCGATACCAATCTGGGTCTGTCTCTGTCTCTGTCTCTGTCTCTGTCTCTGTCTCTGTCTCTGTCTCTCTGTGAAGACAAATGTTAAAGAATGCTCCAGAAAATTATCTTTCTTCATAAATACACTTCATTTTCTCACACCTAAGGCGGCCACATGCTGGATTCAGATGCCAAGAAATCACAACAAGGCCAAGACTGGATGATCATGTTTCCAAAAGCAAAACAGTTTTTTAGAATAACCCAGCTGCTGGAGGGCCACCATCAGTCCTCTTACTGTTGGACAGTATCTGTGACATTGCATGTCACAGCCACCTTGCCACACTCGCAATATTATTTTTTGCTAGGAGTGTTTCGTACCACTGTGGTGCTGGCTGAGTTTCTCCAGTCCAACTTGCTACATTAACGCAGGCATGGCCCTGCCCAAACATATGATCTCTCCATGTTGAAAGATGAACTCCTTATGCTGCCGTGAAAAGCACTAGCAAAAGAATGTGAGGAGAAATGTTTCCTAGAAATAATTCTAGATAGAGAATCACAGATGGGATTTCCTCTTAATCAAAACAACACCAACAGTATATTTTAGCTCTGTCGATAATATATTCTGTTGGTCTCTCTTGTCCAATCATTGATGTCATCAAGAGAGGGACACCATTTGTTTTACAGTCATCACCCCCACTTCTCTTATCAGAAAGAAAACTCGGTATGATGTTTCAGTGACTATGCAAGATAAAGTTAAAAAGTAACTTCTCTGTGTTAGTGACTGCACTTATTATTGCTTTATCTGTGAACGGTTGTTTTATAAAAAAATGTTGACCCACAAATTATTTAACGTGCCGAAATGCAAATACTGGGTTAACTGTAGATCACAATAATGAATTCTTCTGAACTGGCTAAAACAGCTTGGTTATATATTACTGTTGGTACAGTATTTGTAATGGTTTGGTTTTCTTTAGGAAACTAACAAAGCTTCAGGTCCTAATAATGTTTGATTCCCAGAAACTTGTAGGATTGGATTCAAAGGAAATTAAGTTTGCTTGATCCCAAAATTAGTCCTGACTAGCTGGTCACATTGATGCTTATAGGTCTAAACAATATCTGCCTTCTTCTAGATCCAATCCATTTGGTTTTTAATTTTTAAAATGCAATCTCATAAGTAATGGAGAAAGATCTAACTACAGATGCTATTTAATTATTATACTTTTTCCTTTCCTCCTGCAAGAAACACAGGGCTACTTATATAATTCTTTTCTCCATTTTATCCCCACAACAAACCTGTCAGGTAAGTTACAGCCTTATGTCCAGGTCCTAGTTAACTAAGAAGTCATATTCTGAACAAATGGAAATTTCTGGTTAATCTTTGCAGGCAGTACCACCCATGAGCCTAAGGCAGAACTTTAGAAAAGCATGAATACCTGGGCCTAGATCATGCTTTCTCAGGAATGAAAGTTCCTCTTCATGGCCTCTGTGCATCACACATATGGGTTCTGTGCCTCTGTGGAGTCTGCAACCAGAAAGATTCAATGGCTATGAGAGTTTTGGTGAGAAGCCCTCCCCAACCCTGACATCCATATAAAAGGTGTGAGTTTCTGTCATTTCCCTCAGTTCTTCTGCAACTGCAGAAGGCCTGCATGCAAGGCCTTCCATGCCTTGAAAAGTTCTCTCTCTTTTCCTGAGCATTTATTCTTCTCCTCACTTTTGACAAACTTAGCATCTTATTCTATATACCAACATTTTCTCCTCTGTTTGTGAGCCCTTTCCCCTCGAAAATCTGCTCCCTTTCTGACCTACCCACCAATCCGAGAAAGAACCCTTCTTCATGCTTCCCTCTATCAGACCTGCCTTATACATTGTTCTTCTCACTTACTTCCTTCTTGATGTCATAGAGGGCACGATTCAGGAGCTACACAAGGTGCAGTGCTAACAGATGGGCACTTGCTCTGCTTGTGGTGCTTGGGTGAGGGACATGTACTCGACCAGTGCCCCTACTGCCTAGCCTTTACTAAGTAGGCCCTCAAGCATTGAGCTGACCACTTATGTACTGAGCTCTGGAAAATGGTTCTCCATGTGGTTTACACCCCAGGCATGCCTGCACTCGCTTGCCCATCCACTGCTGCCTCTGGAACATCACAAAGGCCCATGCCTTCAGCCGTTGCCGCTGCTCCATCTGTGGCTCCATTGCCTCCTCTGTCTCCAGGCACTTCTTTGAAACTCAACAAGGCGAAAAAGTTGGCCAAACAGGCCTAGGAAGATGCTGTGTTGGCATTGTCAGATCCATCTCGCACTCATTGTCTGAGGGCGAGATCCAAGACATGTCACCTTCTTGTCTTCCCCAGTGGCAAGGGTTTTGAGAGTACTAGCTCTGTCATAACTGGCCCAACGTCCATAGGTGCTGTTTGGAACTGACAATCAACAGGATCTCTCTTGCTTCCCGGTGTCAAACTGGGGCAAGCAGCCCATGTCTCCTGTTCCACAGCCCTACCAATGGTTGTTCAACCACCACAGTTTCATGCATGACCCTCAGTATGGTCCAATCCATGTGGGACGGCAGCATTTTCCCAAGCTGCCTCCACCACAACCCCAGCCAACCTCTTTACTCTTGCAGTTTCATGGGCCACCAAAGCCACCTCCACCTCTGCTCCACCACACCAAGCCAGCTCTCCTGCCCCTTCATTCTCTAATTCTCCTTGCTGATAGATGCCAAGGACTATGAGTCTGATGTTGAGATTCACGTTCAGTCAAACCCAGCTACTGTTCTCCAGACGTGACTGTGGATGTTGGAAATCCTGTCTCTCAGCGGACATGGGCCACTTTGCAGAACACATGAAATGGATGGCATGTCCCCTTGGTATTGCCACACAGCTGCAACCAGAGAGGGTGTTGGACCCAGTCTCAATGTCATCTGGGCTGAGGAATTGATGCCTGTTGTCATCCCCTTCCTGCCAAGCCTTCTGCAGATGGTCCGGCAGTCTTGGAAGGCATGATCTATGATGTCCCTGATCTCAAAACACTTGGATTATACTGGATGCATGAGAAGGATGCAACCTTCCTATTTCAACCCACCAGGTCAAACTTGGTAGTCCCCGAGCCAGCACAAGAGATGTCATGTGGCCAACACTCTACATCCTCCAGCAACTAGGAATGTCACCTGGATGCTCTTGGGAAGTGCATTTATGCCTCAACTACTCTGAGAGTTTCTTATTACCAAGTGATATCAGCTGTTCTACCAGAGCAGCAGCAGAACCTCTCCAGTTTATCAGAGCAGACAATGCGCCTTTCCAGGATGCAAAGCAACATGTCCAGGCACCAGGTGGAGGCACCACTGTGGAGCAAAGAGTAAAATGGGTGTGGTGGCTTGGTGGACGCACACCTAGCTTTGTTCGTTGTGTCTCTTACAGGAAGCTAGTTCCCATATCAAGGATCTGCCCTTCAACAGAGAGAGGTGTCTTCAATGCGAAGATTAATCTAAGGCACAGACCACAGCAAAGATGATTTTTTCCTCAGCACCCATCCACCAGGTCATGTAAGTAGTTTGGTTCAGGATTGACATGGACCACACTGGCCTCTGTTGCCATTCCAGTGGTGGAAAGATTCTCTCTCCTGATTCTGTCAGGGACGTAGGCACTCGATAGGAACCGAAACAGGAAGCATTGACCAGAGTGAAGCGCTGGCTTCTTGGCTCCTCCCCCACCTGTTTTATTAGTTGCAAGAACTGTCTCTCTCTCTCTGCTTGCTTGCCTGGCAGGCAATTACTTTGTACACCCGAGCGCTGTCAATAAAACAGAGGGCGTACAGGATCAAGTTCAACACCCTCCTTCCCATTGGTACCATGTGTGGAACATCCCCGTCATCAGCACTGATGGAGGAAATTCACTTCCTCCTATCAAAGAGAGCAATTGAGTGGATCACCATGGATCTTCTAATGCTACCTTATGGCACTGAAATGGGATAGAGGGGCTTCAATCCATCCTGGACGTGTGGAACCATAATTATTTTATTTCACTTAAAAAGCTCTGGGTGGCTACTCTGCAAAGCATCTTCTACTCCAACACAGCGAGCTTGTCAGAAGTCTTGCAAGATTTGATGAGGAAATCATTCAAACTCATGGCTATGGTCAATATTCATCTGTTGTCATGGAAGGTGGTATTTTTATGGTGATCACATCTGTCCATCACACCAGTGAACTTTGTGGCCTATGGTTAGAAGGACATACCTTGTCCTTTATTGGGATGAGGTGCTGTTGCATCCAGATCCTTCTTTCCTCCCAAAGTTCATTCCATCTTTTTATTTGAACCAAGACATTGTTTTGCTGGCATTTTCCCCATCCCTGTCCAGCCTTGTAAAGTCTATACTGCACACCATGGATGTGCTTAAAGCACCAGCATTCTCCTGTTTCAGGACTGAATCCTTCAGCAAGATGTTCCCCCTGCCCCCAGTTTTGTTAGTTATGTAGCAAGGCCAATGGACAGCCTCTTTTACAACAAAGACTTTCAGCCTGGATGATGCAGACAAGCTCATTGGCCTACAAATCCTTAGGACTTCAGCTTCTGGTTCAACAAAAAGCACCCACAACTCAAGCAGTAGCAACTTCAACAGCACTGCATGCAGGGATTCCTCCCTCGGGCTTGTGCATGGCACCGACCTGGTCAACACCATCCACCTTCATGAAGGACGACCAAGTTGATGTTCACATCAGAGCCAACTGCCCATTTGGGTGAGCAGTGCTCTCATTGATACTTTAATGATGTCACCAACCCACCATCCAGGAATGGGTAAGCTTGCTAGTCACCCATATGTGAGGCCATCTGTGAGGTTGCTGCTACCGATCCTCCCTCAGTCTTGAGTCCATCTGCCAGGGAAATGGAAGGAACTTTATATGGACACCAGGGTGGGGGAGGGCTTCCTGCCAAACATGCTCTTACCTATGGGATCTTCCCAGAGCCCATGCTTGTGAATGCACGGATGACCACTTGAAGAATGACAGTGACAGGTAAGCAGCCTGCCTTTCCAATTCCTGGGAAAGCCTTCTGTCTATATGGAGAACTACATGTATAGGTCTTCCCCCAGCAGATGTCCATGCCTAAGTGGATGGAAGTTGGAGCTGGAACAAGCCCTAAAAGCTCAGGGCTGGGGTAAGAAATGTGTCCCATTACTCTGAGTAATGCTTGAAGAGTGCTATTCTGAAGCTATATGGAAGTCACAGTTGCAAACCAAAACCATTTTTTCCTGAATATTTTCTTTCTTCTTGAGTGTATACAACTCTAAGAAGTTTTGGTCTTACTGCTACATCCCAGATCTGCTTATGCTAATAATAGCAGTTCTTCTGGCACTCACTTCCAAGTTTGCTGTCAGTAATAATGAAATTAGAAGTAGCATCTTTTCATATCTTTAAATCTGTATTATAAAGACACTGAAAGTGTAATCCTGTGCATGTTAGACAGAAGAAAAATGCTGCTAGCTATGCTAGAAGTTGTAGGACTATTTTTCTTTTAAAACATGCATAGAATTCTATCTAGTGCTTAAGACAAGCCCATATACTTAAAAATGTTCCAGAACTCTATGATACCACAAACCATGGCATGATCATGTTTATATCCTACTATCACTTTAACCCCATCAAACAAGTTTTGATTCCTTTCTACCTTTTCAGTGGAATAAACAGTCAAATGTCAAGGATCAGCCTCACCAACTAGGTGCTTGCTTACCTTTCTGCTTTCACCAGCAGTGTACTATTTGCAAATTAAATTTCCTAGGTCTTGTTACAGGTGTCACAGAGCCTGACCTCCATGCTGAAAGCATGCATCAATACTGAGGATGCAAAGCCTCTTAAAGGATTTGCTTTCTCTTTGAATAACATTTTTAAAAAGAAAGCAGTTGAAAGGAAACAATTTAGCAGGAAGGTTTGTGAGGATGGTAAAGAAATATTGCTCCTGCTGTGTTTACGGTTGGCTCATGCATGCCTTAATTCTTGATGCCACACCTTATGCATGCTCGTGTTTTACATTCCCCAGAGCTTCTGCCCAGTCGAAAGTACACTGCATTCTAATTTTGGCACCGATGCAAGTAATTAATTGGCTTGTCATTCTGACATTTGCTCTGTATGTTCTACACCCAGATTTCAACAATGCTGAAGTTGGTTACTAGTTTCCATTGCCTTCTTTGTGTGAAAGTTCAAAACGGAGCTCAGGCAATAAACCAAATAAGAATCTAATGTTTAGTCCTCTAATGACATTGATTGGTGGGAGATTCAGGATAGATAAAAGGAAGTATGTCTTCACCCAGAGCATGATTAGCAGACTTTGTGATGGCCGTCCATTTTGATGTCTTTAAAAGGAATTAGACAAATTCATGGAGGATAAGGGTATCAGCAGATGCTAGTTACAATGACTACATGCCATCTTCGGTATCTGATGCTGAAGGTAGCATAGGCTAGTAGCCCATGTATATACTTCCTTTGTACTCCATTTGCTGAGGAACATGAGCAGGGGGCTGCTACTGGACTCATGTTCACCTTTTGAGCTTTCACTGCATGGACAACCAGCTGTCTGTGGGAAATGCACAGACAAGAGGGAGACTCGATCTGCTCCATCACGGCTCTGCTTAGGTTTATTTATTATTTTTATTATTTATTAAAACATTTTTATGCCACCCCATTCACCGAAGCCTCGGGGCGGCTTACAACAATCTATGGTTTCTGTGTCACTGGCACCACAATATATGCTTTGGACTAGCCCATATAGTTCATGATAAGAGATTGTCCTCTTGAGGATAAACTATCATTCTCTCCAGTCAAAAGTATCATTTTTCTATAATCATATTTCTGTTTCATCTAATGCTCATGAATGCAACTTAATATATAAATGTGTGTAAAATTTTACAGACAATTTTACCAATACAAAAATGGTTGTCAGAAAGAATAATAGTATGAATACTCTTTAAAGACCATCTTGGAATCTCAGAGCAACACTGTAAAAGTTCTAGACCCGAGTATACTTCTGTCCCATTCCCATCCCTTTTCCCACGCTTTGGTGTAACTTGTCCTGAACCTAAGCATGTGCAAGTGAATTACCTGCATGTTGCTTCCCAGTTGATCCTGTCTCCACTTGCCTCCTCTTTCTCTCCCGTTTCCTTTGGGTTTTTTTTTTAGGTTGTAGACTCCTTGTACAACTTTCCAGTGCCATGCACACCAAAGATGTAGCCTTATTCTTCCAATCTTAATTTTCCTGTTAGGGTAATCTTTGATTTTCATCATGAACAAATATGTCCTTAAGATGGAACTATTATTCTTATTCTTATTACTAATACTAATAATAAGACAGTGTATCAGCACAGTGATGTCATAAATGGCGATCCTATGCCAGTAATTTGGACCTATATCCCACAGATTGGTTGTGTAATTGGATTTTCTTTCATGTTTCATCCCCACAAAATACTGTGTTATGAAGCCATATAATCTATTATGGAGTACAGGTGACCTGTTTGACTAGTTTAAACATGCTAAAGCTCATTTCCATGGTGTTTTTTAAAAAACAGTGCTTCTGGCTAAAATAGTTAAAGCTAGGCTTTTAAAACATATTAAAAATTGTGGAACATAAGGCTCTAAAAAGGTTGTCATTGTTGCCTAGGTTTGCTGAGGGGTTGAGTTTGGGTTAGGATGGAAGGCAATTAGAGGGTGCATGGTGTGAAAGACTGGAGGGTGCATAAAGAGAAGTTTCTCTGCTGTCAGAGACCTGAAAAAGTGGAGAGCTTTGGTTTTCTGAGAGTGGTGTATATGCAGCATCTAATACCCACAAGATAAATTACAGCTTTGAAATAGATCGATGCTAAAACAACAACACTACCAACACCAACTGGAACATTTACAGTCTGGAGTCAGAAATACACAGTCAGCTTGCCTTTCCTAAATTTCTCTTTCCCATCCATACTCTCCCCACGCCTATGCCTCTCATATCCAGGGCTGTATTTAAAAGGGAAACTGGGTGGGAAGAGCACTTCTTCACACGTGTGATCCCGTGAGGGGAACCAGGGGCCACACCTCTTGGACTGACACAACATCAGCATGGGAAATGTGGCCACACAAGGAGCTTGAGCTTGCTGCCAAATCCAAGCTGGATCTTGGACTCTTGCCATAGATATATACTCTCCCAAACGTAGCAGAGTATCTTATACAGGAGTATAACTTTTGATTTTAGATCCCTTCTGGGCTGCGTGAACAAATAAGGAGGTTTGCACCTGGGTGCAGAAGGCTCTGAGCAACTCATTAAGAGAGCGAGTGGTCCTGACTTCTTGAAAGGCGGCTGCAACGTGACCAAAGGTCAAACCTGGACCCTGGTTACCAACTATAGACCAGTGGTGAACCTCCTTTTTCTGGGCAAGGTGTTAGAGCAGGAGGTGACTGACCAGCTAGAGGCACTCCTGGATGAAATGGATTATCTGGATCCATTTCAATCAGGTTTCAGGTCAGAATGGAGGCTGCCTTGGTTGGCCTGGAATGACCTTTGCTGGGAGAGGGACAGTGTGAGCACGACCGTTTGTTCTCCTGTCTCAATCAGCAGCTTTCCACACCATCAACCATGGTGTCCTTCTGGACAGATAGGCTGGGTTTGTGGTGACTCCACTCCTACCTGGTCGACTGGGTCCAGAAGGTGGTGCTGAGGGACAGTTTCTCTGAGCTGTGGGGCTCCACAAGGCTCTATACTGTCCCCCATGCTCTTTGACATCTTCATGAAACCGCTGGGTGGGGTCATCCAAAGGTTTGTGCTGAGATCACAGCAATACGTTGATGGTACTCAGCTCTGTTTCTCGTTCACAACAAATCCAGGTGAGGCAGTGCCTGTCCTGAACTGGTGCCTGAGCTTGATAATGGACTGGATGAAAGCCAATAAACTGAGGCTCAGTCCAAACAAGACAGAAATATTGTTGGTGGGCGGTTAGTCAGATGGGTTGAATGGCCTACACTCCATCCTGGACTGGGTCGTGCTGCCCCAAGAGGACAGGGTCTACAGTTTGGGGGTGCTCCTGGATCCACAACTTCCACTTGAGTCTCAGGTGGACTTGGTGACCTGGAGCACCTTCCTCCAAATGCGGCTAATTTACCAATTATGGCCATACCTTGTCAGACAAAGCCTAGCTATAATCACACACGCCCTGGAAGCATCCCGACTGGATTATTGCAACACACTTTATGTGAGGCTGCCTTTGAAGACAGTCAGGACACTCCAGCTGATTCAAAATAGGGTTGCATGATTGCTGACAAGAACTAGTCCATGAGTTCATATCAGACCAATTCTATACCGCCTACACTGACTACCAGTGCAACTCTGAGCCCAATTTAAAGTGCTTGTACTTACATAGAAAGCCCTAAACAGCTTGGGTCCTGGGCACCTAAAGAATCTTCTGCTCCCATATGTCCCTACCTGTCTGCTAAGATCAAACCAGGAGGACGCTCTTAGGGAGCCATCCCTTAAATGGCAAGGGGGATCTTGGCTAGAAGAAGGGCCTTCTCGACAGTTGTGCCCCACCTCTGGAACAGGTTCTCCAGAGAGGTACACCTGGTGTCAACACTGTTAGCATTTCAGCGCCAGGCAAAGACTCACCTTTTCTCTGGTTATTTTAACAATGGATTTTAATGGCTATCAGGTTTTAAAATTGGCTCCATGATAGTTTTAGTCAATTTTATTTAAATTGTTTTATTTAATGCTTTATATTATATTATAATTTGGTATATTATCTTAAACCAAATGATTTGAATATGTTAATTCATTGTTTTTTATTTTATAATGTTGTGTTGTTTTTATATTGTGAGCCTCACAGAGATCCCAGATATGGGCTATTGCAGCAGCATATAAATCCATTAAATAGACGGACAGACAGATACATGATGCCCATACATCTGTTAATATACAGTTACTGTTACTTGCCCCCATGCTCACTCCAACTGGCAAATTTTAGTGAAGGGAAGCAAGCCCCTTTGCAGTCTTTGCAAACGTTCGCGTGCTTCACCAAGACTGACTCAGTGTCTGCTTCAAAAAGTGCACTCTAACAGATCCTGAGCAACCTCTTTCTTATCTTCCTGTGTTTCAGTTCTGCCCCTCCATTCTCTGTCCTCGTTGAGGCAGCTCCATCCCCTTCCCTTCACCATGCCAATCCCACATGGGACACTCCACTCATGGTAGGGTAGTGGCAGTGGCAGTGGTCTCCCCTTGTCCTCTGTAGCATCACAACCCATCTTTTCTTTCATTCCCACCTCGTAAAATTTTCTGCATCTGCCACCTTTCCCTGGCTTCCTTAGTGAATGCTTGGACTTTCACATAGGTAAGTAAAACTAATAAAACCCAGGCTGCCATCCATTGGGCACATGATGAGAAGGTGAGATGCCCTGGAGAGGACCATAATGCTAGGGAACATCAGAAGCAGAAGACTGGGAAGCCACAGTCTGGAGTTTATAAGAACTGAGCAAGGCTGTCAAATGCAGGACATTTTGGAGGCAACTTATTCTTAGGATCACCAGAAGTTGAGGCAACCTGGCAGCATGTAACTAAAATCAGGATGGAACCAAAAGTGGAAGATTCAGAATGGGTTCAACAGTAGACAATATTTTTGTATGTTATCATTTATCTTTTACTTACAAAAATGCTTCTCTTTGCATCAATATCCTAACATGTCTACTTTTGTGAGGTACAGATCTGTTTCATCTCAGAGAAGTTTGCTATTTCCATGTACCTTGTTCTGAACCTGGGAGGAAGCAACAATGGCAGGAGAGAACCTAGCTTGTGACGTTGCTGAACAGGCTATTGCCCTGCTTTCCAACTAGATTGCTACTTTGCTCAACTAGATTGCTACTTTGCTGGCTCTGCAGCTGATCATACTAAACATCCTGTGTCACCGATTCAACTCTCTTTCAACCTGTCACTCTTGCATGTTTGAGTGTATGTCCATTTTTCCACCAGTTTTGAGATACAGCCCCTTTGATTTTCCCTCAAGCTAACAACTTGGCAACATGTCATGATTTTTAAACCAAACCTATGCAATCTTTTCAATTCTCAATTTCACGCACATGGGCACACACACGGGAGTCCTGGATATGGGCCTGCTTTGGAACTGGCAGTTCCTCTCCCTTGGATTCTCTCTCCCACCACATATGCCTGGAAACAACATCAGCTGGTAGTCTCTGCCTCAACCCAATATTCCAATAAGCAGGTGTCAAACCCAGTAGAACTTTGAACTGTGTCATTTTGCAGAAATGTTACTTCAGATGTTTTTGTCACTGCTTTCTTTCCTTTTCAGTTAGTCTGCTCAGCAAGTTTAATATATGATCATCATCATGTACTGTGTAACTAGCTGTATACATTTTCTTGATTCCATGTTTAAAAGCAGGCAGATTTTAACACACACACACACGAAGCATTGTGGAATAAAAGGATATTAGTTGTGTGCCTGAAGTTTAAAAGAGGTGGAACCAGGCACACCTGTCTGGGAAGGGAGTGCCATAATCTTGGCGAAGCAATGAAAAGGGTCAAAACTAATGTCCCAAGGAGCCAACTTTAAAGGCAGTAGATGGGCAGGGCCATGGGGGAAGAGGCAGTACTTCAGATATCTTGGCCAAAATGGTTTATGTTTTGTAGATAAAAACTACCACTTTGATTGCACCCAGAAAAGAATTGGGAGCCAGTGCAGTTGGAACAAAACTAGAGAACAATACGATCAGTAAAGCAGTTTCCAGAAACTAATCTGGCAGCTACATTTTGTACTGACTGAAGTTTCCAAACCCTTTCAAAAATGCTTTGCATGAATAAGAGGGTTACTAAAAACAAGTTAAAAGAAAATTTAGATGAATTAATTACTTTTAGAATATACCTTGAGGAGATTATGTATATCCAAGTTGTACAACTATAGGAATGGAATTACAGACATATTTTCTTTATCTAGTACATGTTATGCAGTGCTATCATGAATGTTCACATTTAATGTATCTTAAATTAAAACAACAGCTTGCTTCTTTCCTACCATGAGATGCTGGATCAAGCAAAAAAAGGATTCATAGCACTTACAAAATTCTTATGCAGTGTATCATGATCATTTTTACATAAAGCCCTCTGATGTAGGTTACTAACCGTCCCATTTTTCTCCAGGGTTAGTGGATGGAGGGGTACCTAGCACTGCCAGTTGAGAAGCATTGTGTTGCTCTTTCATATTTTCTCTTATGAGAAAAAAAGGCAGAAGAAGCACTGGGCCAGAAGAAGATATCCTGTGTAATTCTATCACCGAGGCATTGTTATTCTGCAGGAAAGGGCTCTTCTGGAAGCAACCTCAGAAATCAAGCCCCAAAATAAGTCCATAACAGAAATAGGAATTCAAGGCATATCATTCTCTGGCCATGTAGACAAGGTTAATGAACCCAGATCATGAAAGTATGACTTTGTTATCATAGGCTTTTCTCATTTAGCATTGCTCAGTACCTATATAAATGCTTGGAAATCTCTGTTACCTGCAAGAGAAAGTATTATTACATGCTCCCAACTTTGTGAGAAGTTCAAGGGGCAGCCTGGCCAGGGTTTTGCACCTTTTGCAGGAGACATCACTGAAGATGTGTGCCATTTTTATAATATTTGGTTTGTTTATAAAAGTACAAGTGGGGCATAAGTGGGAATCCAGCTAGGTTTGCCAAGGTGCGCATCTGCTGCATATCATCAATTGTACAACCTCCAGCAGCCCAGCCTTCAACTCTCTGTCTCCTCCTGTCCTCCTCTGTCTCCCAAACTGCATCCGCTACACTCACACACACACACACACACCATCCCCTACCCTCTCAAACCTCTGCTGGCCAAACCTTGTTGTGAGACTTGCTGCCTTGCAGCCATTCATTCTCACTGAGCCAAACCACACACATGGAGGTTTGCAAGCATCCCGTGCAGGATGCCAGTGCAGCAGCAGGTCTTTCCACTGCCCTGCCCCGTGAATCCTGATGGGTTTTTTGGCATCTAGCTGAAGCAATGCAGGGGTGGGAGAGGGAGGCTGGGGTGCCATTGCAGATAAATAACGGTGTTAGCCTCAGCCTCAGGCCCTTTCCACTCGCCACCTGAGCACTGCCACCTGAGCACTCTGCAAGGCTGATCCGCTGTGATGCAAGCCGTGCAAATCTTTGCATGCCAATTGCCACGGGGGCAAGAGGGGCTCTGCATTCATGGTCCCGGCTCCGCAGCTGCAGGACCTTGGAGCAGGGACTGGGCAGAATCCTACAGTCCCCCAGACAATATTTAGAGGCAAGATGAGCTGTCCTTCATGTGTTTATCTCTGGTGAAGAGGCGATTCCTCCACACAGAAAACAATTAAGAAACCTGGAATTTTAATTTAAAGTGATCAAATGTAGATTGTCCAGTGCAGCTGCTAATCAGGAGTTTGAGCTCTTTCTAACTCAGATTTTATATTACGCCTCACTCACCACCTGCATTTGTAAACATTAAAAAGATGTGGTCTGCCAATGCACACGAAGGCTGACATTATTACACACATCCTATACTGGGATGCATATGGATATATGTATCTTGTACTGGGGTGGTTGAGAGAGGGAGCTACATGATCCCTACAAAGTAGTCAAGTCTATTTTTGCTTATATTTCCGGGCCAGGAGTTGAGAGAACAGGTAACTGGTGTTTGTGATGGGTGTGGGGTAGCTTCCGTGTTGGGACCCATGAAGCTGATTGTAGTAACAATGCTGAGGAGACAGGTGATTAATTGTTTTTTAATCCTTTTTTTCTGATTTTACTACATTTTTATTCACTGCTTTTATAGATCATTGTAAACCACCCAGAGAGATTTAGCTGTGAGGCAGTTTAAAAATTATTATTGTTGTTATTCCCACCTATCAGGGATTCTTGCAGTCAGGTGGATTGCTTGTACACACAGCCTGAAGTCTTAATCAACCTTGTACATGCATGTGAGTATGTGTACACTTGCACACACATGCATATTTCTGAAAATCTGTGCTCTGAAATGATGCTTTAAAGACTGCAATGGAAGTTCTTGCTGTTGTCACTTTACTGCATTTGGTCACTTTCTGTCAACACCCAGTCTGGTTTCATTGCCCAGAACAGACTCCTCACAATGCAACTCACATCACAGCAGAGGTTCGGTTAGCTCAGATTCCTTCCCGGGTCCAATCAAGCACCCAGTTTCATTCCCCAGTGACTTGTATGCTGCTCCACCAGCGTATCGCCTATCCTACAAAGTCATCCTTTATTCCAGGCAGGGTGTCATTTGTCATCTTTTCTGATCTCTGTGCTCATCACTTGTTTTATTCCTGCCCTGGAGAGATTAAATTGTAGTAAGTTCATACAGTCTGCAAGTGTTTGTTTTACACTGCCCCCTTTCCCGCCCCCTCACCTTTCTGCCCTCTGAGGACAAACATGCATCAGGCTTATCAGTGGCTGACCTTTGTCTTCACCCGCTTCTCATGACCTAAAGTGACCCATGGTGGTGCCTGTTTTATAAGAAGGGTCCCATAAATATGCAGCCCAGTGCTTCAGGGAGAGGGTTGTGGTTCGGCTTCGGTTTGTACACCCTGCTGCATGCTCTACAAATAGGGAAAGGAGGACCCCCTTGCTTCCAGATGGCTGAGGTAGGCCAACCTCAATTTTCCACATCCTTCCTCCTGTCCCCAAATTCCACCCCCACCCTCTCATCTGAATCCCCTGACCTGTTCTTTCCTCCTCCACCTAATCCCATTCTCATTGTCTCTCCTGCACCCGACCGTAAAAGCATCCGACCCTAAAAGTCTACTACAATAATAATTTGTTCTAAAAAAACAAAAGCAAAGTGTGCATTAACTGGACTAAATTTTAAGTGGATCAGAATCTTTTTTTCAGGGGCGGAGGGTATCTGTTGTAACAAAAACATATTCCCAGAGAGGTACGCCTGGCGCCAAGTTTATACTCTTTTCGGCGCCAGGCCAAAACCTTTTTATTTAAACAGTATTTTAAAATTTAATAGTTTTTAAGTTTAGTCACTCTGTTTGTTTTGTGATTTATTGTTTTGTTCTGTTTTATTATTTATTGAAATTGTTGTTTTAATTGTCTTTTTAAATACTGTAAGCCATCCTGAGATCTTGTATAATAGGACAGCATACAACAGCTTTAAATAAATACATACATACATACATACAACCAACAATGAGCCTTGTCGTGCCTTAAAGACCAGCCAGTTCATTCTAGCACAAACTTTTTATGGATACTGTCCACTTAAACTTCTGTTGGAATTAGTGTGCTGCTCTTTAAAGTGCTGCAAGATTTTTATTTAATTATTTATTAGATTAATATGCAACTTTTTCTTACAATGCACTCAAAGTGGCTTGCATCACTCTCCTTTTCTTGCTCTCCATCTTATCTCCACAACAACCACCCCAAAGGGTTGTTTGGGCTGAGAGTCCAAGACTGGCCCAAAGGCACCCCGTTGGCTCCATGGCTTAGTGGGGTCTAGAACCCAGGGCACCTGAGTCCCAGTCCCATGTTCTTAATCACTACACCACACTGGCTCTCCAAGGGCTCACTGGGGCTTGTTTAACCACGTTGTGTGCCAGGGAACACTCCGAATATGCAACTCCCAATGCAAGGTGGGGGTCTGCCCTGTTATCCAAACATGGTCACTGTGGGCTTGCTTCATCCCTGATGAGCTGCAGTGCATGCCTGAAAATGTTTTGCATGTGCAACCCCATACCAGGGTTATTTGGGGGTTAAATTGTGTTAAACCACCCAGAGGGCTTTGGCTATTGCTGGGAGACATATGAAACCATTACGTAAACATATCTAAGAGTTATGTGAGAGCTGTTTAACACTCAAAATACCTCGAGGTGGCTTGGTTCACATAACATAGCAGTGGCCCAAATTGCTCTGATTAGGGCTTGTCAATCAAAATGTGGTGCTCATGGCTCATTGCAGGGTAGACAATGAGCCCCCCCCCCCCTCCAGTAAGGATATTTCATGCATAAGAGAAGGATAAACAGATTAGGACTAATCCTGCAGCCTTTGCAAGGGCTACTTTATTCGACTAATGGAGAAACCCTTCATATATTTACTCAAAAGTAAGGCCATCATGTTCAGGGTGACCTGCTACTTGGAAAACGTACATTGGATTGCAAGCTAAAACTTTTTATAAAATATAATTGCTTTAAGTTTTATTTAGTCCTTGAGATTTCAGAATATGTTACCTGTGGAAATGTCTAAGAAAATCCGATCACCTGTATCCTTCCTGTCTGGCAACTTATTTGGAAGGGAGAGCCACCACACAAAGGGGCTTTTTCAACCCTTTTCCAGCCCACCACAAAAGCTTCACTAGCAAAGGATTGCATAATATGCAGAGCAGGCTGCCCAGAATTGTGCAAATGAGATGTGGCAGCTCTCATTTATCTTTCCTACAGGCCTGAGGCCTCACAGGACACTCAGGCGCAAGACCCTTGCGGGTTCTGCCCCCAGAACATCATATGGGCTAGATATGCTTGCATTTCTGCTGAGGAAAGCTTGCTTCTCTTTTTAAAGCTCAGGGTGACCCTCAAGTTCTTGTCAAACTGCCATGCAGTTGTCATGAAACACATTTCAGGACCCCTGAAAATGCCTGTTTGAGCAGTAGTTTCTCCCCATGCAGATAGTTATTTCCTGCTTTTTAATAACAGTTTTACTTTTTGTGTTGAAAGTGGGGGAGAGACTAGGAGCAGGGGAAGCTGTGCCTTAAATCAATATTGGGGGTTGGAGAAAGCTGCTTTTTCAAACAGTATGTTTCCATTTAGCATTGCAAATGAACTTGAGTGAACACCCCTCCACCCACCCACTCACCCACCTCTCAATTCTTTGCATTTTGTAATTTTCTCCTTGTGCGTATAAATCTGACGCTTGCACCAGAAGGGAAGAGTTAAAAAAAATAAGCCATATGGCAATAGCAGGAGGTCTGGCCACCCCACCTTAGGCTCATGACAACATGCCCTACATTTAACCTACAGTCAGGAACTAATTAACAACACAGATGGGAGGGAGCAAGCATATGTATTAAGAAGAAAAAATTAATACTCCTAAGGTTTTAATCAGCAGCCTTGCCTTTTTCTGGGTTTGAAGCCCAGCTTTCGATTACCATAGAAAGCTCTGCAAAATAAATGGGTGATCCCTGTGGGGAAGCAGTACCTTGGAATGGTTAGTGGGTCCTCTTCCAGGAACAGCACAGGTGTGCTGCATGGGCATAGGTAAGTCACCAAGAGCTACCTACCCATCCCAAGGTCTTGGAGGGTGCATAGGTAAGATCCCTGTTCCTTTAGAACAACAGCACCATTAGGTTGGAGGACTGAGGAAAATAGCAGGGTGGATGGAATGCTTTAATAAAAGCAAGCAAGAGCTAAAAGATGTCCCTGCTATATGGGGCAGAGAAACTAAATTCTCTTGCCGTTTTTGATTTAGGGGGTTGCAGAGAGTCAGGCATGACTGCAACTTAATTAAAAACAACGAATGAGATGCCCCATGTTGTACACTTGGTACAGCCTTCTCCCACTTCACCATTTCCCCCCCTTCAGTCTGGCCTTCTTGGTTCCTTCCTTGTGCGAAAGCATTGGATTTTACCCAGGGAGTCCTGGTGTTTCCCTGCCTTTTCATGTTTTGCTCTCCAGCTTCCTGCAAGATGCCTTATCGCCTCAGCATATTTTCTGAATCTGGCACTATTGCTGGTTCAGTAACTGTAGCAGTAGCACGGAAGCCTTCACTCAACTGAGATAATCTAAAAAGAGTGCTTTCTTTTTAGAGCACTGCCTTCTCTGTCAGTGTGCTCCTAACAGCACTTTTTCAAGCACTTCAGAGCTTACGCTGAGCTGAGGTATAAGAGTTTGAGGAAGGCCAATCTATGCCTTGTTTCATGCCAACATACCGGTACATTGTTCATAAGGCCTCTCTGACATTCCTGTATCTGGGCTCTCGTCCATTTAAGAGTTGTAAAAAAGGGGGTGCCTGTCCTTGAAAGCAAGCATCATGCACATACAAGGAAGGCTTACCAAAAATCCCACTGCTGCAGTTTGTCCCTTGTTTTCCCCAGCCACCTTAATGGTAAAAGCATTTGTTTGTTTTATTCATTCCTCTATGAAACTGTTAGCTCAAATTTTCTATCTGGGAAGCAGTATGTACAACAGTGCATTTTTCTACCAAAAATAATTGGGATGATCTAAAGGCTTAAATGAGGGTAACAGAGGGTCTTTCAGCCTAAGGGCCAAATCACCTTTCTGAGAAGCTGGAGGGGTCATATTCCACTGGTGGGTGGAGGCAAAGACAATAGAGGCAGGACAAATTCCTGCCACATGTTGACTTAATATTCTTACTGTCATAAGCTAAACCTTAGTAGAGACATGTCAGCTTTTCCAAATGGAGGAAGAACTGTCACAAACCCAGGAGACAATGAAATGATCAGTTAGAAAAAAGAGGTGGACTGGGGAGAAGACATGACTGTCTGGGAACCCCAGGAAGGTTAGATTGAAACCCCACAGGGGGTACGTTTTGGGACCCTAGCCCCGAGTTCTGCATTTCAGGTCTAAATCCAGCCATGAACAAATAGAGCTGGAAAATGAAGTGTCTGAGCTGCTGTTTAAGCATTCTCCTAGCTACATGTGAGCTACTTTTTGGTGAGCTGCTCCCACGCAGATGGGTGTATAACTCAGTCCTGTGACTGGGAGGTTGTGCAGGTTCCAGTCCTGGAGACTGGAGGAAGTGCCAGTTCTGGAGGGTGGGAGAAGTCCACCTGAACTCTCCTTTAGCAACCTGATTGGACCATTTAAATCTCCCTGGGTGGGCCTTTGTTTGCAGTAGTCCGGAACAGAAAAACAGCTCCCATGTGACCATGGTGAGGAAGGCTTATATCAGCATTTTTAGGGGCCATAAGCACTTTTGGTCAGTGCTCTTGATTTGTACAGTACAGATCTATTATAGATAAAGATTCATAGTCTCCCTTGCACAAGGAAGTATATTGTATAAAGAAGGAAACTGGGGGAGAGGCTATAGCTCAGTAATAGACCATCTGGTTGGCATGCAGAAGGTCCCCAGTTCAACCTCTGGTGTCTCCAGGTAGGCTCAAACAAGCCCTGCCTAAAAGCCTAGAGTCTCTTTCTCCTAGCTGTCTTCCAGAGCAGGTGAGAGAAGATACCTCCTCCCCACTGCACTGCACGTGGATCACCCTGTGGGGCAGTTGGTGTGCTTTTTAGGGAGGACCTCATATTCTCCTGGGTAGATCCAGGGGAACATATTTTTTCTCACCCTACTTTCCACTTGCTGGTGCAATCACCCCACGAGCATGTTAGTGGGTGATCGGAAAGGTGGCACATTCTGTCACATCAGCCTGGGATGAGGCCAGGACAGTGTGACCATCTTGCTCACAGTGATAGCAAGTGATGTGAGGGAGGCGCACAGCCTGCACCAGCAGCACCCTGTGCCGCCTCCCCAAGCCCTGGAGGGAGCAGCACACCAGCTGGGAAGCTGGTGACAGTGACTTGTAAGGTCACTGGGCACTTTGCAGCAGGCCACCACCATGAGCCCCTTAGCCAGAGCAGTGCGATCATGCCACTCTGGTCAACATGCTTGTTGTGAGACTTCCTACTCCCCATTGGGTTGTGTTGTCCAGATCTGGATGACACAGCCAGCCATGGATGGTTAAGCAAATCCTCCAGCAACCCATGGCTTGTCAGGGAGGTGTAGAAGCCAAATATAAGCCACCTCAGAAGACAGACAAAGAAGATGGATCCTTTCAGACATGCTGTAGGCCTGTTGGTTGTTACATACAACTCTTATACCAGATAAAATTAGAGTGCAAGAACATGTCCTATATACAAAGATAGAATTGCACTTGGAAAGGAAGTTTCTATAGCCAAAGTGGTCCTCTTCTTCCTTTTTTCTTTTTGCTATGGATGTACTGAAAGTATTCTTTCAAGATGCATTTTCTCTTTGATGATGACAGATTAACTCCCTGTAACTAGTCATAAAATTTGTCCATTGAAAAGCCATGAGGCAAATGTATTGCCATTTTATATCAGCTAAATTTCTCCCACACACTACTTTTTCTTGAATTTACCACAGCAACAAGACGTTACTTTTGCTGGAAGGAATGTCAGAAGGCACCAAAACCTGGTCCTAAATCTAACAACCCTGAAATAAACCAGGTTTTTCCTTTTGCTGAATGGATTAAAATGGAAAGTTAGAAATACATAAATTAGGAGTGAAAGGTTCAAACAAATTCTCTAGAGAAGGGGCAAACCCCCTTTCCTATCTGTGGAGAGAGAAACTCTTGTCTAAAGCCCAATTTAACTTTGTATAAATAATTTATATAAATGCATGTGTGTGTGTACAGTTACAAATCTGATAAATGTATAAATCACCTTATATTATTTTTGTAGGAGGATATTTATATACATTTGGGGGCCATGAAAAGGTTGTGGCAAATTCCTCAGCAGGGTTTTTGCCCAGTGATTATATACTACCAGTCTGTGGTGTTCTTCTATTAATTACATTGTTTGATCACAGGCTATTACTTCTTACTAAAAAAAATAGCCTGTGTGTCTCTTTCTCTGTGTAAATATTCGTAATTGTAAAACAAACCACTGCATTTCAAGAGTGTTCCAGGGCCAGAGGTTTCCAGTGTCATTCTGCTAATGTGGCAATAAAGTATGTAATTAAACTGTAGTGCTTGCAAACAATCTGAAAGTCCTAGTCAGGACAGGAAGCCAGCCATGACTGCCTGCAGCACGCATGAGCACAGATACACCATCTTTGCACACTTTTCTTGCTACAGAGATTTCCCTATCGCCTGAACACCAGCAGAATGGGTGGGAAAAGGCTTTCCTTGAATCCAGCTGTTTGAGTGAATACATACTGTCCTCTCAGGCTGTATGGTGGAGTTTCAGGCCCCACTTTCAAAGACCACCCTCCATGGAACCAGAATTGCTTCCTTTCTCAGACAATACAGGCATCCTAATAATGACTGGACTAAGCGTGCCCCCAGAGGAAGCTGCACATAAGGTCACAGATAGCCCGAAAATGAGTTATAATACTGCTGACAAATGCAAGTGCTTTTAAAACAAAAACAACTCTGTTGTTTTCGGATACCTATTGCAGCTGTGCTAACTGGCATTTCCAGTTCAGCAAAGCGTGTTATCAGCCCTCTCCCTTCAGTGGATTAACTATGGCTGACAGCAAGGTGTTTTTTCAGCTCTTTGCCACTTGCAGTCAAAATGTCAGCCAAGGTAAGACTCATACTTTGCATGAGGTTGAATGGCCACCATCCCTCTATCAAAAGCTGGCCAAATGTTTGCAGTCTTCATGGCTGTCCACTGGTATCTTGGACCATGTGCCATTTCTTTTAAATGCTTCTTTGCTGTCAGGCCATGTGCTTGTTACCAGGGCTCTACAGACCTTAGTTTTGCAGGCTAGAAGGGGATGGCCATGTGTTGCACAGCGGATATTAACCTGGATTCTAGTTGTGGTTTGTGCACCGTGCAGAACAAGGGAATGAAATGTGTCGTCACTAATAATCATGAGCTCTGTGCTCCAGGAAGGGGCCTCATTCAAGGCTGCTTGGACCAGATGAACCAGATAGCAGACTGAATCTGGCCCGTAGGCTAGAGATCCCCCATCCTCGCTCTAGTGGCGTAAGGAGAGTCTCTCTCCTTTTGCATGCCGCAGCACCCACTCCAGGAGCACGGGCGCATGTGGCAGTGGCAATGCAATCTATGAGGCTTCACAGTGGGGAGTCATTGGAGGCTACCAGGAAATAGATGGGAGAGACTGACCACGGCTGCTCTGGACTCACAGAGCTCCAGTTGTGAGGAAAGAGTTAGATGGGTCTTAATGAAATCTTCAAGGTCCATTCCATGCCAGTTTTAGCCAAATCAAACAAGAGAATATTCTAGAAACAGAGCTGAGAGGCCTCTCTAAAGTGAAGCCATGTCTCTTTGACCACCTTTTCCCTTTATTCAAGTGCTAGACATGCATAAATCTGGATAGTCACTCTGGGTAAATGAGGCAATACAGAACTGGAAATCAGACCACCCTTCTCACCTATATACATATTCAGACTGATGACAGAAAGATTCAAGACAGGAAGCCCAGGGAGCAATGACAGGTCATGTCCCCCTGTAGCCTTCTAAAATGGTAGTTAAGGGAGGTCATCATAAGGGTAGTGGAACCAAGCCTCCCTCCCCCCACAACTTCCCAATACTTTGAGAACTGCCTATTTAGGTATTATTTGTTTTAATGGCATGCCTTTGTCTGTTGTTTATCTGTGTAGTTTGTGTATGGCTTTGTCTGTAGTTTGTCTGTGATGTATACTCCATTGCGTGGTAGATGTATGCCACAAAACTGAACAGCAAAATTGTGGTCAAGGAATTATGGCTGCTTCTATCTAGTTGGGTGCAATTATCAATACAATTTATAATTACTTTTCTATAATGCCCAATAACCAAAGCTCTTTGGGTGGCTCACAACAATTAAAACTCTAAAATATGGCACAATTAAGCAAAATATAAAAGTTTTAAAAGACAGCATAACATAAAATTGAAATTAAATAACATAAAATAAGTATAATCAAAAATAAAAATAAAGTAATAATTCTCTCTCTCTCTCTTGCTCTCTCTCATATATAGATATATAACTGCTTCTAGCTGGTTGGATACAATTATCTATCTAAATATTTTATTTTGGTTCTTAATACGTAAAAAAACCCATCAGATTTAATGTGCAAATCTGGCCTTGAAAAGCAGCTTCCATTCATTACATTTAAGCCAATCATAGGAAGAATAACATTTGATGGAGGAAACTGAATTGGCTGGCAAGATGTCAACAGGCTTGACTTAGTCCAATCATACTGAAAGCTGGGGCAGCTCAGAAGTTCATGGCTGCCATAACAACCATTGGGCTGCTTCAACATGTCATCAGCCCAGTACACACTTCATTTCGTTTTCACAAGTGGACCAAAGGATGGTGATCTGAAAGCAGCTGTAGCAACTGGGCTGACTTCTCTCAGTATACAGCATTCCAAGGTAGAAAGCTCAGGCTGTGAAGATGAGCTATGTAGAGACGAGGGTTCATTTATTTATTTTTTATTTTATTAAAACATTTTTATGCCACCCCATTCGCCGAAGCCTCGGGGCGGCTCACATCATCAAGTTAAAATAATTATAATATAAATTAAAAATATAAATATTAAATTAAAATAAAACAATACAGTATAAAATAAGCCGCCCTGGCCAAATAAAACCAATAATGTTAACAGTTAAAATGGCGCTTGAATAAAAAGG
>NW_025335468.1:23170318-23299720 GCF_004798865.1 Varanus komodoensis
GGGGCGGCATAGAAATGTTATAATAATAATAATAATAAAAAAAAAGTCTAAGAATCCAAAATATGGATTCTGCAGCAGATTGACTCTTGCTGAATCTTGAGAGTTCCCTGGATCCATGGACCATTTTTCCCTTCTGACAGGGGGAATCTGCACGAATTCACTCCAGTGCAAATTTGCTTCGCTGAAACTTTGCGACGGCACAAATTTGAATTAATGAATGTGGATAAACCACAAGACCCGGGTGGAAGAGGTTTAACAAAATGTGTTTGTTTGTTTATTTATTTAGAATTTTTGTATGCCGTCCCATCACATAGCCTCGGGACAGCTTACATGAAATAAATAAACACAATACAAATAAAATCCAGATTCATCCTGGCTGCATACTAAAACCTATAAACTGATATTAAAAGTTATTAAAATATTGTTGAAATAAAAAGATCTCAGCCTGGCGCTGAAAAACAAATAACGATGGCACCAGGCGGACCTCTCTGGGGAGCGCATTCCATACGTGGGGCACGACCGCAGAGAAATTCTCCTCCGGGTACTCACCCTCCTATTATCCTTCACGGAGGGTTCCCGGAGGAGGGCCTCTGCTGCCGATCTCAGGGGGTGGGAGGGCAAATATGGAAGAAGGCGTTCCTTCATGTATCCAGGTCCCAAGCCGTTAAGGGCTTTATAGGTGATAACCAGCACCTTGAATTGAGCCCGGACTTCAATGGGAAGCCAGTGAAGCTGGTAGAGGACTGGGGTTTTATGAGAGTAACGCCCAGTCCCCATCAGCAACCTGGTTATCCCTTAATGTGCTATTCCTTACTTGGGCCTCCCCAGGTGCCGGTGGCTGAATGCCAGTTCAGGCAGGATGATAATGGAGGAATGACATGGGGAAAGATGTTAATGGAAGAGCCCGAGAGATGCTCACACAGGGCACCTTTTGTCTTGCACAAATCCACCGTTCAGCCACCCTTGTGGGGCACTTACTTCTTCATTTTGTAAACTCCTTTCCTGACACAGCCAAAGTTGCCTGAGCCCAGCTCCACCTCGTCAACCATGAGGTTGCTCCTCTTCAGAAACAGCTTCCGCTCCTTCAGCTCTTCCGGATCACTGTAAGGACTCTCGTAGCATGACGTGTCCATGGGTAAGATCCTGGCCCCTGCTCCGGCCCCGAGAGAGAAAGACAGACTTACTGTGTGCATTCCGACTTTCCCAACGCCATCATCCAAAGATTCACCGTTCCAGAGTCTCAGCTGATAATGCTCAGCTTAGGGAACAGATCTACAATTCAGCTGCATTGTTCAATTGATTTTTAATTTTAAAATCTAAAGCAGCTTCTTGGTACACATGAGTCAAATTTGATCACTCTAGCTATGACTATTTAGCCAATATCTCCAATTAGAAGCTCAGACGGTCCTTCATGGCGTTGTGCTTTCAAACTGCGCAACAGTTCCTTCGGCAGGTCGTTATTCTGACTTTCCGATGGAATATTATCTCTGTGTTAGTGGTTCTCCTGTAGTAAGAATCTTCTTCAGTACATGATATCCTGTCCTCTTTATAGAGCTCCAAGAGATAATTTTTTAGCTGGAATTTTTATCTGCCACTGATGCATCCTTGGAATCCAAGATTATTTTTATGTCATTAGACAACAATGCTTTAGAGACCGAGTGCCCAAACTGCAACCCAAAACCCACTTATTTATCGCAAAGTGCCAACACTGCAATCAAACCTGAAAACTGAGGTTTTAGTTTAGAAAAAACAATTCTCAGCTTGTCCAAGAAAATATATAACAATCCATGGCAGCGCACTGACTAGCCATGTGAAAGCTCAGGCGAATTGCGGCTAATGAGTCGTGGCTCATGACGTCATCGCCTGGCGCCGCCACTCCTTTCCAAGCATGCACATGGCCCTCTGTGCGCTGCTATCCGGTGCTCGGCTGATGGGGCGACTGGGCTCGCGTGCCGACAGGAAGGGCTCTGCGTGCCACTGTGGCGTGTGTGCGATAGATGCGCCACCACTGCCACAGAGTATCTGTCTGCTTTGGCTGCTATGAAGATTAGATCGAAGGTGGCATCAACGGAGTGGCTAACTGATAGTCATTAAACTAGGTTTTTTTTACTGCTGTATTTTTTCAGTTTTAACATCTGTTCTTAATGAATTTTCCTAATTTTCCACTTTTGGGAATTTTCACATTTCAGGATGTACAGAAATGGAGAAATCCAGCTCATTCGTGCTTGGTGGATTCCCCACCTGCTTCCAGTCCAGTGACCAGAAATGGTCTGAGTTCACGATCCTATCATAGCCTTTAATTCTAAGACAGGATGAAATGCCTTAGAAAAGTGTGCAAAATAAGTGCAAAAGGGAGAGGGGGAGAGAAAGCTTTGTAAATAAGCACCCTAAACTCCCAATGGATCAAGTGAACTTTGCGCAAACTCAGTCTGTTCACTGAAGATTGCAATTGGCAGAAATTCCAATGTGCAGAAAGCACTCGATTTCGCACAAAATGGGTTATAGCTACACGATTTTCAGGTGCTTCTTTGCATTAATTTTGGTAGCTATTGAAAAATTTACAAATAAGAATTGCTCTTAGAATGGAAATTTGTGAACTATCAACTTGCAGCACACCAGTGAATAAGATGGATTCCCTACACAAACCTCCATGGACAGGGGCAGTTTACCACTGGCCTCCAAATGTGGAGATTAAACATCAGAGGAAGGCCAAACTTTATTGTGTTGGGTCATGGCATACAACTAATGAAGGTATCAAATTTCACAATTAATCCACTAACTGGTTGAGACTCACCAGCTGGTAATACTCAGCTTTTTAATTCGTTTGGATCAGTAACTTCTGAGTTACGTTCTGAATTGTTCACAAGCTTCTAGTCCTCATCACAGTAGCAAAGTCATCCAGTGAGCAACATAGCTGAGCAGAATGCAGGTTCCCTCAGTCCCAGTCCAGCTGACTAACCACTATGCCATACTCTCTAACCACTAGGCTGAGTCCTGTTCCTAATATAGTCATGCATTAGTGAGAGAACTCAAAAGATGACACAGGTATAAAAAAATCGTTAAGAGGGGGGGAAAAAGCCTTAAGAGAATTTAAGAGGAGGGGAAAATCTTATCTTTTAATATCTTAATCTTTTAAATCTCATATTAATCTTTAAGGGGAAAATAAATTTAAATGGGTTAAAAAACCCTACCAGCCCAGTGGCCCTATTTGTTGAGCCCCAAATGCCAACCAAATTAGCTGGAGGTGAAAAGTTGACCAGAAACCAGACTGATGAAGAAAGAGGACAGGGCCAAATAGGAATGTTCCAAACTGCAACATTTTGCTGCAGGTTTTGCTTGTACCCTTCATTGACAAAATGCTCTCGGAAGTTTGCAAGGCATCCTTTTAAAAATGCCGTGGCTGCTGCCTCTTGGCCCGCCACAAGGTGGGGATGTAGTAACACGCATCCTGCCACCATCCCTCTTCTGCACTGTCTCGCGCCTCCTTCCCTTCTTGTCTTTGCAGCACTTCTTTGCTATGCCGCTGATCCCGGAAGTGTAAAATTAACATCAGTTCCTCACGTACATCTAAATCTTCCAAGTTCAGATTTTTTTCTTGCTCGGATGAAAACATGGTGCGCGATGCAGAAACACAGTCGTGCAATGCTTTGGAGGATTGCAAAACAATTCTAGCTAAAAGCCTTTTCGCAGTAACCCCTTCCAGCAAGGAATCCTTTGACCAATTCAGCCAAACCAACACCAATGTTGTCATAATTTTGGCACAGGACAAGACTCCTTTATTCCCAGAAATTTGATGGTATCTGTATAATTGCTAACAGGTGTCACTGACGTTTGAACTGTTTTGTGATGTGTTTGTATCTTAATGGGTAATTGTTGTAGCCGGTTGAAATCTTATACGTTTCATTTCTGTTGGAAGTCACCTGGCATTGTTTTGTCTTGAGAATATAATCTCAGCAATTTTAAAAATAAATACATTTTAAATAATCCAGGCTGAAGAATGCAAAGTCAAACGAACCGCAATCTTTCATTCTTTCTTGTAAACAAATCTCTATTTGTACGAGATTTTCTTTTTTGCAAAGAAATTTTACTTACCTATGGGTTCAGGAGCGTATCTTTCAGAGTTTTGAGGTGTGAGTCTCTTATTGGCCTAGATGAGGGTGAAAAGAAATGCTCAGAGGAGAATATAATCATGTCACCTGAACAACAACCCTGCAAAGTGGGAAAGATGGAAAATGCGTTGCCCAAAGCCATTCAGTGAGGTTCATGGCTGAGAAGGGATTTTAACTCAGTCCCCGTGCAATGGTGGACATGCGTATTGCGTTGTTTCTATACTAGCCAATGGCCAAAGCCCTTCTCCAGTTCAGAAAATCATAAAATGCATTGAAATGTTATAATAATAATAATAATAATAATAATAATAATAATAATAAAAAAATGCCAATACAGTGGTTTTCAGCTTTCCAGGCATGAGTTCCACCAACACCTGCCTGGGCTAACGTAGCCCCAAATGCTGACGCCAACCTTTTAAGGTGGGACCATATTGGTACAATTCCAGGAGGTGTGTGGAAAGAGGCAACCCCCTCCCCCCGCAACCATCTTTCTGTACTTACCACCCCGGATGGGTGTGCTGGTAGGGCCGGTGCCATGGCAGCTGGAAATTCAGGAAAGAGCGAAGAGTCAAGGGTTCTGGTTGGTTAGGTTACATGTGGAAATTGGGGGTGGGATGGCATGCCGTCAGAATTGGGAGGCAAAACCCCCGGGGCATTTTGGTTTAGCTCCCCGCTCTCCCTGTTGGGAACTAGGTTTGATGAGACTGGGGGTCATGGGGAAGTGGTTGGGGCCAGGAAAAGTCAGTGTGGCCTTCTGGGAAGACCTGGAGAGTAAAATCAGGAACACAGGTTGGCCCATGGGCTGGGGGTTTTGGGATAGGCTTTGTTGTAGCTACACTGAACCTATTCACCCCCCGCCCCTTTAAGACAGGACTTGGCCGGAGTGACTAACAAGTATGAAATGCTGGAAGGAGTTCGGGGAGAGGTTGTTGGTTTTCAGAGTGTTTTTTGCAGGAGAAAGAGCAATAGGGAATTACTCACCCGTTGCCATGTCTGGATTGGGAGCACTTTCTTTCAGATAATGGATCAGGCCATCCCGTTTGAGTTTGAGGTACTCTACCATCTGGGAAAAGAGTTTGAGAAAGAATGCCAGTGAATAATAATAATAATAATTATTATTATTATTATTAAAAAAATTGTATGGCGTCCTTTATATAAATATCTCAGGATGGCTTACAATAATTTAAAAGAACAATTTAAAAAGCATCTAATAACATCCAATAACAATTAAACATTAGCACAGTGTAAAACAATAAGTAAACATTAAATAAATCAGATTAAGTCAAGACAAAACAACGCAAAAGCGATTGCAGAACCATTCAAATTATTAATTTTAAGAATACTGCTTAAATCAAAAGGTTTTGACCTGGTGCCGAAAAGAATAAAAACTCCGCACCAGGCGTATTTAGAATTACAATCCTAAAGCATAGTTGTCCAAGCAGTGCCTTTGGCTAGCTAGGTCAACATTTGACCTCTGCTTTGCCCACTCAGGTCACAAGATTTTCCTGGAGAAATTGGGGTGATCCAACCCCGCAGATGGGCTTTATCTAAGGATGGTCAACACTGAGAAACTTGGCCTGTTTGTGTCCAGGAGATTTTCAGTAATTCTCTGATCCAAGAGCCAAAAATGAGCCGAATTGGTGTATGTGTTTATGCTTTGCATTTTAAGTGATTCACAATTTGTATATTTTCTTTAAAGCCAATGAAATGTATGTAAACAAGCAGCCACAATGTACATTCTGGCTGAAATCAGTGCGAATTTGCAACTGAGATGCATGCAAATTCTGGGTTCAGTTGGTCAAAATTGCAGCCAGAATTTTTATGAATTTCAGCTCTTTAGGGGCTGGAGGAGTTGCATGAAAGTTGTTTTTAGTACTTCTGCCAGCTTTGGGATCTCTCCCAGACCTGTTGATTCCTAGTTCATGGGATGGCTCTGGTTCATCTACATAAACAATGACACTCACACCCCCTGGACGTAGAAAATAGTTGGACGCATTAGTGAAGTGGAAGCTATTTATTTATTTATTTATTATTATTTCAATTTATATCCTGCCTTTTCCTACAAAGGGCTCAAGGCAGCTTACATCTCCTCCTCCATCTCATCCCCACAACAACAACCCTGTGAAGTAGGCTGGGCTGAGAGTCTGTGCCTGGCCCAAAGCCACCCAGTCGTCTCCATGGCTGAGCGGGGACTAGAACCCAGATCAACTGAGTCCCAGTCGCATGCTCTTAACCACTACACCTAGGATTAGCCCATTGCATATCCACAGAGAGTGCAATGCTAATGGGAGGCCTTTAAACAAATGTAATACATAAACAATAAATAAATAAATAGTTGGTGCTAAGATATGCTGCTCTGGAATGAGGAGGTTTCATTTAAAGATACACATGTTAAAATGGGGGAAAGCAGGTCCGTGCATGCATGCAAAAAGACGCATGTGCATGCTAACACGCACACACAGAGGCATACATGTGCAAGCACATGGAGACACGCACACACAGACAGAATAATCCGTGCACGTGATCCATGCACAAACAACAAACTCGCCTGCCAGAGTGTATCAAACTTGGTCCCGTCTTCCACAGAGTATTTCCCTGCTTTGTCCTGCTTTATCCGGTAGTGATACACCGTCTTCCCGTAGATAAGGGACAGCGCATACATGCCTTTCTCTCTCTTCTGCCGCATCCTGTGGGTGAATGAATGGCAAGGGGGTCAGAATCCTGGGTGGTTGCCCCGTGGGCTATGCAGAATGCCTCACGTGGCAGGCCCACTCCTGACAGGGGGTTTTTCGTGGTGGCCCCTTCCTTAGCCCTGGATATTGTCTCCGCCGCTGATGCCAAGAGCAGAGAAGGATAACTGTAGTACTCTGGCTGGCTGGGATTTACTGTGTCATTTTCCCACAAGCCCTTGTCCGAGGCTCACTTGAATTTCCCACAAAGCCTCCGGCAGCATGCCAGAAATGCTGTTTTAATTCTGCACAAGGGCTCAAGGGATGCCAAACTGGAGGTGCTACCAGGGAATTCACATGCGGCTGCTGGTCGCAGACCCCAGTGGGCACTTGTAGCTCTAGGGGGAAGAATATGAGGGGTCTCCTATTTTCCCCCTGAGGTGGAGACCCGGGCTAAACATCGGTACCAGTCAAAACAGGTTCTCTGCTTGGTGGTGCATGAACTGGAGGAGAAATTTTCATTGCACTCCGAACGGTTGACACTTACAAGAATTTCCCGTCAGGCTGTGCTCCAGAATAGAGCCGGCTTTCGGCTTGCTCCCGGGTGATGGAGCCATGGTACCAAATTTGCTTCTCGTGGGCTGTGGTGGCAAGCAGTTTCTCCACCTGGGGAGCTTGGTTTATGAAGGCAAGTTCCAGGTTTTCTCCCTAGAAAGAAGCTAGGCTATGTTTCCAGGAATAATTTCAACAGCAGTGTTTCCTTTTAAGGCAAGGCATAACATCCACCTTTCGTATGCAACATTCTCTGGTTGTACCCATTCCTGTATGCAGCCTTACCTAAATACATATTTTTCTATCTGACTTTCCCTGAGATATGTAGCAAAGTATAGCTATTTTTAAGCTGAGAACTGAAGTGCAATGTTCAGAAAAGCAAAGATAAGTTCAAATGGGTTCAAGTCCAGAAAAAGTTACCGAAAATGACATGGGCCAAGGATGCACGGAAATTTCCTTTTGGTTTACAAAGTGCTCAGAAATACCGTGTCCAGAATCCGGGATGTGAATTCAAATGCTTTAACATTCCTGAATGTGTGCTCTCATTTGAGAAATGTGTACTTTGAACAGATGGATGGAGCAGGGAGAGAGGAAACCACACTAGTGTAGAAACTGCAGGGTGACCTCTAAGGCGCAGCCAGACAAAAACTATGCATGGTGGAAACCAAGCATAGTTGCTTATTGTGTCGTGTGAACCCAACCTCTGCCTCTGTGAAAGTCTCAGTTAGGAGGGAATCTGAAATATCTTTCTCAGTTGAAGACCTCAGAAATCCTCTGGTCCAGGAATGAAGGTCTGGAGCTCTGGCCTGCAACTGAGGCTGATGGGAATTGCAGTTCAAACACACCTGAGTTTTTGCTCCTCCCTCTGCAACTGCAGATTAGTACCAAATGGGATAACGAACACCACCTTTCTGCCCCAAAAGGCTCTAGGTATGTATAGAGGTGTGTGTGTGGATTTATATTTGCTTATTTTAAAATTATATTTGTATCACACTTTTTTTCCTTTCAAGTAACTCAACTCACATAATTCGCTTGCTCTCTGTCTTATCCCCACAACAACAACCCTGTGAGGTAGGCTGTACTGAGTCTGTGACTGCCCCCCAGTGGCTGAGCAGGGCCTAGCAGCCAGAGCTTCTGAGTCCCAGTCCCCCCCTGCTAACCACTGTACCAAGTTGCCTCTCTGAAAAACCGAATGCATGAAAACGGGGCAGAAGAGCAGAATTTTGGCCATACCTCCAGGTTCCATGTCTGCCGGATGTATTCGCGCACCATGTTCTCCCGGATGTTGTCGAAGATTCCCAGCTGGGGCTCCACGCTGCTGGGGCGGTTGCACGGCTTGCGGAGCAGGCAGCAAAGTCCGTCAGCATCCTTGGAATAAAATTCACAGAGCTCCTCGGGGCCGCAGTGCGCCTTCCCGCCGGCGATGGCGTAGGTGCCGTTCATCTGGCGCTCGATGGGATAGTGGTAAAATTGCAGCTTGTGCACCACTGAGAGAACATACCCGCCCAGGTTCCGGAAGCACTGGCGGAGCAGAAACAGCCCATCGGCCATCCCGGCCAGTTTGAGGTACTCCTCTGCATCTGCGCGGGAAATGCTTCCGTAGTAGAAGGGCAGGTGGGCAGCAGCGTTGGGCATCTCGCAGGATCTTGCTCTCACACAACGGTGCTCATAAGGAACCTTTAGAAACTTCGGGAAGAAGAGGGACGTTCGCTGAGAGATGCTGGGAGTTGTGGGTCTTTTTTCCTGTCCGGTCTAGCATAGGATTGCTCCTTATGTACTTGGCAGAAACTGCCTACGAGGAAAGAAAAAGGAGCCAGGGGAAGTCGGGGCCTTGCTTTAGGTGGAATGCCCCTGCCAGCATAGGAAAGGGGACATTCCACCAGCCCTGCTGAAAACTGCTGAATTCCCCCTCTCCCTTCCTATCTGAGGCAGAGCCCCTTCTCATGAAGGAGATTAGGAGGGGGACTACCCGGAGAAGGGCCTTCTCTGCGGTGGCGCCCCAATTGTGGAATTCGCTCCTCAGAGAGGTCCGCCTGACATCATCCCTTTATTCTTTTCAACACCAGGCTAAAACCTTTTTATTTTCCTAACGTTTTAAAGTTTGGCTCCTGTGTTTTATTGTTGATTGGTTAAGAAGGGTGCTGTGTTTTATTCTATGTTGTCTTATTGATAAACCATCTTGAGAGCACGGTAAGGGATGGTCTAAATAAAGGTCTAAATAAATAAATAAATAAATGCCCCCTTTATCTTGCATGTTCTCTCTCTCTCTCTCTCTCAGATTGTTCATGTATTGCCTTTTACTGGTCAATATTAAGCCACCCAGAAGCTTTTGTGGCAGGGAGGTGAAGGAGTGGCATAAAAATGGTCTAAAGAAATACATAATTACACAGGATTTATGACATTATTAGCCATGTTGCATGTCTCCCAAAATAAATGTACTGAGGCATTTTGCCATTTCAATCTCCACCAACTCCTTTTCTTCATACCATGCTAAATTCAAACTCCCTCCACTGGCATGACAGTCCTGCTGACTGTGCTGAGGCAGATGAGAGGTGGAATGGGGCCATTCCACCCGTCCTTCTGAAAGATGTCATTCATTTCCTCTTCCCTCCCCATTTCTCTTTCCTTGTATGCCATTTCTTTTAAATTAACTTGTATGTGAATTTTGCCAAAACAAACTGGTTTTTTAAAATACATTTTCTTCCAGAAAATAGAATAAGGGCATGAACCTGGAGGGTTACGGGCATGCAATGCAGAGTAGGAGGAAGAAGATGAATCCTTGCTTTTTCCCTTCCCACCCCATTGAATGCCTCCTGCCCCAGCTCTAAAGATGGTTTTGCATCGTTGAAGCCCAGCTGGTGCAGAAAGAAACTCAGCACTTGCATGAGCAATGAGCAGCCCCGTTTAGACACCCTCTCCACCCCAACTTCGCTGTGCTTTTCCTGTGGTCAAAGCTTCCCTGTTCCCTGTCCCTGCAAACCACATCGCGTGTGAAACTTAGGTCCATTAATATGGGCAAAAATGCAACGATGCCATGTCTTTTTAGACCAGTCTGTCTAATCTTCTTTTACAGAACATATATGAAATGTTCTGGGAGGAGTGGAATAAGAATATGTAAAACTAGTGAAATGAACTGGAGATGACTTTTTATATCTTCCAATCCATACATTGGACACGACAGTCTTAATAATAATACATTTATCACCCGCTTTACTTCTTGTCAGGAAACCAATATTCTCCTCTTCTGCAGGTTATCTGCATAACAACAACCCTGAGATCTCAGGTTGCAGTGTCTGTTTGAGCGCTTGATCTGCATCAGTCTTTTTCCTTGCTCGTGCTGTTCTTTGTGTGTGCGTTAAGGTCCACAACCCACCCTGGGCACTGCGTTTTGAGAACAAGGGAGGGATCTTAAGAAAGACGTTCAACATTGATGAGACGGAGCAGCGCTGTGTCTGGTTCCGGAAGCCCTTTCATGTGGCTGGACGGAGATGCATCCTGGGTCAGATAGATCTGTCTGCAGAACAGAGTCTGCAGACTCCCAGCCCAGGCCTGTTCTTTTACAGTACCCCTTTTGCAGCAGGATATTTTCGGAAAGGCAAACGCTATTTGACAAATAGTACGTATCTCCCACCGGTCTGGCATTGGCTCTATGAACCATGTAGGAGAAACAAAACGCAGCCATGACATCAAAATAATTCCTGCTGTCTGAGCTGAGGGCGGCTAACAGGGAAACTGTGGAGAGCTGGAATACTGTGAAAACTTTAACACTGTAATCTTGGGGCATGAAACTTGGTTAAACCGCTGTGGCAGAAAAATGGACGTATCGGCTCAGAACTCTTTCAAGGCGAAGTTAAAATAACTGATTGTTACCAATACTTTATGCAGCTACATCCTTTCTTTGGATCAGGGAAGAAGAGAACATGTGCACGTCAAGGGTTTCTTTGTGAATACAGCTTGCTCTTTGGAAGACCCAGAACATCACCAAGGGATGTTCTGTCCACTACCCCTTATTTTTGCCCCGAAGGTAAAGTCGGAAAAAAGTTATGTCAAGTTCGCAGCGCCCCCAGGAGCAGAGAAACGCAAACGGGATACAGTAGATTTTTCCTTTTTGTTATTCTCCATGTGCAGAAAATTATTTAAAAATAAAAAAGGCCTGCCAGATTGGGCCCACGTCCAGGATCCCATGTGTTTCAGATCATTTTGCAGTCCCAGGAGGCAAAAGCCCTTCTCGAAGAAGGAGCTGCTTGCAGGAAACTGTGGCAGGAAGCACAGCCGGTGACGAGAGCTGTGAGAAACGAGTGCGCACGCGCACCTTTTATGTGTGTCAAGGACTTGCCAAGAGAACGTGGCTGGGAGAAACGAAATGCCTCTGACCCATGCTTGCACTCAAGCTGAGAAGTGATTTTGGGCTTGGGGGTGGAGGTGGTCAAGTCTAAGCATTCGCAGAAGATCCACATTCTGGGCTGATTTTTGTTTTCCTCTTCTGCTCTGGAGGCTAGCCTGATTTGGGTTTTTGTGGGAAGGGGTCTCCTGGATCTGTCTAGGGTGGCATCCTGTTCCCACAGTGGCCAAACACCTTTCCCCATGTATCCTGGAATTGGTGAACCTAAGCATCCTGCTTCTGGCACATACAGTCATGAGGACTAGCAGCTTTTCCTTATGTAACCTTACTAACAAAAGCCTTTCTAATGCTAACACTGATCTCAAATGCCTGGGAGAAGGGGGCAGTCTTAATCAGGTGCCCAGAAGATGATCCAGTTAGCACCAGGCAGTCTTTAGTGGGGAGATCATTCCATGTTCGGGGGCTACCACAGAGGAGGCACTTCACAGGGATACACTCTGAGTGGCAGTGAGTCCCATAAGTTTATTTTTATCATTAATGCATTGCATCTATACTCCAACTTTCTCCCACTTGCAAGCAACTCAAAGTGGCTTACAAGCTTCTCTAACTCTCCGTTTTATCCCCTGAACAACAACCCTGTGAGGCAGGTTACAGTGACTGGACCGAAGGGCCCCAGGTAGCTTCAAGGCCAGGAGGGGGCTAGAAGCGGCATCTCCTGGGTCTCCAGTCCAGTGCTCTAACCACCACTCCAATGCATGTGTCACTGTCGCGAGGCAGTCGTACTCCGGGTAGGGGCGCAGCTGGTGGATCAGCCGAAGCTGGAGGAAAGCGCTCCTCGCCACTGCGGTCACCTGAGCTTCTAGTGAAAGATCCAGGTCGAGGAGCACTCCCAAGCTGCGAACCTTGTCCCTAAGAGGGAGTGCAACCCCATTCAGGACAAGGTTCAGTTCACCCTCTCCAAAGCCAGAACCACCAACCAACAGGACCTCCGTCTTGTCTGGATTGAGCTTCAGTTTATTGGCCCTCATCCAGCCCATTACCTCGGCCAGGCACCTGTTCAGCACAGCCACTGCCTCACCTGGATTGGTGGAAAACGAGAGGTAGAGCTGGGTATCATCAGCGTACTGATGGTTCCGCAGCCCACACCTCCTAACGACCTCTCCCAGCGGTTTCATGTAAATGTTGAACAGCAACGGGGACAAAATGGACCCCTGCGGTACTCCATGGCATAGCTGCCATGGCGCAGAGCCATAGTCCCCCAGCACCACCTTTTGGAACTGGCCATCGAGATAGGAGCGGAACCACTGCAAAGCAGTGCCTCCGACCCCCAATCCTGCAAGCCTGTCCAGAAGGATACCATGGTCGATGGTATCGAAAGCCGGGTTACAATGCATTACTGAAATGCCAGGGTTAACAAGTGACATAAGTCGAGTGGCTGGTAAAAACCAGATTTGGGGGTGGCCTGTGTAGAGCAAAGAGGGGTGGGGTGTGAGTTCATCAGCCCAGTGATATGTTGGCAAGCCAAGTGAGCTGGACAATTAAGGGGTGTCCAGTGTCCCTGCCAGGTGGCCCACAAGGAGCACAGACCTTCCTAAGGTTGCAGGTGTTCCTATCAAAACCTTTGTCATTCTGTGGAATGCAGGGACAACTTGGGCAGCTGAATTTGCTGAGATGTGTACAGTATCCTCTTTCTGTGAGCAGAGTCTGAGCAGCTGTTTGGTTTGCACGTGAGCTGAGGTCAATGAAGCAAGGGGGAAGACATCCAGGACTCGGGTAGAAGAAATCATGTGCCAAGTCTGACCAAACACAAGATAGAATTATTGAGCTTACTCTGTGGAGGTGGTAGGAAGTTCTCATTTACCATGGCATCTTTTCAGTGTTGTCCAGGAGCTTTTTGGAGAAGTCATGCCCTGTTGCAATTTGGTCCAGGGAAAGAATGGTGGCCCCTTTAGTGGCACACTGCGGCAAGTTTGTGCAATACTTTGAAGGTAAACTTAATAAGGACACCACAATTAATGCTCTGATGTTGGTAGAGGTGCCTGGGGTGGTTTGGAGAGAGTTATCCATTTTGATTATTGAAACCTGAGGATACAGACAAGATGCTTGGTGAAATCCAGTTGACACCCTGCATGCTTGACCATTGCCCTGAAGGGCTTGTTATATGTCTGGCTGGATCAATGAGATTGTAAATTCCTCCTTGAGAGCTACTAGACTCCTTAAAGGAAGCAGTAATTAGGCCATTTCTGAAAAAACCTTACATGAAACAAGAAGAACTATAGGCTGGTAGCCACCATCCCTTTCCTGGGCAAGGGAGCAGGTAGATGATGGTCAGCTCTAGCCACTCATGAATGAAATTGAGCATCTAGAACCATTTCAGAAAGGCTTCCAGCCTTGATTTCGAATGGAAACTGCTTTGATTATCTTGTGGAATGACTGCTGCTGAGAGATGGCCAAGTGACCCTTGTTTGCTTTGGACCTCTCAATCTCAGAAAGTGGTGCTGGGGGATGATTGTGCGGTGCCTTGGCAGCTGCGCGATGGTGTTCCAAGCCTGTATTTTATCCCCTATGCTGTTCAACATCTACATGAAGTCAGTAGGGGAGGTTATCCAAAAGTGTAGGCTAATGTGCCACCACTATGCAAATATCACCCAACCGTAGATGTAGTAGTGGCTATTCTGAATCAGTGTCTGGGCCCACTGAGATTTAATCCAAATAAGGTGGAGGTACTCTAACCTGAATCCAAGGAAGGTGGAGGTAGTCGGCCATCTTACTGGCAAAGTCATGATCAACATCTTTGGAAAGGGACTGTGTTTCCTCTCAAAGGATCAGGCTTATATTTTGGGGATGCTCTTGGATCCTGCCTTGCCACTAGAGAGACAGGTGGACTTAGTGGCATGGTGCACTTTTTAGGCAGATTGCTGAATATGCCACTGCCTGGACAGAGATAGCCTAGCTGCAGTTACCCGTGCTCTGGTAACCCCTCACCCTGGTTACTGCAATAGCGTGGATCACTAAATTATTGAAAACAGTCTGGAAAATTCAGCTGGACAAAATAGGGCAGTGAGAGTGTTCAGACGGAATGGACAACATGATTGTATGATGCCAGTGCTTTCCTATCTATTCTGGCTGTCAGTCCAATTTGGGACCCAATTCAAAGTGCTCTATTTAGCATTTAAAGCCCTAACTATTTTAGGAACAGGTTACCTGAAGGATTGTCTTCTCCCATATTTACCTGCTTGGAACTTAAGACTGTCTTTAGTGGTCCTTCTCTGTGAGCCCCCGGCAATGAAGTAATGCAGTGGCTCCCTTAGGGGCCCTTTCTCTTGTGATACCTGTTTGTGGAATGAATTTCTTAGAGAGGGACACCTGGCACCTAGGTTGTAGTCCATCAAGCATCAGGTACCAAAAAGCACCTTCGATACCTTCTTGCATGTTTGTATTTCAGTTTCTGTTCTTTTTTAATCTCTTATTGGATTTTAAATCTTTGAAGTAACGGTAGGTTCTATTTTTATCTTTTATATTACGTTCCATTGTGCCATATATTTAAGTTTTAATTGTTGGGAACCACCTAAAGAGTGTTGGCTATTGAACAGCATAGAAAAGTAACAAGTAGCTAAATAAGTCAAAGTGTTGGCACAAAGCTCCAGAGCTGCAGAGCTGTGACATACATTTAGTCACTCTGCTCAATGCTTAGTAAAGATTTTCCTGTAATTATTTGAACATAATTATTACTAGTCAACAATGCATTGAAAATATATAAGGTGTAGTTTCCACCACAAAGCCTACTGAAATATATTTCCATTTTTACATGACTAGCTGTTTCCAAGTGATTCCTCTTGGGATCTGCACAAGGAATACATTTCTTTAGAATGAATGGACCTTATTTGCATCAAATCTATTGTACCAGGAGTGTCCAAGCTGAGGCTTTCAAGCCGTATGTGGCTCTCTGAGTTAATTATGTGGCTCTCTGAGTTTATTTTGTGGCTTGCAGAGGGCTTGGAGCCGCCTCATTTCCTGCCCCCCAGGCTGGATCCCAGCCATGGCACCAGCATGATTGTGATGAGCTCTCAGGAAGAGAGTTGGACGGACAGGCTGGCAGCCCTGCAAGAGCTTGTCCCAGGCTGATGAGTGCAAAGGTCCTTCGGTGGTTCTACTTCCACTGCTGCTCCAGGCAGCAAATCCAGTGCTGCTACTGGAGGTGGCCATGGAGCAGATCAAGGCCAACCACAAGCTATTCCTTCAGGCCTTCGAGAGTGAGTGTGGAGTAACTGGGTAAGAAGAGAAGGGGGATGAAAGTAACAACCTCCTATACACCATCTGCTCCATCTTTAGCTTCTTCAGTGGGGGTGGGGCCACAGCCTAGGCGGCCCCCACCAAAGATACCGCTGCCCGAATAACCACTGCTGCCACCACCATCTCCAGTAGCACCACCAGATTTGCCACATGGAGCAGTGGCGGAGGTAGAACTGCAAAAGCACCTTTGTGCTCATCAGCAGGAGCAGGTGGGGCATGCTGGGACCAGCTCCTGTGAGGCCGTCAGCCCAACCCACTCTCTTCCTGAGGAAGCTCAGGCTGGCAACCTCACGAGGTTGGCAACACCACAAGAGCACATCCCAGCATGCCCTGCACCGCTCCTGAGGACTTTGAAAAGCCAAGAGGTGTCCTGACCCCTTCCTTAATGTGGAGAGAGTGAGAACCAGTGTTATTTATGTGGCAGCTCCTGATGATGGCTATCCTATTACTGTTTGTCCCTTTTGCAGATTCTTCAAATGTCCCTGACAGGACATGACCTTCAAGTTAGAAGTCTAATATAGAATTCTCATTCATTCTAACTACTATAATTGTCAGGATTCTGTCTGTGACAACAGTAGGAAAACCTGCTATTTCTGATTAACATGATGTTTGCTTTAAGCAGTTCCTGTTTCTAAAGTTCCATTTCTTTGGGAAGGGTATCCCACAGTTAATGTTCCAGGTGTCTATGTGTCTTACCATGGACATTTGAAAATCAGAAACTGATTAGTAAGAACTCACTTTCATAAAGTCATATTAAATAAATAATGATTAAATGAATAAGTATTTGTTCATGTCTTGTGACTCTCAAACATCTGATGTTTACCATATGTGGCTCTTCTGTTGAGCACATCTGATGGGTGGTAAACTCAATTCATGATAAAGCAGGTAAAGTGTTTGCGTGGTTTTAAAAAAACCACACAATTATTTTCCTTAAATAATTATCTCAAAACATAGGACCCTGTTAATTAATTGATTAATTGTATTCATATGCCTCTCCATAGCCCAAAGAACTCAAATAAAAACAAAAGCAACAACAATAAAACCAACAGTGCAAGAATAAAATCTATTAAGAATATAAAATCTGATATTGAAGGCAAAAGGGCACAGCGAGCATGCTGCAATAAATTAAAGCAATGTTAAAAACCAAATTGGCTACTAAAAACACCTGTTAAAAAAACTCTTTACCTGGTGCTGGCAGGCGAGCAGCAATGGCGCCAGGCACATATCCTAGGGGAGGGTGTTCCATAAGTGGAGTGCAATCACAGAGTATCTCAAACATAATTACTAATTAGTGCATCAATTACCCTGAAGGTTTTTTTAAACAAAACTCCAAATTGTTTCAAGTAGCATGAGCGGTTAAACTAATCTATAGTTCATCTAACATAAGTTGCTGGATGTGCTTGTAGGAACACAATACTCAAGTTATTTTAGCCAGCAACTCAGATTCATGCTGGAATGGGAAAATGTCACCACAGTAATGAACATACACTGCTTTTCCCAGTATGGATCAGAGGCATCACCTGGAGTGTTACAAGTATCTTTGTTTGGAGGAAACATTTATATAAGAACATCTGTTATTCTGTGATTGAATCAAGTTGCAGATTGGATCACTTTGCACATGCCTACCTCAAAACATGCATGCAGGCAGAAAAGGAGGGAGAGAAGATTCCATAGTCACCCCATCTCCCCCAGGAAACTATTTAACAGATAGGGATTTTAAACAGATCTAAACCTTCTCAGCAAATCAGGTGACCTTTTTATTTAAATGATATTTTAATAATGGTTAATATTATTTATTGGTTTTAAAATTTTTAGCCAGGATGTATCCAAATTTTATATGTACTTATTTGTTATGATTGTTTATTTATGATGTTGGAAGCCATCCCGAGGCTTAGGCGAATGGGACGGCATACAAAAATTCCAAATAAATAAATAAATAAATAAAATCACACTTCCCAAGTTTCAATTAGTTTGGGAAAGCCATGACAGTGAATTGTACATAAAATGGGTAAACTGCACAGTAACCACAGTTTATCAAATTAAATTCCTATGTAAGTGGCATGGAATGTTTGCAGGTGATAAAACCACAGTAATAGAAGCTTGGATAAAACGTATCTTGTTGTTAGTCGCGAAGTCGTGTCCGACCCATCGTGACCCCATGGACAACTTTCCTCCAGGCCTTCTTGTTCTCCACCATCCCCCGGAGTCCACTTAAGCTCACACCGACTGCTTCAGTGACTCCATCCAGCCACCTCATCCTCTGCCCTCCCCTTCTTCTACTGCTGTTCAAAAAAGGAACCATCAGGTCAGGAGGTCACCCGCATGGTTAAGGAGCAGTGTCAAGGACGTGACCAGAGAGGAGGGATAATGCCTGGCTGTGTCCAGGAAAATAGCTGACTTTTCCCCACTCTAAAAAAAAGCTGTGAAGATGCCTGAGAGGCACAGGAAATGTCCTGAAAGAGGACAGCCTTGTGAAAGGGCCTTCCAAGCATCCACGAGTGAGGACTAGGGGCACATAATAAATGCCTCAGGCAGAGCTCTAGAAATAAATGGACAGTTCCTCCAATTGAGAGATGCAAACAGTGGGGTTCTCGAAGGATCTTTATTAGGACCAGTACTTTGTAACCTCTTGATAAATGATCTGGAGTTTGGAGTGAGCAGCGAGGTGGCCAAGTTCCCTCACAATGCTAACTTATTTAGTGTGACTAAAATGAAAATGGGTTGCAAGGAGCTCAGAAAGGTATTCCCAAATCATGAGGGATTGGTATTAAAATGGCAAACGTGGTTCAGCATCCACTGGGACAAGAAATCCTAACTTCATATATGCTGTTGAGGACTTTGGTTTGCTGTGAAAAAAGCCAATCAAATATCAGAATCAAATCTAAAATTTCTAATCAAACTATTAGAAAATGAAACTGATGCCTTTATGAAAATCTACAGTGTGGCCACAGTTGGAATATCAAGTCTAGTTCTGCTTACTCAACCTCAAAAATTATACTGGAGAGTTGGAAAAGTTGCAGAAAAGAGCATCGAAAGTAATCAAGTGGCTGAAGCAGGAAATGTTACCATGTTGGGGTTCTTTGGTTGGCATGATGATTAGTAAGTGATAGATATGTATACAAGTATGCATGAGTTGGGGAAAGTGGATAGGGAAAAGTTTTTCTTTTCCCTCTGGCTCAAACTGCCGGAACAGTGGGATCATGCAATGAACTGAACAATGGGAAATTCAGAACAGAGCAAAAGAAGCCTTCACATAGCAGCACATGATTAAACTATGGAATTAATTACTGCAAGCTGTGCTGATGATAGTCCCCAAGCTAGTCAGTTTTAAAAGGGGATTGGCCAAACAGTGTCTACTAGCTGCAGCCATTATTACCTTCCACATATGAGGCAGTTTTCGCTGAAATATCAGTTGCTATGGTGCCTGAGTGGGAGGATGTGATGGGATACAGGTCTGGCTTGTGAGTTTTGCATCCACATCTGGTTTCCCACTGTGGGGCTAGTCAGACATTTGGTTTCTTCCAGTGCAGCTCTTAACAGTCTTACGTGTTATTTCTATTGTGGTTGGGAAGGCAAACATCCTAAAAGGTTCTAGTGACTTCTAACCACTAGTTTCTTAAGTAGGAGTAGCATTTGTGCCACTGAGTAGAAACATCTTCCATGAATGACTTTTCAGAATGTAGAAGATAATCCATAATTGCAGGGAATGGGATAAGGTGATAAGACCAAGGATGGTAGAAAACCCCTTACATTGCCTCCGAATCCCCCAAACAACTTAGAAGAGAAAAATATTCTGAGGACTTGAAGTATGTTCTTGGGAATGGTCTTTCCATCCCATGCAATGTAATGCTGGAAGGGGGATGTCTGAGCTTTAGTGGCAAATAGAGTTGTGGCACAGATGTCTTATGTGCTGGTTTGATCATGGATGCAAGGGAACTATATTCTCAATCCAGGCAATGCAGCTTCTCATTTTGAAGGTTATAGCTTTTCCCACCGTGCCTCATATCTTGACCTCGTTTATTTTAAAGCCTGCAACAGTTTGTTTCACACTGACTGTCATGCTCTGTTGTCATATTCTGTCTGGTTTTATTACCTGAGCAAAAGTATAAGCCACCAAAAGGGCAACTGTTGCTTTCACTGCTGTTTTAGGAACACTTGAGCTTATTGATGTGTGCTTAGTGTTTGTTTGCAGGGTGTTCTCAGTAATTAAAATAATAGTAAAGATGTAGTTGGTTGAATAAATATCCTGAAGGATAATGTGCGTGTGTAGAACAACCAGAGGAACATGCATTTGACTCCTAATCCTCCTTGCTCTCTGTTCATTTGTTCTCTCTTAATCATGTGCTGACATGCCCTGAGTTTTGGTATCTGTTCTCATGCCTATAAAAAGATAAACACAACAGGAATCTTTTGCATGCTTCTTTCAGTAAGCCTAAGTACTCTGAAGTCCTTCATGCATGATAACAGAAATAAATTACCAGTTTCCTAGTGGTATTGCCTGCATCTAGCAACAAACCCTGTGAATACTTAAGAGGTTGAAAGCCCCACTGAATTCAGTGGAGGTTACCTAAGATTAAATATTCTAGTTTTACAAGTGCAAAGGTGTGCTTGTTCCAAAATAATTCACTTTGACTTAAATAGTGCTTACTTTCATTGCATAGGATTTTCTCCTACAGTAAATTTAAAAGCAATATTACCTCTATCATATACCCATCTGTTAGCAGTTTTAGCCTCTTTCAGCTTCAGTTGTGCATAGAGTTGTGCAATACAGTCCTGGTATTTCATCTCAGAAGGTACTGACTTCAGTAAGATTTATTCCTGGGTAAGTGAGCATGCACACTTTCCTGGGAGTAAGACTCACTGAGACTTACTTCTGAGGAGACTTCCCTAGGTTTGCACCATTTGGAGGTGGTATTGGTGCTAAGTTAGCAAGGCAGAGTGTGGGAGTTCTCAACCTGCTTAAAAGATGTACTCTGAGATCTCCCATTAGAATGGCTAGATGCCAATGAGATAGGGTTCAAACACCTTTAAAAGTAATAAAGAAGAGAGAATTTCAGCAAGGATAGCTTGCCTCATCTGGTCATCCTCACATCCTGGTGTGCCCATTGATTTTAAAGAAGCAAGATCATACCCAAAATATGTGTGAACACCACACACTCCATTTCACTGGCTGACTTATTAAAAGTTGTGGGAGTTTTGTGTACTAATTAGAATGCAGTATCCTTTTAAATTAATAGGCAGATGTGGAGTTGACTCCAGGCACTGTTTTTCTGATGTTTCCTGAAATGCCTGCATCCCAACAACTGCAGGCATTTCAACTCTTCTCAAATCACCTTAAACTGTGCAATTCATAGTACAGGTTCTGGATATACTGCCTCTTCATTACTTCTGTTGTATCAGGTTGGGTATGTGGGCTGCATGGATTTGCAATCCACCTTAGTCTGCTTGGCAGACAAAGATGTGGAAGAACTAAAATACACTGCACATGTGCACATATTTTAGAGCAGATGGTTTCTAAATAAATTGCTTGAAGATTGCAATTTCTGATTAGGAGGGTCTGCTCACTTAGTCCCATGGCTCCATGCTTGTGGTGTACTTACTGGTTGAGAAAACTTACTCTGCATATACTCAAGGTCATTCTTGTTAGTACTTCATATACTCCAAAGTCAAGAACTACAACTGGAAACAGTATTGAGCAATAACCTCAAATTACATCCTTTTACTGTGTCTGAAAAAGCTGCCTTTGTAGCAAAAGACTTGGGCCAATACTGGGAAACAACTTCTCTTGCAAGTAGCAAATATCTAGCCCTGCCAAGACAGGGAATGGGCCTTTGCATCCTATAATGCTCTACTATAGGTCTGCATCTATTGTGATTCACTGAGTTAAATGTGACCCATCATGCAAACATGGTCGCCTCAGAGGTTGCTTGTCAAGCCCCACCACATCACATTGCTCAGTACTAGGGCAGGCTTCACAGACTAAAGCTTATCAAACTGCTGGTAGGGTAGCCTTGAAGGATTCCATTTGGCTTGGTTGGTCACAAGTTCTCCAATTTTCCTTCAGAATTCTAGGCATCTTGAGCCTCCCTCTGCAGAATCCTTCCCAATCTGCTGCTTTCCAGCTGTTTTTAGGCTGCAACTCCCTGATGTTTATGCATGCTGGCTGGGCTAGATAGGTGTTGAAGTCCAAAACATTTTGAAGGTACCAGGCTAGGAAAGGCTGCTTTGTAGCATGTGATTTGGCTTTGGGCATTCTGAAATGTTTAGTGAACTAAATAATGACATTGTACAGGTACCTCTGTTGTGGGTGATTCTTGTAGGATAATGGCTTCTGACAGTATTCCAGGGAAACATGCCAATCCCTAGAAATTTATCAGTGGCTATGTATTTATATCAGGATTCACTTCTTGTCTTTTAAGCTTGGTTTCAGAACAATTAATGATTAAATTGAAATGCACCAATAAAATATTAAAAAGTAATAAAACAGCAAGAAGCCATATTCAAGTAATAAAAACAGGACAGGAGCAGTTAAAAAAAACTGGATAAAAACCACCTACCTGAGGATGTGCGCAGGAGATCTGAACTGCCAGCCCAGTTTCAGTAATGATCAAAAAGCATTCCTAAATGCTTTTGCACATCGCTAGCAAATTTTATCTGCAATGTGCAGGTGAAGGGAAGTGAGATTGTGTTCTTAGTTCCCCATTCCAGCAAGATAACAGTGAAGCTGCCAAGCCCAGGAAGGGCCCTGACCGAATGAAGGATTTGTCCCAGATTATGCTCTGTGGCCAAAGTGAGGCAGGAGCCTTCGCCAAGCATTGCACTGAAGACAGGTCTCAAGTTTGTTTTGCCACAACATTTTGACCCAGTTTGCACGACTGGGGCATGGTTAACAAGCTTGTTAGCCCCACTGTGTGCTGGCTGGATTCGCCTAATTATCTTCACTGGCACAGCTTGCTCTGTTGTCTCAGCCTAGCAGGATTGTTTGAGGAGCTGGCAATCTTCAAATAAGCTGTGGGCTATTTGAGGGGTGGTGCCCCATCCCCTGATAAGCAAGTCATGCCATGTGGTTTCAGTGGGCAGGAAATAAGCTGCCATGGCTAATATCTCTTGCTCCAAGCATGTCAGCTAGCCCATTGAGTTGCTGAGCCAATGTTGAAAGGGAGCAAGTCTAGAGCTTCAGAACAGCGTTATCTCAACATTAGTTACTTATTTAAAAGCACAGGGGGGAAAATCTGGGAGTTTTGGGCAGCAGAATATTGCTATTTCGGACAACCAAGTGGCCAACCTGCTTCCTAAATCTTAAGAAACTTTGCATACGCTCCTTGGCACTAAACTGCACAACTAACCAGCTGCCACACGTGACGTAGCAAGGCTGCCCGTTTCCTTATTGCTCTGAGTGAGTGCAGAGGGGTTGTGCGCTGGCAAAATGCCACGGCTCTTACCTGCCACCATTAATCCAACAGCTCTTCAGGGTGGGGGTTTGGTTTTGTTGATGGGAATTTGGAGCACTGCACTTATCAAATTATCAGTCTCCCGAAGTCATCCTGTTTTCCCCAGCTACTCCCATATTTTCTCTCACTAGGGGAAAATGGTTTGTGATTTTCTAGTGTTACATCATGATGTGGCAGCCTCATTTCAGGAGTTTGTGGTGTTTTGTGGAGGAGCGGTTGTGCAATACGTGTGGTGGCATTGCTGGTGGCAAGTTTTCAGGGCTCCAGGTTGGCCAAACGGCCTTATTTCTTGCTCACCCAGGAAGCAGCTCAGAGCTCTGCCCTGCTGTGGCGGCAGCTGCTGTTCTTCCCTGCATTCTCCCCTGCAAATACACACTGTTCGTCTTTTAGCAAACAAAATAAGCAGCGGTGTGCAATATTTGTACAGAAAGGCTTTTGTCCGACTGATTCTTCCTATCTAGAATTTCACAGTTGTGCATCTCTAAAAGTCAGAAGGTGTGTTGCTGTGCTTTTAGTCCTGCAGAAGTGCTCACAGCCTGGGACCTGGACCATGAGGCTCCACGAAGAGAGGGTTAAATTTTCCCTGCACCCAGTTTTTCCCCAGAAATTTTTCCTCCAACTCCACTCCCAGGAGGGTTTTAAAAAAGAAAATGACTAGAATGAATAGATTTTTCTTCTCTTTAACCAACCTGCCCTGCAGGGTTGGTGGTGGTAGGTTAAGTTCAAGAATACTGTGCTCCTGAGCTTGAACCCGGGTGACAAGCACTTTACACGGGGCTAAAAATACAGCAATGAGCCTTCAGACTTTCAGAATTTTGCAAATCTGGAGAAGAAGAAATGGGAAAAAAGAACAAGAGAAGGCTACCTCAGTACAGAGAAGGGGGTCAGAGAGAATAGCAAAGGGAGGAATTGCTGTGGCTATTTCTCTACTGACCAGTATGGCCAGTAAGTTATGGCAATTTTCTCTGACAGTGTAGGCAGTAGACAGATATTCCCACTTCTACTTTTCATCAGAAGTCCAAAGATGGGTAGCACTCAGAGCCCTCTGTCTAAAAGAGCCCTAGAACAGCAGAAGCTTATATGGGCCTTGGTGATGTCAGACTAATGTGCAAAGCATTCAAATGAGTTCAAATTTTTATGAATCTGGCTTTAAAATTCTTCAGCAGACTTTTTCCAAGCCATGTAGATTCTGCATACTAATAGATCAGTTTTGCTTTGCTTTGGTTTGGTTTTTTGGGGAAAATTTTTATAAATTTGCAGTTTCACTAATGCACATGTGCATACTTGCACTAATGTGCACTTTCATAAGTGGAACAAATTTTCGTACATCCTTAGGAAAAAAAATGATTCCTTGAATTAGTGGACGATGGAATAAAAGACTCCCCCAACGATCTGTAAAACATAGATGTAATACATTCAACAAAATCCATACATTCCTATTGGGTTTCCCAATCTATGAATCTGAGATAGAAATGTTTCCATGAGACTGGAGCTGCTAGATTCACTCCCCAAATCGGAGGGTATAATTTCCTTTCCAGTCTGACCTGCCTGCCAGAATTTCAAGATCCTTAGCCAGCCCAGGCATTCCTTGCAACAGCTTCCCATAAGAGTGGCAGAACCACATTGCACAGAGCCCTCTGAAGAAGTAACCCATGGCAGATGCATCATGTTTCCTGAGGAATGGTATAGTGTGGCTTGAGGACTGGGGTGGGGAAATATTTGCAATAGGAGTACAGTCTTGAAGAAAGATGTGGATTGCGTAGTGCAATGGAGAAACAAAATAGAGTATGTGACCACAATGTCTCCAACTCTAATGAACTTTTCATTACAAGTGACCTCATAGCACAACTTTAGCATACTTTCTTTAATTGACTGCTGAAGTTTCCATGATGAGATCACTTTTGGGTCTTACGTGTAGAAAAAGGCTTTTTTTCTACAGGCAGTCCCCAGGTTACAAATGAGTTCCATTCCTGAGAAAATAGAAATTCATCTTTAAGTCAAATTTGTATGTAAGTTGGATCGTGTATATCAGCCCTCCACATTTGCAGGGGTTAAGGGCACAGATACCCCATGAAAGTGGAAAAACTGCAAGTATCTGTAGCCCACCCACTTACTAGTGCCTCTTCTTTGCAGCAAGGAAATGCTGGAGAGATTTCCCTCTCCAGATGGGTGAGGCAGGAAGTTCCTCATTGAAGGCCTCCTTCTCTCCCCTTTCAATTCCTCTCTCTCTATGGTGATTCTTTGGAGACCTTCCCTCTCTGCCTTCTCACTTCTTCTCTCTCTATATTGAAGATTTTCCACAATATTTTTTAAAAAATTAATAGGCTTCTCCCAACCTGCTTTATGACAGTTGTTTGTAAGTATGGGTTGTTGGTAATGCAAATGTTCATAACTTGGGGACTACCTGTAATTCCACTTCTAATCACTCTTGAGTAGTTTCTTACAAAAACACATAGAGAAGATTGTCTATGCAGATGCCCATGCAAGCATTTGGCCAGACAGGACAAGAGTTCCATCTAGGAGCTGCTGCTGGGCAGGTCCCGACAGCCCTGGCGATTCACAAGGTAGCAGACTTCACTATGCCCAGTGTCTAGTATGTAAGCATTGCCTGGAAAACAACTTACTCCAGATAACTTGACCAGCCAAGCCAAGTAGATACAGAAGCATCATATGAGGGATAATCTTCTTGATTATGTGATTTGTCATTGATTTGGCATTGAGGTTCACATCTTGCCACTTGATCCTAATTGTTCTGGATGGCATCATATCTTTAAGAAGCAGATCCATCTTCTCTTCGGTTTCAGATGATATACAAGATGGCAGATTTTACTAATAGAAATAGAGAGGTACATTAGACTGATAGTTGTGGATGCTTCTGTTATGTAACCCGTTCAGTGTTGACCTGGATGTTTGAGCAGTTTGCTGCTGCTATAGAAAAATTCTTTGTTCCCTTGTTTCTGAATGTAAAGTATGTAAAAGCACCATTGTTGACAAAAGCTGAAAAGTATTTCACCCTTAATTTCTAAAAGAATGAATTTTTTAACGTGTACATGCCTCTGAAGAATGTTTGTGTTCTTCTTCTCAGAGGAAAATAGAGTTGGATAGAACTGAGCACAAATGTGTGCCAGTTAGCCAAACAAGAGTCCAGCTGAGCCTCATTGCTTTACCTGCAAGCATTTTGATGGGAGGGGAAATATACTATGAGTTCTATCCAGTGTTAGATATGTACTGATGCAATGTTAAGTCATTAGATACAATCTTATGACATTTTATCATAGGTAGGGTTTACATATGGTTATACGTCCATATGGAATCTTGAGTTGAAACAGGTTTTTAATGCAAGGATTTCCCTTATATGCCTGTGCTGAAAGATGTAGGGAGAGGTAGCACATGGAAGCTGAAATTCCCAAAATTACCTAAGATACACCCAACTTGGATATGCTCAATGAAAACTGCAGTTTTCACCCAGCCCTGCAGCAGCATGCCTTATCATGCTGCTTTTGGAAAAATAACTTTAATGCACCATTTAACCTGGGTGTGTGAGGAGGTACTGTTTGGGAAACACAGGCTCCAAACCTTCTCGGACACATAGAATTATTCCTGCAGATATCTGGATCCTATCATCTACCGATGACACTAATGGATCATTGCTGTTGTCAACATTAAATCACCCAATGCTTGTTAGGTAGGGGTCAGTCACCATAGTGAGTCTAGCCTGGACTGTCTTCACACTGCTTGACAGGTGATCAGTCTTGGTTCTTCGAGTTGGCTCAGAAGCAATGAGAAGAGACACACTGGTTGGACCCAGTGGCCTTCATGGCGCCTTCTGACTCTACTATTCTATGAACTGCATCAGGCTTCTCTGAACAAGATATCTGATGTAAGCCCTGAACTAGACATCTGGGGGCATCAATGGGAAAGACCTTCTGTATGTCCCATAAGCATTTAAAGCTTTGGTTGGTGGAAATGAGGAAAAGAGACTTTCTGTGGTAGGATCCATTATGGGGAACACCTTATTTTCGAGAGTGGTTCCACCTCCTTTCAGTGGTCTTATATTGCTGTCTGAAATCTTTTTGTTTTGTTTTGGTTTTTGTTCAGGGAGGCTTTTGGTCTGGACTTCCTTGTTTGGTATTTTAGGTTTTGTTTATGTTGTCTTCTGAAGTGATTCTGAGTATGTGTTTTATGATATAAACTTAAACCACCTTGAGCACTCATTGTAGGAGTGTAAATCTGGGACAGGAATCCAGAGTAACAAATACAGGATCTGGTTGCCTTTATTATTGCTGGTATGACCTGACATGTCAGTATCAGAATGTGGGTTCTGCAATGATAGATGCTTTCTCGTTCCTTTCTGCCATCCTTATCTGCCTCTTCCTTTGCTACTCAATACTCCCTATCACTCTAATTGTATATTATGATTTGAAGATTCAAGCACTGTCTAGCCAATGGGATTTATGGCTAGACATATATATGTACACACCCCTCATGTTTATCTAGCTCTTGGCACAATGTGTCTGCCAAGGGCAAATGCTAATGTGAGTGGCAGATACATTATTTCTGGAATGCAGTCTCATCTCTGCAGTTGACTTCATACAGACCTGAAAAGCTTGTGACCAGAAGGCTTGTGACCCTGTTCTCACTGCTTGTATGGGACTGCAAAAAACTTGGTGGGTAGGTGTTAGGCACCTGAAAGGTCACAGTACGTGACCAGAGGTCATGCCTGATTTACTAGTGAAGTTCAGGCGAGGCATTTTAAAAAGCACGTTCAAATGAAAAAAATCATTGCTTTATGAAAACAATCCATTCTCCATTGTGGAATTGACAGACTGATGGAAGGACAACCCGTGGAAAGCATATTACGAGTTGTATCCAATGGCATCATTTCACAGCCTGAACTGCTTTCATTCATGGAAATGGCAGGTGATTCTCAAACTCCCGGTCCCCACATATCCTCAAAATCTGCTTCAGACGTCTAGAAACACTCTGGAACAGATTTTCAGGTAACACGCAAGCTTTGTGGGGGAGAAGATGGTGGGAAAATCCTGTTACACATCCCAACAGCCTGGATCTCACAAAGTGCCTAAGTCCAGGCACAGTTTCTAATATTAGCTGAGAGGGCTCAGTTGAATCTGCCATCCATGCATAAGTTTCTACAGCTCAGGCTCCTAGAGGCTGACTGCCTTTCTGACTGCCCACAGTTATGAAGCCCTTTTCTCCAAACTTGCAACAAAACCTATGCAAGAAGTACTTCACAAGTGCTTTAACAAGAGTTTTCTTTGGATGGCCAGTGGAACCCATGGCTAATTTGTGAGATGGAATTTAAATGTATTTTTTTTCCTTGCAAAATATGCATCTTCAGTTTCAAGTCCTATAAAGTTGCCATCCTATACATGTTCAGACAGGAAAACTTTTGTAGGACTTTCTTCTGTCTAAACATGCATAGGATTGCAATCTAAGCAGGGCTGTGGAGTCAGAGTCATGGAGTCAGAGTTGGAGTTAGAAGCAATTCTTGGGCTATTGGAGTTAGAGTTGGAGCTGGTAAAAATATACCAACTCCTAATAAATTTAAATTTTCTATTTCACAGATAATAATTTGAGTAACCTATTTTCTCAAGATATATTTTAACGGGTTAGGGTTCTTAAAAATAGCCTGATAATTCATGTTGGCAGTGATGAAACGCCTTGTGGGTTGAGTGCTTTCAACCAGTATAGAAAATAAATAATTAGTATATTATTTTCCTATATTGATATAGAAATAAAGAAGCCAGAGTTGACAGTACCATAGTCTGAGGAATTGGAGTCGAAGGTTTTATGTACCAACTTCACAGCCCTGAGTCAAAGTCACCAAGAGTCTCTGGCTAATAACTGAAGAAAACAGAATAGATGAATTAAATGACTGAGATCCTAGCTGAGACAATATTTTCTCTTAAATCTTACACTGCCTTGTTGTCTTTTAACTCTACCAAAGTTACCTTTAGCTGAATATTTGTCTGCTCTCAACATTTAGAAGTGTACAGCATCATCACTTGGGACAAACCTGGCTCCAGAACCAGTTCAGCACTCTCTGATAGCTAATTATCTGATATGAAAATTCAGTAAACAAAGGGCAGGATGGAAACCCAGGTGGTAGGTGGGTGGCAAAGATGATTCTGGTGGGGGGAAAATGAACTTTACCACCCTCCTTTTGCTCATTTGCTATTTTGCCACACAGTTTTTGAATTCACATGCTGAAATCTGGCTTTGGGCTTCACCATATTGGATCGATTCAGTTTGAATTTGTGAAAAGTTAAAATGATCCTTTTGCACACACAAATGCACACAGAAAGAGATATAGATAGAGAGGTAAGTGGATATGTATGCAGAACAACTGTGGCAAACAATTCAGTCATTTGTCATGCAGGGATCAAGTAAATTAGTAATATTTATAACTTTATATTATGAAATATATGAATGGGAAGAATGACTGTATCCAAAGGACATGTTGAAATTAGATTATTGTCAAAAGAATTCCAGACAGCATACTATGTCCTCAAGCAAATGTCAGGGCCTCAAACTTGGGCAGTTCCTGCCTCAGTACATATAGCTTAATCTTGGTTTGGCTTTTCCTCTGACAAGTGTTAGGATTCCTTGTTTCACACAGCATATTATAAAGACTATGAAGTAAGTCTTTTTGCATAGCACCGTGTTGGCAAACATAAACTGTGTTTACTCCAGTACTTGCTGCCAAGTATGAGGTACTTCCGAATGAACTTCAAAAGCATTGAAATGAGCATTAGCTGCTTCTTCAGAAATGTGAATAATGCTATTGCATTCTAGCAAACAAAGCTTGGTCAGGCACCAACTTCAGAAAGGACACAGAAAAGGGGAACCAGCTTTGCAGGTTCAGAAAAAGGATAATACTCAGCCTTGGTAGGTTCAGAAGTCCAGGCTGTTAGGGGCTTTTGCAAGGAGACTTCCAAAGCTACTTGATCCTTCACAAAGGTTTTATAATATAGAGTAAAATTGGTACAGAAAAAATAGCAACTCCCCTAATAAGATAAACATTGGCTACCTTAAGATGCTCTGAAGTTGTATTAGAAAATTGGTTTTGAGGGTTGCATCTAGTGCTGGCCATCTGCTAGAGGAACAAAAACCACTGGCAGGACAGCTTCCCTTCCCTCACATCTCCTCACGCACCTGGGGATGTACAGATTTAGTTAAATCTATTCCTATCTGTGTTTTGTGGATTGTTGGGGGTCTTTTGTGCTGTTGTCTACTTATGGAATTGACTTTTGTTAGAAGAATGTTGTTCTGCTTGTGCATCAGTATAAGTTCTTCACAAAAGTTTTTTAAAAACTGTCTGCAAGTCTGTGTGACTCAGAAAAAGCTGGTCCATTGTGGAACTTGGAGGTCTGATTCATAGAAATCTGAAAGCATTTTAATCTGTTACAGATTACACTAGCGTGCCTACATGATTGGAGGTGAGCATTAATCTTTCCAGTAATATCAGTCTTTTAGGGTAGGTACAATCCTATGGCCTCCCTGCACCATCTAGGAGGCCACCGGATTCTTCAGAGTCTCCTATGTTCTCAGAGCTGGGAGTCTGAAGGCCAAGATCCTGACATGCACTTTATGAGGTCACAACTGGGTCTCAGGCAAGGTAAAAAGGGGTATGGCTGAGATGGGGAGGGGAGGAGGACCATGGAGTTACATCAGTTGCAATCTGTGCCCCAACCTGCTTCCTGGTGCTAAATTTAGCCAGCCAAAGGCAACAGTTTTAGAGAAAATGCAGGGTGCAAGCTGTGGTAGTGGCAGATTGCCACCATACCTCACTCCTGCCATTGGATGCTCATGAACCTCCAAGCTGGGGTGCTCATGAATATCTGCTGTGAAGGCAAGAGGATTGTGGCCTTAGCTACCAAAGGGATAGGTAAATCAATTTACATTAGACATGTATTAACTTTCAAGAAGAATATATATCAGTAAATATTAAGGAGTATTGCAGTGCAGAGTTTATCTGTATTATAACCTTATCCCTGCAAAAAGGCAACTACTCAACATTGCCAAGAGAAATGTTTACAAGAACAATTAGCAGTTGCACCTATGGCAGCTAGTTCAGTTAAATGCTCACTAAAGAGATGATGTGGCAATTGATTAGACAAAATAGCACAGTCCAGTTTGCCTTTTCATTTCTGTCTATTTATTCACTAATAGTAAGCATTTATGAACATGAATGGTTGGGATGGGCATCTTGATGAGGCCATGAGAGTCTTACAGGGTTAGGGGAGAAGTGTCGTTCTCTATACAGACACATCGGGCAGATATTCATTGGGTGCAGTTCTTTGGGAAGCCCCACCTGCAGAATTTCTGTGGCATCCCCTGGGCCAATGTGACACTGAAATAAGTAAGGAGCAAGTTATATCTTCCGTAGGCTACAGGCCTATATGCGCAACTTATCCAGAAGTAAGTGCCATTGAACTCAGTGGGATTTACTCTGAGAAGACTTATACAGGATTGTACTGTTAAATAATTATTTCCATGGTTTGGGGGCAGGGATTATTGAAAAATATAAATACCCCAAACAAAAAGATTTTAAAATTTAAAAGAAGATTTATTTATTTATTTATTTAGGAGACTTCTATGCTGCCCCATTCGCCGAAGCCTCGGGGCGGTTCACGAAGCCTCGGGGCGGCTCACAAATGAAAGATTTGCATTTCAGAAAGACAGTTTCCAGTTCTTCAGAACATCACAGGTCTATAAATCTTTAGTTTAAAATCACTAGATACTATAGATAGGATGTTTGTTTGTTATATGGCTCACCAGCATTTAAAGACAGGGGACTGACAAGGGAGGGAGGTTACAGCCGTAGATACAGTGAGAGAAGAGGCATTTTGTTTTTTGTTTAAATGTTGTTATAGTTCATAATTCCAGCTTCTATAATTCCACCTTCTATACTGGGATCTTCTGCAAAAGATAACAACTTTCTGATTTTTTTCCAATTATTACAGGCATGCAACAGATGCTTAGTAGCCTTTCCAAACATGCTGTTACACTTGACATGCAAATAGAGAATAATTAATTATCATGCCCAAAGTGTGACATTTACTACACAAGGGCCTTGAGACTTCCAGGCCAACATTTTCCTAGCAGGATAGTGCAATTATATTGGCATCTGGTGTAGTTAGTGTTCTAAATGATTGCCTTGGTGACATCAGAGAGAAAACTGGGAAATTGCCCAATGAACGGTGCATATGGCTGAGGATGCGATGGCACCTCCTTCAGCAGACACTGTGCCAGTGGAGGCCAGTGGCTCCAATGTCTTTGGACAGTGTATCCTTGCCAGGTTGCAGGCTGAACTTTAAAGGAGCTATCCATGGTGCTGAACTGTATCCTGTATTGTAAATAGGGCAAACCTTCCTGCTGACATGGGAGCCACCAGCCTCCACTGGCAAGATGCACATAGAAGAAGGTGCTGCCCTTGCTAAGAGTACATTAAAGGGTTGGTCTAGAAGTCTCAAGGCCCTTGTGTAGTAAACTGGACCCAGCACCATCCGGTAGCAATGCTCCATTGCTCAGTGGCTTCTTTCCCCTATGCAACAGAATTGTTGGACACCCACTACAGCTCCTTTTAGTAAGGAAGAACTCAGGCTTGACTGTGGCTTGACTGTGACAGTGCAATATTAACTGATGTCATCTGTACCTGTGCATTGTTAAGACTTTGGAGGATCCATGCAGAGCTCTCAACAGTAAGAAGATATATGCCCGCTTTGTACCTTTCAACCTTTGAAATGCAACAGAACAAAACAAAACCCGATTTATTTTGAATTCCTTTTCTGTCTTCTTTTCTCTTTCACAGTTCCACCAAGTGAAAAGAGTGATGACCATCCTTTTTCTTACTATGGTTATTTCATACTTCAGTTGCATGAAAGCTGCCCCAATGAAAGAAGTTAGCCTCAGAGGACAAGGCAGCTTGGCTTATCCAGGTCTCCGGACACAGGGAAATCTGGAGAGCATGGGCGGGCCCAATGATGCCACGCGAGGGTTGACATCTTTGGCAGACACTTTTGAGCATGTCATTGAGGAGCTTCTGGACGAGCAGGAGGTCATCCAGCCCAGCAAGGAAAACAAGGATGCTGACTTGTACTCGTCTCGGGTTATGCTAAGCAGCCAAGTGCCTTTGGAGCCTCCACTGCTCTTTCTGCTTGAGGAGTACAAAAACTACTTGGATGCTGCAAACATGTCCATGAGGGTCCGGCGCCACTCTGACCCCGCTCGCCGTGGGGAGCTGAGCGTGTGTGACAGTATCAGCGAGTGGGTAACAGCGGCGGACAAAAAGACTGCAGTGGACATGTCAGGGGCAACGGTGACAGTCCTGGAAAAAGTCCCAGTACCCAAAGGTCAACTGAAGCAATATTTTTACGAGACCAAATGCAACTCGAAGGGTTATACGAAAGAGGGCTGCAGGGGCATAGACAAGAGGTACTGGAACTCCCAGTGCCGAACTACCCAGTCTTATGTGAGAGCTCTCACCATGGATAATAAAAAGAGAGTTGGATGGCGCTTTATAAGAATAGACACTTCCTGTGTTTGTACACTGACCATAAAAAGGGGAAGATAGTGGATTCATGTTGTATAGATTATATTGAGACAAAATTTATCTATTTGTATATATACATAACAGGGTAAATTATTCAAGTAAGAAAGAAAATAATTTTATGGACTGCATGTATAAATGAAGTTTATACAGTACAGTGGTTCCACATTCTATTTATTGAACATATCCATGACCTAAAGGGGAGCAAAAGAGGGAGAGAAAAAAAGATATCCATTTGCGCACAATTTTGAGAGAAAAAATATTGCATTCCATTCCTCTAACATTGTGGTTTGTTGCCGTTGCCAAGAATTGAAAACGTTTTAAAAAATTAAAAATAAAATTGCATGCTGCTTCAATTGTGAATTGATGATAAACTGTCCTCTTTCAGAAAAAAAATTGAACCAAAACATTCCGTTTACATTTTAGACAGTAAGTATCTTTATTCTTGTTAGTATTATATCTGTTTACTGCTTTTAAATTCTTCTGGTAGCGTTGGAATTAAAACAATGTCAAGGTGCTGTTGTCATAGTTTTAATGTTGATTTAATTTTTTTAATTTTAAAATTCCCACATGGTTTTAATAGAGGGGAAAACTCCCTGTCATCACCATATATGTTCTGGATAAACAAATTTGGGGTTTTTTTGTATGTTGTGAAGGTGTTTGCAATATCAAATCAGACTACTGAAAAAAATAATAAAAAAGAGGCAACTGAAAAAAGACAATGCTGATGTTACTCCCAGTGCTCTTTTCTAGTTTATAAGCAGCACTTCCATGTTTGTTGATACTTTCTGTTCTGTGATTATTGCTTAGAAATCCTGCATTTGGCTTGTTTCCTGTTTGGTTGTATGGGTTCCTCCACTTCATCTTTCCTCTCCCGGGAAGCAAACAAATTACAATCTCTTTCAAATACAACTTTCCATCCTCCTAGGGTGATCTGAGCAAAGGTGCAGGTGATCTGCATCCATGATATTTGTTGCTGAGTTGCCTTGAGTTTTGAGAGACACATCTCTTGGTGAGGATAGAGAATCGCATCCCCATACAGGGCCAGCTGTCATGCAAAGAGTACTGGATCATGGACAAATAGTTTTTGTATCTGGATCAAATATCTTGTTGAAGTACAATAGTAAATCTCAGCAAGGAAAAAAATGAGAAATTACATGGATATAAAATTGTAGTTAAGCAAATATTTTTGGCCACAATGTTGTAAGTCCATAGGATCCACCCCACCTGTTAAGGATCTACAGCCTCAAGTTGAGGATCTACAATCTTATGTTGGCAATGGCAATGGAAAGAGTAGCAATCACTACTGCGCATAACCTTATAAAGTCTCAATGAAGCAGTAAAGACATTCCCTGTGAGTAAATATATGCACTACAGTCTTATCTCTTGTTCTAAAAGGAATGTCTAGTATGCCCTAGTTTTCAAATACCTGCTACTTTCTGTACTTGAGATAATATGAAATAATCCAGGCCTGAAGGAGTGGCTCTGGAATCAGGTAGGCAGAGCCTTCTACCTCAAAACCCAACTACCTGTTGCATGTAAATATGCCTATAAGGGTCTATGTCTTTCTAAGGGGGGTAGCACACAATAGCCTTAATTCCTACAGGGAACACAAGCCTGTAGAATCACAGCACTTGGTTTAAAGTAAGTCTGAGGATGCAATCCTGGCATCAGTTGTATGCACTTTAATTAAGCTGACTTCAGTGGAATGCATATATGTGAGAGAGTGAGCACAGGACTGGATAATTATCAGCAACTGCAGCACAACCTCCAATAGACAATGGCTATGAGACATTACAAATATCACAGCAAGAATTTAGCTTGGCTTTGACTAAATGCATTTTTTTGTTTTTGGTTTATATCATATGACCCATGTGTTACCATGTACACAACGTAATTTAACAAAAGGGATCCACATGCATAATTTCTCAACAAAAATGCATGCTCTCCTGGATAGCTTTTGGAATTTTGTTGAGTAGCAGGCCTTTGTCCTGGATTCACAAATTGTAGATGAGTTTGTATTTGGATTGTACCACTTCAGATTGCAGACTGTTCTCTGAGTCTGGCAATGGGAGCATTCTACTTTTTTAAAAATGAGCATCTCAGAGAAAGCACTGGGCTGGGGACTCTTCTTCTTGACATCTAGTTTCATGTTGGAAGGAATGGAGGAATATGACCTGCAGTCTAAAGTAGTGCAATGCAAACATACATTATTTCATCTGTTGTTTGTGTAAACTAGGCTACAGGCCAAAATGGAACACTTCTTGGATGATATTTACATAAAGACTCAGCTCTTAAAAACATTTTTTTAAATGCTAGCAATCCAGAGGTAAATTAACTATTGGAACTTTCAGCTTACCAGAACTTTTAGCTATCCAGTCTTATGGTTTTGTAAAATACCATTTTGTGTAAGGAAAAGCAAAGTACATTCATTCATTCATTCATTCATTCATTCATTCATTCATTCTAAAGTCATACAGTTCAAAACTTTTTACTGACTTATAGCACTTGAAGAGCGAGATTGGTTCTGGTTGATTAGAAAATATACTTGCAATCCTCGGACATATGTTCACTGTTAAAATACACCAACTCAATTGATCAATGACAGTGTGTAGGTAGATATCATTCCATTAATCAACTCTGTCTGCCCAAGGTTAAGCAAATAAATGGTTGTTTCCTTAAAGGAAAGCAGATGCTGGAATGGTCCATTTTTAATGTGGGAGACCCAAGTGGGACTGAATTGCCCTTTCTACCTGATGACAATTCCTTCCTTTAATCTGTGTCTCAGGATATCCTCTCCAGAAACTCTTAGTAGACACTTAATTGTCTACTGCTCTGTCAGTACACAGAGTATAGGAAAGAAAAGTATCTGGGTTACATTAATTGAAGTAGAAAGGTTTTGTGCAATTGTGTTGGAAACAAGAAGGTGTTTCTTGACATGCACAGAAATGGAGAATGGAGAGGAAGCATGACTTCTTATGCAGTGAGAAAATATGATGATCCTGGTATTTAATTCAAAACTCTTAAACTAGTCTGCCATGTTGTGGGCTGACATTATACATTCTTAGCTTTATATAGCAAAAGTAATGGCAGCCATATTCTGTCCCATCAATATAAATTGATTCCCTTCCATGGAGTTATTTACCATAGATTTACCTTGGATTCTTTAACATGGATTCTTTCACTCAGAGATTAAAAAAAAAAAAAAAAAGCTGACCACCTAAGTTCCACTAAGAAACCTGCAGAAAACAAATATTTTGAGTCATGCAGTCCAGATAAGGAAAGTCTAAAAGAAAAATAACAATTGCATATCAAATATTTTATAGTGATTTGGCATATACAAAAGATTGTTGGAACATAAGTATAATCTTACCTCTGGACTAAAAGTGTTTCTGTTTGACTTTGATTTCTAACAATTTGAAATAAGATATTTCTGGCAAAACTAGAAGAACAGGAAATAATTAGAATGCTTATGTGCATATTTGCTATTAGTTGACTTTATATGTTTTTCTTGAAGGAGTATTATGGGTTGGGTCCATAGTTAGTCATACTTAGAGTTGACCCATAGGACACAGGAGATTCCAATATGTTTACTCTAACTATGCATCCAACCTGATGTGTTGTAGGATTTAAAAAAAATATTTAAAGCAGGTTCAGCCAGCCTTTTTCTTAATAAATGGAAAATTCCAACGCACTGGTGAGAGTTGACTGATACAGAGTATAATCTTTTGCCCTTCAAATATTATGGTTTAAGACTCACATTTTCTGACCAATATAGTTGGCCCAATTTGACTTATTATTATACTTATATCCCACTCTTCTGCCTTTTGCATGGCGGCATACAAGTTTCTCCTTTCCATTTTATCCTCACAACACTCTTGTGATACAGATTACGCTGCCAGTGAGTCACTGGCCCAAAGCCACGAGTGAGCTTCATAGCCAAGTTAGAACTAGAACTGGATCTCTCAAGGTCCAGTCAATACCTACTATACCACACTGGATCTCAGTGGGATCATTATAGACTCGCAGGTTTGAGGATCATAGACTAAAAGCTACGTATGAGGATGCAATTCATATCTTTCAGTACTGAACTTAGATTAGCAGTTGAACTTGGAAGGCACACAAACATTCAAAAACAAATATAGATCCTTATTTGGGTACAGGAATTGCAAAGAAAACTGCTATGCAAAAAACCTAAACAAAACCAAACAAAAAACCAACAGTATGTTATAAATTAGGCCCTAAGATAGTTGCAGTTTTCATAGGCTGGAACAAGCACTATTCTTAATACTAATGGCTGTGCTATGCCAGACCTACTTGTACACGATATATGATCACAGGCTTGGCAGTTTTAGTTGAAATGAGGTTTCAAAAAATGTCACTCAATTGAAGTTTTGCTGTGCTCTGTTTGTGGCAAAAGTATTTCATGCATGTAATTGGCCCTATTGTTTTGTTTTAAAAAAGAAAAAAAAAGAAAGAAGAAAACACTTGCAAATGTAAGTTAATGTCTGTGGCCTTGTTCTCTCTTATTCACCATGTGTAACAAATATTTATTGTATATTTATATAATTTTATGGGATTTTTGGAAAAAATGAATCTGGCATTAAATCTTACAAGCATCTGCGTCACATTGTAAATATAACTAAGCTATATTTAAGTGTACTGATTAACATATAATATATGTTTAAATATAGATTTTTATGTTTTTTAAATATATTTTCAAAATATATATATAAAAAAACTTGGGTTTTTTGGGACCATGTGACTTTTCTCTAATTGTAAACCAAACATGAGTTTTACAATGAAGATGTGTGTTCTTTTTTCCCAAAACAAAATCTACTTTTATTTTAACAATAAAAACTTGTTGGTAAGGCAGCTAGGCAGCTGTTTTATATTTGGACAGTTGGCCGGGGGGAAGTTTCAAGAACTAAGTCCTCTTCCACAAAAAAAAAAAAAAAAAAATGTAATAAAGACAATGAAGACTTAGCAACACTAATATACATGAACCGGGCCCAGAGATTATGATGACAAGGACAACACTAACTTTATATACTGCCTTGTGAGGAAACCAAGGTGGCTTTCATAGTTTGCATTCGGCTACAAAATAATGGATAGATCTGACTATATAAATATATATATGTACACACATATATAAAATCACAAATGCGTATCACTGAACAAATGTATTCAGTCCAGAAGCCCTGATCCAATGGGTATGCCAGAGCTTCAGTGCACTCATGTAGCTCTGTGGGGTTAAAGGCAGCCCATTTCCTCCAGAACTGGAGATGGTACTGAGGGTCTCCTTGAACAGACCACCCGCTAGAACCTGGTGCCGGTGCTGGCTGAGGAGTATGGAACTGTAGTTCAGCAAACCAGAAAGGCACCCAGTTTGGGATGGATGCTCCAGAATGTGGACAAAATGGACCATTAGCCTGAATACGAAGTTTTGGGGAAATGGGGCATGGACCAGCCTTTATACCTACTTTTACATTTACAGAAATACTGCACGGTGTAGTCCTTCTGAGACTCTACCAGTTCAGAATGCAGGATCACATGAATGAATATTTCTCCAACATCATAAAAACCCACCCTGCCTGTGAAAAGCTAGCATGTCAGGGACAATTGATCCTGAATCAATCATACCTGGAAGAGAAGCATTGAAATCAATGGTACCTAGGCAATGGCTACAGTTCCTGCTGAATTCAGTTCCCCTACTTCAAGCATAGCAACTCTGGATGCATTCCAATAGCCAGTATCCAACTGTGTCAACCATTGGTCCAAATGGCATTGCACTAAGAAAAACTAGGTTCTGAGCTATGTACAAGGAGAGAATCTAAAAAAGGAAAAACTTGTGTTGTGAGTATGATGGCATATGGTTGTGCAACAGCTTCCACAAGCATCATAGACAAACACTTGCACAATGGAAATGTTTGGGGCAGCTCTGCTAGACCTATATGAGCACTATTGCAGGGTTCCAGCTTTCCCTTTCCCGAGATATGTCATCCTTCTGTGCAGAGTTTCTTCTGTGTACTGCTCTTTACACAGAGGAGAATTCAAACAGGCATGCTCCACAAGCTGCCAGAGGTAGTTTCTTTCTATTATGCAATTTTCCTGAATGTGTAGCTTCTCTCCAAGGCCTCACTGGCTTTTTCCAAGGTGGGTGGGAAGGCCTGCGGTTGATCCACTCATTCTGCATGCCTGCAATAATACACTAATAGCATGCATCACAAAGAAATTCAGGCCAGTGGGAATTTCCAGCAAGATCATCCCATGATAATTATGGTTGCCCTGTGAAAAGGACAGTTATGCCAACACGCCCTCAGATTGGATTCCACTTTATCTGATGCACTTTCAGTATTACTAAAAGGATATGCTTCTGCTATAACTGCCAAGCCTTTGTATATTTAATGATACCACAGCCCCATAATGATCCATAATCTCGATGATGAAATAAAACACATCAAAACTAATTTCACAAGACCAAATCACAGCATCTTCTCCAGATATATATGCCAATCATTTCTTCATAAATCTCCATACATTGTACTTCTTTATATTTAAAGCACCTGACACATTTTTCTTATATTCCTTTTGCATTTCACTTAGAAAAAGAAAAGCAAGAATACTAAACATTTCTATGAAATGGTCCCAGTGTGCAACTTAATATTTTGGAAAGATGTAGTTCCTAATTTGTAAATGTGTACTTGGAAAGAGAATATATAATATGGTTTTAGAATGGAAATTGTATCACCATTCTATAAGTTGACCTAACAATAACAACATTTAAAAAACTGTCCAGATATATGGCAATATTTTCCAAAATGCTCCCTTTTCAGGGTGCATAGATTAATTGCACTGTGCAGAACATACCCAATGTATATGTACTGAGCGTGCTCAGTAGGTACATCAACAAAAATGACCAGGACTAGCTCACTGCTGGTGGGGCTCTCAGCCAAGTGCCTCTGCCCCCCCCCTCCCATGGCAGTATCTTTTCCTGATGGACTGAGCCAGCAACAGCAGTAGCACTTCTGTGAACAGGTGGTTTGCAACAGCAGTTTAAATTTCTTAGAAAGCCAGTGATGTAGCTTCACTCTGGGATATTATAAGAACTTTAAATGGCAGTTCTATCAAGCCAAGCACTCATTGGAACCTCGTAAAAAGGGCAGCCACAGGAAACGCTGCCTGGAATCCTGGATGCTGGTCCTGATGAGAAATGCTTCAGTGCAGTAGTTAGAAATATGATGCTCACACATGATGTTCCTTCTGCGGTAGTCACCACCAAAGGCAAAGGGTGTGGCATTGAACTGTACCATTTTCTGATTGTGTAAGATAGAACTCAGGTAATTAGGGCCAATTACAATGCTGCCTGAGAGAAATAGGAGTTTCCCAGATAGTTTTAGCGTCAGTGCAACTGATGTAGCCTCCATTTGACACACATAGCGAGTCACACACAACTGGTCAGTAAGGAAGCAAAGCCTGTGGATGTCGAATCCTGCCATTCACTGTTTTGTGAGGGATGCTTCTAGGGTCAGAGCCTCCTTTCTCATGCAAGAAGAAGTGTCCTACCCATGCAACCAAGCCATGCTTTTCGCTTTCTCATGCTGAAGGCAACCTGTGACTACTCTGGCAGGGACAGCCCTACCATTAGGCAGCGTGAGGCAACCCGCTCAGGTGTCAGATACTGGGGGTGGCAGGGAGGGAGTGCTGTTCAGACATGACAGCATTGTTGATGCCAGGTGCCTGCCCTGCACTCCCTATGCTAGTTGGCTGCCTTCTCCAGAACAGGATTCTAGTCATGGGGGTTGAAATGAGGTTCGACTACTGGTCTGGTTGGTTTCTATACATGGAACAGAGTGTGGGCAGGGAGGCCATCTTCTCCTTTCCCTCAGGCTTCCAAGGGCTTGCGTGGACTTGTTGCTTGGGCACCACATGGTTGGTGTGTGGTTGGACTTTTCCACAGAGAAACCAGAGGAGGAAAGGCATCAGTGACAGGTGAAGGGAAGGAGATGGAATCCCATGCGAGCACAGCACTTGACCGAATGCATTTTGAATTAAAATTCTTCCTGGGTACATGAAAAACACAGCACTCGGTTCTTGAGTGCACTTGTCCATTTGATCACAGAGAAAGTCCTAAGAGAACATCGTAGAGTGTTTTTTAAACTGTCCATGAAGAATCTTAATTCAAAACATGCTAAGCCAATAAAATGTTAAGCCAATTCTTCATTTGGATTTCATCTCTCCCCATACCCTACTTTTCTGTAGAATTTTCTGTAGAAAGGGGCTTGTTGGCATTTGAATTAAAACTGGGCATCTTTCTCATTTTACAGCATAGAGCATAATCCTTGCTGATGTGATGCAAAGCACCATTCAGATCGAAGTCTCTAAACCATGCCTACATAACATTTGCATCACCAAGCCAAACTCTGAGTGAGTTTAACTTTACACACTCTAAGTCCCCTGAATGCGTTGTTCCATTGTTTGCAAATGGATATTAGTCCTATTCAGGAATTAAAAAAAAAACTCGTGGTACAAGAACTTGTGGTACAACTTGTGGCACTACACACAAGTTTGTACATAGTACTAACTATGTAGGAGTCCTGCACACTGTGTAGGAACCTCAACATTCCCGCAAGCACCTGTTCCACCCTGTTCACTTCTGGCATTTGTGTGCTGAGTGAGAAGGCCTGAAAAGAAATTCCAAGCATGTTCCAAGGGCTCCCTATGATCAGAAACCCTGTTTGTTCAGGGTCTCCTCCTGAGGATAGTATTCTAAGCATGTTCTAAGCGGAACATGCTTAATTGTTCTGTTACACCTTCATGGTAATGTGCCAAAACTGGAACTGGAGGGGGCAGTAGAGGTGCATGCACAGACGAACTCCTGAGCAGGTCTTTAATCGAGACTAAATTAGGGTGGATCAGGACCAGCTTGTACTGTGGCCTGTGAGATGCCTGGCTTTCCCCTCCAGTGGGCAGTCCTGTGCATGGAAGAAAATGGTCGAATCCATGGTGGGCTGCCAGTCCAGCTAGATTATCTAAAATGATTAGCTAGAGCAATTTTGGCAATTGGCTCTTTGAAGATAAACAACAGGAAGAGTTCATCTGGATAATACAGTAGCAACAGATGTGACAAATGTGATACTAAAATTCCCAGAGACGGGCAATGGCACTAAATAACAGAACACTGTGAACTGCACACACAAGTAGCTAGGTGTGCCCTGCACTAGCACAAAGTGGGAAGGAAGGAAGTACTGAGTGTGGTCCTCTCGCATCAGAAATCAGGGCATTTGGTTACTCTGTTAGAAGGGAGACTTGCTCAAATGATTTGAGCTCAGGCCTCCCTTCTCCTGAGTGCAGAAGTGGCTCCCTCAGGGAGCACATTTGAGTAATTTGAGGCCTGTTCTGTAGACTTCACATTTGGGTGATTCAAAATGTGGCACAAGAGGGGGATGACCAGTGATCTGGACTCCTCCATATAATCAGGATCACCCTGAGAGATGAGCATATCTAAGGACAGTAATCTGGGTATTTGAGCCCAGAGGAAAAACTTCAATATTGCTCAGTGGTTAATCATTTTTGATAATCCTACTGACAACATGCTAATATAAAAGAGAACACTAAGAAAAAATCATTAGGTGAGAACATGCTGATCAGCTAAGGCTGAACAGATGGCCACTCCCCTACCACATCTGCTTAATAAGGCACTAAAAAGATTCCCAGTCAAGAATGGATTGCATTTCTCACAGCTTCCAATTCTTGATATTCTTGGGACAGCGGTAGGCATTTTTATTTTATTTGTAACTATGTTAAAGGTCTTCTTTCAGGATAGCTCTTGCAAGGTAGTTCATGACATGAGGTTTGTTGCATTCTGATTATTGCTATCATTCTGTAATTAACAACTGCAAAGGGTTGCAGGAAAAAGCAAGAATTTCAAATGTGTGCATCGACATAATTGAGTCATTGTGGCATGGTGAGAGTGCTGGACTAGACTTTGGAGATCCGGGTTTTACTCCCTGCTCACTGGGTGACTTTGGCTAGGCACAGACTCTCAGCTCAACCTGCCCCAGACTCTCAGTCCACAGACTCTCCACCCAACCTGCTGTAAGAATTAACTGGAGAGGACAGGAACCTTGGAGGTGTCCCTAGGATCCTTGCTAAAGGAAAAAGGTAGAGTATAAATTTAATGCAACAACAATTGACATAATCCTGGACACTATACAATGCCAAGGATAAGCCAAACCATTGATAAAATGCAGAATAAAGAAGGTCTGATGTCCCAGGTGTCCATTTTAGAGACATGGGCACTAAGTACCAGCAAGGCACAGCAAAAATGTGCAAGAACAGATTTTATTGCTTTAAAAGGATCTGATATCTGATTTCTATTCTGTAAATGAATGCATGGGTCTCATTATCTGGAGTAGTTGCCTAAAGTCTCACTGAGGAAATGGAGTAGTGAAGACTGTCATAATCTGACATAAGTGTAAATGTTTTGATCTGTTATGCTTTACATTAATACTTTGGTTCTTGCTGCCTATTAAACCATCAAATACCAACATCTGTTGCACACAGAAGCACAGTAACTTGGATGCATCTATGAGAGTGGTACTAGGAGGTCCATGCCTCACTCAAAGGATGCTCCATTAGAACAATCCTGCTGATTCAAGCCAAACATTTATCTAATGCAGCATCCTTTTTCCCACAGTGGTCAGCTGATGCCCCTGGGAAATACCCCCCTCCCTCTATGGTTTCCCAGCAACTGGCTTTCAGAGGCTTGCTCTTCTGATCCTGGAGGTAGCATGTAGCTATCATGACTAGCAACCATTGATAGTCTTATCCACAAATCAAGCTAAACCCTGATAGAGTCATTTAATTTGGTGGCCATCACCACAAGCTGTAAAAAGCCTGGTTTGAGTACACACTGTGTGACCCTTGTGCTGGAAATCCTTTGCTGCTTAGAAGCCTGTCCACTCAAAGGCTTCCAAGACTCTTGTTCGCTGCCAGACTGAAGTGAGCAGGGCAGAAGGAACTGCAGAGGTGAGCTTTGCCTTCCTATGTGCTGATCTCCTGCATTTTCCCCAGACAGCCTTCATTCATCCTGTCTACTGAGGGTGCTTTGGAGTGGGAGGGAAAGATGCTGCAGGAGGTCAGGATCAATCGCATCCTCCCTCCATGTTCACCATAAGACCTACTTTTCCCATCTCTGAGGTTGATCTTTCAACCTTGGAGAGGCGGCCAGCATGGTCCTTTCTGTGTAGGGTCAGGGCGTGGATTAACCCTTTCAAGGTTAAGTGCTGTCTCTGACCTCAGAAAGGATTTTAGAAACAGAAACATAGAAACAGAGTGAGACAGAAGGGATCTCCTGGGCCATCTAGTCTGACCCCCCCCCCCCAGCTCCAGGTGGCTCCACTCATGACATGCCTACCATGTGCATGTCCAGCCTATCCTTAAACACCCTCACGACTGGGGCTTCAACCACCTCCCGTGGAAGCCCTTTCCATACCTTAGGGGTCCTAACCATCAGAAAGTACTTCCTGGCCTCCACCCTAAATCTTGGTACCCTGAGCTTTGCTCCATTGGAACACAGTATCCTACTCTAAAAGTCAATCTGCAGATGAGTCTAGGAGATGTAAATCAAGTAGGGTCATATTCAGGTTCAGAAAAACCGTTCTTCAAGCTCCCCACCGCAGTCTTCTACCTGCTGCCATGTCACATTATTCCCAATTACGCAGCTCCTTCTTGGATAGTGTTTTTCAGTTGGAAGAAAAGCATGCACAACACTCATTGGTCAAAAAAGTTCTTCCTCCTAGGAATATTCATTCTAAAACCTACCACACACATACATACTTGCCAAATGGAACAATTCTGTTCAGTATTTTATTTTAACATATCACACTGAAGTTGTAAGACTAAGGTACAGGAAGACAAGGACATTTCTTTGTAAAATGATGACCTCTCATTAATTAATGGAAGCAAAAGTACAATGTAGACACGAATGCTTATCTTGCAGTGTTTTTCCATCAGTGGAATGGGCATTGTTGGTGGATCGAATTTTCCCTTTCCAACCCTCTCCCTACATATCCTACATCTGTTCCAGAGGCTTCAGGGGGACAGTCTAGAACAGATGGAGAGAGGGGTGGGGAGACTGCAGGAGAGAGGGAGGGAAAGGAAACGCCAGATTCACGAGCGGAAGTCCGCTTGCATAACCTTGGATTTAGTCCTCGATGTTTTTAGGTACTGTAAATACATGTTCAATGTTTTTGTCTGTCATCTTTTGTCAACACAATAATAAAGCTCCTATTTTTGTGTTTAAAAAACAACATGACACCTCTATCACACTGATAATTGTGTGCAGTACTGCACACTGCTGAAAGCTGGATCCAGTTTGTCATTTCAACTATACAAGGGCGAAACTGTTTTTCTGAAAAGAAGCTACAACATAATGTAGAGACGAAACTACAAGCACTATGACAGAGCTCTTATCTAACGCCCAAATTGATTTCATTATTCCCCTGCTAAAATGTTTTCCAATGAGTTCTTAAAAAAGAAAAGAAGCAAAGAGGAAAGGAAATATATGAAATTGCTTTATAAATCACTCATAAAAGTGCCTCTGATTCCTACTACTATTGTCATGTTACTCGTTTGCAGAACTTTCCAAACTTAATCCATGGCTTCCAGACATTATTTTGGATATCCTCAGGGCTTTGTCTACAACAGAAACAAAAAGGAAGAAGCACTGCAAATAAAATACAAAATGCAATGAATATTATGAGTAGTTTTATCTAGTGGCTGAAGTCCTGTAATCCATGAAGGTTAAGTCCCACCTTAAGATCGTAAAAGATAATTTCCCCTTTTATCTGAAGAAGCCTTTCCTGATGGTCAAATTTGAGCCTGAGCTTTGGAGAGTGCCAGCATCCCAGCGATATTTTCACACATGCAGTGATGCTCTGGACATGGGACACGGAGTAAAGGCTGCGGAGACAATAGCCAGGGCTCAGCTCTTGGTCACCAAATGATGGCCAGTGCCAGCTGGCCAGGCCATTTTGGGGTAGGGTGGATTTTATTTGCAGCCAGGCTGTTGATGGGCTTGCCATTACGTGCACCCCACATCAGTTCCTCAGCAATCCCATTGACTCCCATTTTCTTTCCAGATGCCAAGGTGCACAGTTTGCCTAAGGAAGGCTTTAAACACAATCCAAGCATAGTTCAAAGAGTGTGTCCAGACTAGGTTGGGATACTTGTTTCAAGAAAAAAACCAGCGATGCACTCTCACCCATTCTGCAGCTCCGGTTGAAATACAAGCCGGGGGGGGGGGGGGGCTTACAGTTTCCTCTGCCTCTGTCTCCTCATGCGCATGCGTGTATACCCCCTCCCCTTCCCACTTGATTTATTTGCTGCTTTGGCAATTGAGCAGGGGAGGGCTCTCTCTCTCATCTCCCTTCCCCCCTTCTGCCATTCCCTCTTCCATGTCCTACTGCTGTAACTGCTTGCTAGATGCTAGGAACTCTGAGAAATAAAGTCCTTCTGATGCTGGGGATAGGGCTTTACCCGGTACTCTTGGGAATACCCCTGGGAAATGCACCCTGCAGCCTGTGCACAGCCCTGGCCATGGGCTGGATGTGAGAGGAGGAGGAAGAGAGCTATCTCCTTCCCTCCTCCTGCTGCCATTGCCACAGCTGGCTGAAAATATTGCTGACATGCCAGGCAGAGGGAGAAGCAGGTTGATGGGGGACAGGTGGGTGCAGGATGCCCATGAGGGGTCAGGGGATGGGGGCAAGTCCTGTTGCTCTCCCATGGCTTTGGTAGAAAATGTCAACACCGAGAATCGATACACAGAATAATAAAATTAAATTTATTAAAATCGTAACAGAATGCACTGAAATAATATGTGGTTACCAAGCATTAAGACAGAACTTAAAACTCTGCAGTGACCTCCTACTTACAATGAAGGAGAAAGAAAAGGACAACAGTTGCCATACAAGCATGCATAAATGAATACCAAACTTATTTTGACTCTAGTCTTCTTCATCCAAGGGTTAGGCAGACTTTGTTAGTCAGACAGAAGGTCTTAAAAGTTAAATTGTGAAATCAGTTAAACACCTTGTTTATATTACGTCCATGCTGGGTTTTTCTAAATGAGGCATTTATCGTGCACGCGTGATTCTTTTGTTCGTAGATCTTCTGGGGCTGTTGAGACGGCACCAGGATCTTCCAGGTTCATTGCTGCTCTTTCAGAGCTCTTTCCAGGGTGATTTTAAGGCTTTTCCATACAGGGTGTTTGTTGTGCACTGGTGATCATGTACTCACAGAAGTTTGCTGGTCTTCTCCCAGACATTCTCCCAGAGCTTCTCCTGTGCATCCTGGCCATTGTTGTGATTTGTTTTGGAGTCAGCATAAAGCAGTATTTTCTGGGGTGACGTCAGTTTTGGCTATGGAAGCCTTGTGCAAATCCAAATTCCACTCCATACCACAGTGCCACCTTGTGTTGTGTCATGGAACATATAGGATCATATAGAAAGACAGAGAGGAAATGAGCGGGGGGGGGGGGTGTCTGGAAGGCAGGAGGAATTCATGTAAAACGACATTGTTCCTCCCACAAGGAAATCAGAAGAAGAAACTTTAATAAAGCACTGTGGTAAATGCCTAATGTAGAGCAGCCCTTAGAAGGGGGCACGTGGGATGTGAGTGGTTAAATTACAACCAAGAAAGTGGTTCTCTAGCACCCTTGTGTGTTTGCACTATTGGACTATACCATAGTCCCACCCGGTGGCTGTGTAGCAGAAAAGCCAGGAAGGAAGAGTTGAGATCTCAAGGCTGGCAGTGTGACACAGTCCGGAATAAAGTTAGAATTGTGTTCAAATAACTAAGCTATTTTCTGAGGCTAGAGACAAGGTTGGTGTTTTCAGAGCTCATTTCCAAGCTTAACAGAGTGGAGTTCACCATTTAACCTTAATGCCCCAAATAAGCCTGCCCCACAGAGCTTGCTTCCCTTGTGAGCCTGCCCAGCAGCTGAGAGCTTCATCAGAGGCCCTTTACTGGAAGCGGTACCTGTGCAACTTTGGCTGTGGCTACCAGTAGGAGAGCCATTTCTATGAACTGCAGGACTCCCATCCCCAGGGAGAGCCATCTAGTATCTTTTTAATTATCTGCTCATTGTCTGTTAGCATCTGGGCATATTCTTTCCTAGTTTGCTAGACTTAGGTGTTATTCTGTTGCTTAATACATGGATAAGTTTTGTGAGGTAGGTTGTCCAATGGTTGCATCATTTAACTGCTGCTCTCAACATGTTGGTGGTTTATCTTATCTCACACCTTTGTATTTGCATTTCAAGAATTTGCCTATGTCCTCTTGTCATCTATTAATCCACCTTGAGTGCTACATCGAAGAAAAGTCACATGAAGTTCTAAAGGGCACAGTTCTATGCATGTTTAAAAAAAAACAAGTCCTCTCCCAGGATGAGGCATTCAGGGACTTATAGGAGGTTTTTCTGCCTCATACATACAGCATAAGATTGTGTTCTAAGATAGATAGGCAGATGACAGACAGACCAAAGTATGTAGCACACAACTAATCGAATTAGCCCATAGTCACTTCTGCACTTCTATGACAAACTTACACAATGGTTATACAACCATCTCCACTCTGGATTCTTCCTTTGAGATTACTCCAAGACTACTTGGGTTGAATTGAGCTGATGATTGCTAATACACAACATGCATCTTCATAATTACATGGGATGAAATCATCAGTCTATAGGAGAGAAAGAGAGCTTTGTTTACTGGGGGTGTTGTGTCATTCAATTCATCCAATTCATTGGCTTTCAAGCAAGCCAGAACCCTTTGTAGAGTCCAGCATCTGCAGAACATCTGCTGGGCACTGTAATCCAGGACTGTATACTTCCTCAACCTCTTCAAAATAAGTGTATTTTTATTGTCTTGTTCATATATTTATTTATTTCCATGCACACACACAAAACCTATAGGAAACTGAGCCCGGTATTATGGCTTATACATTTTGCCAAAAATGGCAGGTCAGAGAAATGGGAGGTGGGTGGAAACACAAAGAATATGATCTCCAAATTCCAATGTAGGCCACTGGACTATGATGCAATTCAGTATTTATATATTGTTAGATACCCCGACTAAACATATATAGAGGTGAGTTGGGGCAGAGTGGCAAGAGCTATCTTCATTTGTCAGAGATTTTCCATCCTATATAAAGACAAAGAGAAGTGCTGAGGAAACTCTTCTCTGCCCCAGAATCCTCGCCCCAGTAGGCCCCCAAATCTGCTCTGGGTGGAACCCCTGGAGCAGATTGGGAGCATGGAAGGCATGGGGGCTGCAAGGGATAGAGAAGTCCCATTGCATGGGTAATCGTCAGTTTGCATGATGGTTGGATCCAACTTTCCACATCCCTTCAAAATATCCGTAACAAACGTATTCTGAGATTTCTCAGCTGCTCTGTTGGTTTAAAAGAAACTGCACCGGCCACAAAGCAGAAACGTGACTTGCCCCCACACCCTTGCTGTCAGTCTCTTCACAGAGACTCCTTTTATATAGACATATCAGCTTAGACTTTATCCAGAGTTGTCTACTGGCATTCTTCTTTCTAACAACGTATCAGGGCATCACGTTATGGGATGCTGTGCTTACTGCTTAGTCTCTCTTGGAAGGCTTCCCATTTCAGAACACACTAATGTGCTAATCTCAGTGCCCGGCTGTTTGGGCTGCAGACTGACATGCATCTGATCTCATCCATTCGTTCAGCACTGAAGAGCCATATAAAGCAGACGTGCCTGGTGTGAGGGTCACAGATCAGGCATAAGAGAAACAGCAGCTTGACAGAGTATTCCGGTGCCGAAAGCCTCATTACACAGGAAAACTTTCGCATAGTTAGCAAAACTATGTCCACCACATCAGATGCTTATTGTGATTCACAAAAATGGAATCAGCAGTCACATGCCACTGAGAATAAATTAGTTTGCAAGGAAATTATTGTCTGGATTTTCTTGTTGGACAGTTGACTCAACCTTAGGACTGCAAACCTGGCAAAAGCAGTTTCTTTAATTGCAGCTTTTTTCAGACTTCCTACATTTTGAAAAAGCTTTCTACATAAATGAGTCTGCTGAAGAACCCATAACTTCAGTTTCAGCCTTTCCTAATCTGCTGTTCTTGAAATGTGTTGGATGACAGCTCCCATCACCCCTAGCCAGTCTTTGCATGGGAGTGAAGCAGCACAATGTGGTTGCAGTCCAACTGCTCTGGCAGGCAAGGCAGAAACCAAAGTAGCATTTTATACAGCAAAAAAGGGTGTGAGTGCAACTACAGGAACAGGCCCATCCAAAGTTATCTTGGTGCCTGATGTACAGGTCGAGGTAATTTTGCTGCCTGCTCCTGCCACTTTCCAAAGCGAATTGGGCAGGCAGTTGGATTTTACTTCAACAGTGGTTCCAGGACAATATCCTTCCCTGCACCTGAGGGGAGTTGCCCATTTCACGGCTGCTTGCTAAGAAGAGGATCCATTCATAAGAGGGAAAAGAGCCAGGATGCCACCGTGGAATCAAAGAACTCACCCTTCACATACGGTGCAAGTACACTCCTCGGGAAAGAGAACTTTGCTTTCTTCATCGGAGCCTCTCAAGGTCTAGTGGTCAAAATGTTTGCTTGTGAAACCCAGAGGATTCATAGGGGAACGTCCTTTAGGGTGCCGGTCATTCCACATAGGCAAGGCAAATAGTACTGCATGCGCCACCTTTGTACGGGTGTCTGAATGATAGGAACAACTCTCTGGGAGCAGCCACAAGCCTAACAGCAGGTTCAAGACAGTCCCATGAACAGTGGACAAGCTTAACGTTGGGATGTCCTGACAGCAAACATAATTTTAGATGGAGAAGCATCGGCGATACCTCTGAAGTCTCCCACCCCCAGATTCACAATTCCCTAAGCGCTCATTCACAGAAGAAGACAGAAGAGGGGCTCAGGATGAGGCCTTTGTAGTCTCCCAGGGGCCTATCCATGACACATACCATTCCCTGCACCTGCCTGTACATGCAACTCAGAGATTCCAGTCATATTAGCTAATACAAAAAGGGTCCTATGTAGAGCAGCAGGGAAGTTAACATGTGCAGCATTACTATTCCAGGCATACCAGATATGCTTCCTACAGGTGGACTCCCAAAAGAAGGGACTGGTAGAGCCAGAGTGACCAATAGTCTCATTTTGCCCTATTTTGCCCAGCTAGTGCTGCAGTGGCAATCTCTCCGGCCATGTGGGGCATTATGGTGGAGAACCATTTACAAATGGGCTGTCTTAGAACATATGTGGAAACTCCAATGGGCTCAAAATAAAGCTACTAGTTCAGGGATGGGCAACTTCCGGCCTTCCAGGTGTTTGGCCTACTGTTCCCATCAATCCTGACTGCTGCCTGGGCTGCCTAGTGCTGATGAGAGTCATAGGTCAAAACATCTGGAGGGCCACACGTTATTCACCCAACACTAGCTCAGTTGTTGGAACTAGCCGTGAAAACATGACTCATCTGTTGTTGCATCACTTGATGAACAAATTGGAGGATTGATTGATCTGTTTCCTACCTTTAAATCAAGAAAATTGGCCCTTTGTTTTAACCTTTCAAAGCACCACGCAGACCAGCTATCTGCTGGGCCACCACATGAACTTGCCTGATATTAGAGTGACCACATATCTTCTTTCACTCAGAAGAATCCTCTATTTGAAGGTGACCTCTATGGTAAAGGCTGCCTTGTCCAGTTCCGGTTTAAAGATGAAGATCCAGATTTTGTATTTAAATTACAAAAAACATTTCTAATTCAAAATTGCATTAATGAATATAAATCAACATTTGCAAATATTATGCAAACCACTCTCCTCTTTTTTAATTATGCTTTCTCTCTCTCTCGGCTATTCATAAGCGGCCCACAAATAGTTCTGCTTCTTATGGTACACATAAGGAATATAAAGAGTAACCATGGAATGCAGTGGTTGCTTTGGAACATTAAGTAAGCTGTAATAGTCACTTTCTTGACTGGACTTGGACAGCAAGCAGGCATACAGTCACCTGTCAGATTCTGGCCAGATGTACTGTATTTGTCAATCATAACAATTATTTCTAAATGCAAAAATTATAAGCAAACTGGTGGCCTCTTCATCTTGATTTTTGTGATGCATTTCGTCCTTTGGGACCATTTATAAGTTGCCTGATGACTGAATCCTAAGATTGCTCTAATAGAGGCCCCACATTTTTTAGGTTAGGTAGCTAGTCACTTTGTTGTGGTACCCCAGATAGGCATCATCTGTGGTATGTAATCCCAGTGAAGTCAAACTGTATAGATAATAATTATTCCAATTTATGTTATAGATATGACTGGGAAATGGGTACATATTTTCATATGTGGTGGGAATGTAAATATATAGGGAAGTTTAGGGAAGAGGTTTTTAAAGAGAGCAGTAAAATATTAAGTTTAAATATTGAAATATGATCTGAGATCACATTACTTTCAATATTTGATAAGAAACAATGGAGTTAGAATAATAAAGAATTAATAGCACATTTAATAACTGCTGTGAGATCAAGAAGAGCTAAGAATTGGAAAGTAAAATATGTTACCAGTTGCATGATTGGTACAGAGAAGTTTGGATTATAGCTATTAATAATAAATTCATTTGTGATATTAAAGTGAGAAAAGGGCATGTACAGAAAAATAAGTTTAATGACATTTGGGGTGCATTTATTGTGTGTATATTTAAAAAAGGGAAAGGATTTGAACCATCAAAAGAATCATTGCAGTTTTGGAAGGAGGAAATGTCCTGCAATAATGTTTGAATGAGTTTTATCATCTGTAACATGTATCCTATGGTCCCGGTGGGAACACAGTATTTTAAAGATGTGTTTTATTTGTACATTCAATTGTGTATGTTTTTATATTAGTTGTAAGGTTTTTAGTTGCATTTGAAAATTTAATAATTTTTAAAAATTATCCTCTATGAATATTCTTCCTATTTTAGAGGAAATAGTAAAAGTAGCAACGATCATGTATGCCAGTCAAGAAAAACTAGCATGATTAAAACACATACACACTTTTTCATTCCCAAATCCCATGATGACCAGAAGTGCTAAGTCTCACAAGGTATTAATTGCAAGCACTCCCACTTCTCAATCATCAGTTGGCTTTTTTCGTTCTCCACCCTGCTGTCTGAGCTGCTGGTTCCCTCACTCCCCTGTCTTGCTGTAGAGGTGCCTGGGAGGTCAATCTTTCCTTGTGTCTAAATTAGCGGGGCCTGCGAAAGATAAGAGGCATGCCACCCACTCTCAGTGGAATGATCAGCTTCTCGGGCCTCAGGAGACGGGCTCTTCACAAGCAGGCTTCAGAGAGTGTGAAAGGAAAGGAGTGGCCAGTCCACCAGGCTGCTGGTCGGAGTCTATCAGACAGTCTCAGTTTACTGTCCCGGCAGCCAGGAGCACCTGCTGTTCCCCGGGATTGGGCAGAGGAGAGACAACTTTGGCAAAGCCTTTGAATGCTTTCCCCAAACCTAATAGACTATTTCAGTGGCTGAATGAGAACCAACTCCCAATATAAACCAGTGTGGTGCAGAGGTTAAGAGCATGGGACTGGGACTCAGACGACCTGGGTTCTAGTCCCCGCTCAGCCATGGAGCCAACTGGGTGACTTTGGGCCAGTCACAGACTCTCAGCCCAACCTACCTCACAGGGTTGTTGTTGTGGGGATAAGAGGGAGGAGGTGAATGATGTAAGCTGCCTTGAGCCCTTTGTAGGAAAAAGGCAGGATATAAATCGCAATAAAAATAAAAATAAATAAATATGCGTGAGATGCATATAGCAGCCTTTTTTCAGTGATGTTGTTCCCAACCTTACTTATACTTGTTCATCGTGTTTTTAATTTTTTCTTTGTTTTGCTTAAACTGTGGATCAGAACCAACTAGATACCCCCATGAGGTAGATATAACTTATCCTGTCTGCACTTTACAACCTGGATCTGTCCTGCATTTGTCTGGCACCGGAGTTTAGAAGAAATTAGTTCTTTTCTTCAGGGGTCAAACTTCTGAAAACTCTCATTAGTGTTATTAGTTTACCCTTTAAAGCTGGACCATGGAGTTCATGCAGGGCCCATTATTCTGCTGGGGAAGAAGCCTTAGTGCTGCAGGGATTATATGGCTGGAAGGCAGGTGACTCTTACCTCATGGAGCTATTCTTTTAAGCTTTATGTGATAATGCTCCATAGTGGTGAATCTATGATGGAGTTCAGCATCATGGACAGAGCCTATACAGCTCAAACTAAAAGCTGTAATGACTGAAGGACCCCATTGGCAAAGCAGTCAAGAGCTGCATACATATGCTTCCTTTCCTGGGCTCAAATCTCACTCCCAGGGCCCAATTCAGCCCCCTTAGGTTTCCCAGAAGGGCCACCCCCTCTCCCCAGCCCTGCTTCCTTCCATCCAGCTACCAGCTGTTGGGTGATTCCCCAGATCTGTGCAATTTTCCCTCTTTTCTAAACGGGTGAAATGTCTCTAAGGCTTAATTACTGGCAGTAACAGCTTTAAGATAAAACATGCAGAAAGTTTTGGCATTTCAGCCTTGCTCCTTTTCCTTTGGCCCTGCCCAGCAGTGGAATATGGCCCCTCAAGAGCTTCTCTGAAATGGAATTTGGCTGCTGGCTGAAGGAGAATCCACACTCTTGCCTTAAAGGATTTCTGACTGCTGAACATATTGTTGCTGTTGCATTACATTTCTATATTGCCCATAGCCAAAGCTCTCTGGAAGGTTCACAACACTTTAAGTCACCCATCCAGATTTCAGTAAGACGCAACTCTGCTTAGCTTCCAAGATTAGGCAGGATCAGGCCCTTGAGCTATAAGGAAGCTACGTTGTTGGCCAGCTGCTTGGTGCAAGAGCATGTGCGGCTATTCTTCCCTGACAGTTGGCAGACTATGCTGCACTCACTTTTAGAAATTCAGCCTAGCAGGGAGTAAGTCATGGTGAGGAGAAGTTACACGACCGGCTCTCTGGCATGGTGTTTAGCAAGCGTTTTGCCAGCAAGGCAGCCACACTTGGCCACGTACCCAGACTCAGGCTGAACCGTGCCGCTGAATTGATTGCTGCTCGTTTAAGGGTGCAATCCCAGGCATATTTACAATGCTGGAAGAGGTAGGCCATTTCTCTGTGTAAACCCGCCTAGCATTATGCCTTCAGTGCCCCATAATTAGAGCAGGCACAGCAAGCAGGCACTCAGACATGCACACACCCCAGGCGCCCAGTGGCTTCCCTCCAGGTATGGCACAATTACTGTTAAGTTAGACAGGGAGTTTCAGCACAGCACCGTGTTGATTAGATTTCACCCATCCTGGAGAACCAATTGGAGACCAAGGATGGATTTAGCAACATTTCATCTCAACCTTTCATCTGGTAGTTCTAAACCAATATTGAATCTGCTTGAGAGTCCTCTCTCTCTCTCTCTCTCTCTCTCTCTCTCTCTCTCTCTCTCTCTCTCATTGTCTTTGTCGGGCCCACAATATCATTCTGTCATTATACAAAACTATGATGTGGCCATACTTAGAAGACTGTGTACAGTTCTTGTCACCATACCCAAAAAAGAATATTGTAGGGCTGGGAAAAGGGCAGCTGAAAGGATCAAGGGGTTGCAGCAATTCCCCTGTGAGGAAGGGTTACAACATCTGAAATTTAGGGAAAGGGTGAGCAAAGAGAAATATGATAGAGCTGTACAAAATAATGCATGCTGTTGTGAAAGTGGACCAGGAGACTTTTTTCTCCCTGTCCTGTAATGCTAGAAATGGGGGCAGGAGTCACCCCTTGAATTTGATTGGTGATGAAATGAAGTACTTTTTCATACAGTGAATACTTAAAACTATGGAATTCACTTCCACAAACTGCAGCAATAGCCACCAATCTGGATGGACAAATCCGTGGAGGAGCAGGCTATCAATGGCTACTGGTCCTGATAGCTCTCTGCTTCCACTGATACCAGAGACAGTATGCCTACATGCGCCAGGGGCTGGGGAAGGGTGCTTGCATTCATGTTCAGCTTGCAGATTTCCTGTGGACCGCTATTGGCCACTGTGTGATCAGAATGCTGGTCTGGTCAGACCCATGGGTTTTCTTCTACCCTTACAATTAATAGCACAAATAGGAAACAGGACGGGGCATGTGGTGTAAAAGTTTCTGGAAACTGGACTTTAGGTGTATCTACCTTTTCCTTTGCTGTGTGCAAGGACTAGGCTTGGTAGTCTGCCTACTGATAAAGATGAGCCTCTGTACCTCTTTTCTCCTTCCCCATCTTGCAGTCCTACCTCTGGACATTTCTCTCTGTCTCTCTTTCACTCCCTGCAGTTGCTTAGTCCCAACCACCACAAGTCTCTCAGAACCCCAGTCCAACCCACATGTCCCATGCACGTCTTCTACGAACTACTCTCAGCCTATCCTCTGAGCAGAACTTTGAACTAATTTCCCCGCGATCTGAACCAACTGAATGGATGTCTATGCTATTCTTTTTGCCTTTCGTTTAATTTGTTGAACACACACACACAGGTTTGTTTGTCCTGGATAAAGCAATCGAGTCAATGCTAGAGTTCACATAGAGCAGGAGTCCTCAAACTTTTTCACCAGGGGGCCAGTTGAAAGGTGCTGGTGCTGGGTGTGGGCCGGAAAGGTGGTGCCAGCGATGCGCGTGGGCCCGGGCGGGGGTGAGGGCAGCGCCTGTAGGGGCACGCAGTGAGGTGGGGACGGCGCGTGCGGCGAGGGGAGGTGGAGCACGGGAGGGCGCGCACGCGGTGAGGGGTGGGGAGGTGAGGCAGGGCGGGCACTTGCTGCGAGGTGGGCGCATGGGGCAGCAGTTTGCTCGCTTGGAGATCATTTTCTGTGAGTGAGCAAACCACTTCCTCCCCACATGCAGAACGAGGTCAGTGGTGGCAGGTGCATGCGTGCGGCGCGTCCAAATGGGCATGGTGGGCTGGATCCGGCCCCTGGGCTGTAGTTCGAGGACCCATGACATAGAGCCTAGTGCCAGTCAGCCTATTCCTAAAAGTTATGTGCGCATGTGTGTAAATTGTATTCTTGTGTGCTAAATGGAATTGGCATTTTCCAATAGCCCTCACTGGGTCACCGCTGACAAGATGCACAACCAAACAAAGTACAAAGGTGCCTTAGACAGGTGTATCTCGGAACCCCTGAATGCTCTTACAAGTGTTCAGAAAGGATATATTGTGACAAGTAGCAGGGAGGAGAAAGGCATATGTGGGCGTTAACTTCCCCAGAGATGAATTCCCTCAAGACCCTTGCCTGGAATAATCCTAGGGTAAATAACTCCATTTATTTTACATTGCAATACCTCATGTGCCGTCACTGAAGTGGCAGCCAAATTGCTGGCTGACAATTGATTAAACACTGTTCAGAAGGAGATTTCCATGTTAGTCTACTGCAGCAAAACAACAACGAGCCCTTGTGACACCTTCAGTTCTAACCAATTTATTCTGGCATAAGCTTTAGTGGACACTCTCCAGATGCCTGAAGTGTTAGCCACCAATTGGCAGATTTATATACATCAGATGGGGTGGGGCAGAGGAGGGCAGAAAGTGTGTGCTGTTTTGTCAGAGGAAAGTGAAATGAAAAAGTGCTTGCAGTGATGGTTACCGGAACAGTTGCCATTCCCAGAACACTGCTGGGTGATAACACCCACATCCCTGCATAGGGAAGCTTGGAAATAATTAAAAATTAGCCCTTTAAATAGAGGTCCCAGGCACTGTATACACCATTATCTGGTTTTACATTGCAGTGAGTTTAACATGATATCCGTACAGGGCAATGAACAAGTTTGTATGGAAACTTTATACCTGACTTGTCCAATTTACTGCTGTTATTACCTAAATGGGCCCTCTAAAGCATATGCCCTTGATGCAGAAGCCTCATTAACGTTGCTAAGGTCTTCTGAGTCCAGAGAGGGTTTCTTCAGGATTGATCCACCACTGCTTCCTTCAGCTAACACGGGATCACTCCTTTTTGCAAGGAGATTTTCATCACCTTGCTGGCCCAGCAGGCTGTTCCCTCCCTGCTAGTTTTTATAAGCCAAAAAGAGCCTTTTTATTTTCCCTTGTTATTTTCCCATTATTTTAATGTTTAATTGATTTTAATTGGGGTTTTAGTATATTAATGGTCAGATGCTGCAGAGCTGTTCTATTCTATTTATTTAGTGTAAACTGTCCCAAGACATTCTGTAGGGGGACGGGATGGATAAGCTTTAAATAAATAAATAAAGCGAGGATCCAGCAGAGAAGTGGATGCATAAAGGTGTCTAAGTAGCAAAGGTAGCTGGTTTTTAGCTGGGTTCAAAGGGATGATTTTGTGCTTCAGAGCTCAGGCCTCATGACTACAACTATTTGCATGCATGGGCAAGCCCTCCCAGGAGCTCTCTTGTGAAAGCACCCAGGAAACACAGTTGGTCTTCCAGACATATATGCTCAAAGTATAAAACACCTCATGAAATATCTCGTAAATACCTCTGTGCATGTCATGATAATGATAACATTTACAAATAAAACCAAAATAAAATCTGCAATATAAAATTGTAGACAGCAGCAGTAGACAGTCCAGAAGGAGACAATCCAACCCAGTATAAAGTGCAGTATGCCACAGGGAGAAGAAGAATGAGCAGCATTGCAGGGGCTACCGCAGTAAAAGACAAACATACTAATTGTGTCCATACTTTTATGGCCAGTCCACATTGTCCGGCCAGCCACAGGAAAAGTTGGTGTCCCCGCTGTGGCCTCAAAAAAGCCTTCTGAGGTTGCAGCAGGGACTCTGCCTTTGCAAGGCCCCCTCCAGCCTCCCAGATGTCACGGGTTCTTCCTGGACTGGCTAATACCCTGAGGATGGGAGAACATCTTGAGAACATGGGCTGGGAGGGCAGTATGGGGAGATGAGGGGTGAGGCCCTGCCAGCTCCTACCAAATCTAGGTGGTGTTTCAGCCCCTCCTCCTTGCAAGGAAAGGAAACACACTACTTGGCCTAAATTGGCCATTTAAATGCTTCTGAGGGCTATCATCCACACCCCTTCCACACTCAGTTGAATGTCCACAAGTTTCTGATTCTAGAAGGCAGTCACATGGGACTGGACCCTAAAAATCCTTGACAAATTAAGGAAAAATGTGCCTACCATGCTCTAGGGCAGGTCCTCAAACTTTTTGAATAGGGGGCCAGTTGAAAGGTGGCAGGGATGGGCGCAGGCCGCCAATGCAGTGCGGGCCAGGGGGGGGAGGGGCGTGTGCGCGTGCAGAAAGGCAGGGACATGCGTGCCCAGAGATCATTTTCTCCCAAAAAGTCCAAAATGATCTCCCTGCGAGCAAGCCAGCACCTCGCCACACATGTGTGGCGAGCTATGGCAGCCCGGATCAATGGGCATGGCAGGCCAGATCCAGCCCATGGGTCGTAGTTTGAGGACCCATGCTCTAGTCTCGGGGCTTCAGTAGAGTCTGTATGTATCCGTGCAGAACAAAAGAAGCAGGCAATGTTGCTGCATAATAAAGGGGTCACTCCATTGCTGTGTTCAGGAATGACAGATGCGTTTGTAGCAACAAAGGCAGGACTGACTCATGGCTGTCTGTTCTATTGTATCTGCATTAAGAGCTGGGCTGGCTGCAGTAGGCCGAGAGGCCTAATTCTCAAACTTGTATAAATTCAGGCTTCAAGCAGGAGAGTTGGAGAGGTGTGTGAAGTGCTTGGATAACCTCTTGAAGGTTAAATTGTTAAAATGGGGTCAGAGTGAATCCACAGACCACTTTGATAATAGTGAAGAAGACTGGACAATATACATGTAAAAGTATACTGGAGAAGTATTTTGCATCTCCATCCAGCTCTTCTTAATGGTAGTAATGAAAAGCCATAACAATTGTGTGTTATGCCTGCATCTTTCATGAATCACACTGAGCTATCACACTGTACTTGGCAGCCATGTTTGCTTGGTTGGTTGCTTTGCAAAACTACAGTGCAACAAGCTAGCAGAGGCCCCAATATGGAAAATACATGAGCCCTGGCAAGCTGATGCCACTCCTTTGCAGCAAAGCCTAGAATATTTCTAGCTCTTGTGAGCCATCATTTATGTCCTCAGATTTGGCTTGATGGCTCACAAAGTTTGTAGCCATACTTGAAGCTACGTAAATCTCACTTTACTTCTGAATTGTGTGGGGAGTAGGCTTGGTTTGTGTATAAACAGGAATTAACTCAAAGAAAAAACCCAAAATAGCACAATTTAATTGGGCAGGGCTGTCTAGCTTTTAAAAATTTGTTTGTTTGCATATGACCTAGGTACTATTTGCATGAAAGGTAAAACTGTAACCATCAATGCATCCAGTGCCTTTCCTGGTATTGACTGGATAGCTTTTTGTTTCATATTGCACAGAACAAACAATTACTTGCTTCATGTTTTGCATTTTGTAAGGTTCTTGAGCTAAAAGAGAAATAAATCAACAACCCGACTCCAACATGCCCTCACAGGTATATTGTATTTGAATATGGGTGGTGTGTCTAAAATGCAAAGTTAAAACTCTTGGTCAGTACAGCAGATCTTTTTCTGGGAAAGTGACTGTATAATTTTGACTTAAGCTTGCCAGATTTTACACACTGTATTCAAATCTGATAGGTGCATGGAATCAATAGACAGAAGGTACCAAGCTGCTAGAGAATGTGCATTCACTTCCCTCCCTGCAGTGGGACAATTTGTGGGGAAAGCCTCATGCCACAGACAGCAGGACAGGTCTCTGAATGTGTTTGGGGATGAATGCACAGCCATGTGCCAAGTGACAGACTGCATAGCACATTTAGGTGCAATTCTGCAGGGATGCCTGTAACCTGCTGACTTCAGAGGTTTATGAGCATCCTATGAAAGGCAGGACTGTGGATCCTCCAACTCTGCAAAGCAGTTAGGCGGGTGATTTCAGCTACCTGCTGCACTTTGGAGCATGAGGGAGGGATGCCTTGGCAGTGTTGGTCTCCTTCCACCCGTTACCCAGAATGCCCCTAAACTTTTGCTAGCTTGAAGAAGCACCTAGTGCTCTTTCTTCCATGCTGGCTGTGAGAGAGGAAGGTGCTCCAAGTGCAGAGTCTCAGTTCTGATGTTGTTTGTTGGGTGTGCTAAGTTGTTTTCCTGTGTTGGGGCTGTTTCCTGAAGTCAGAAATCTCATGGCCACACTAAAGGGCACAGGACTGTGCTACTAATAGAATGTATAGCCCCTGCTAGGATTTTTGCCACATATGCACACACCATCTGAAACCTAAGGAAGCACAGCAGTAATAAAATTAGCGCTGGGACAACCAACAATTTTCAGGTTTCCTCAGATCCTCCAAAACTCCCATTTTGGAGAAGCTCATTTGGACTCGTTCCTATTTTTGTTTTCAACTTTTTTTCCTCATTCAAATGTGAAAATAACCCATTTTGAGTGGAAATAGTTTGCATTTCTATGTTATTTTTTGAAAGTAGGCATTTTCCCCATTGATGAAAATTTGAACATGTCTATATTGTTTGAAAATAATATGCATATTGGAGTATGCCTTTTTAAAAAATGCATATGCATTTTCTAAACATGATCACAAATTCAGGAATAGGCAAACATTTCTTGGAAAAAAAGAACCCTCAGATGCCACTCATGTTCACATGATTTGCAAACAGAAGAACAATCCGTACAATTTTTCCAGTGATCCATCAATGCAAATACAGCCCAAAGCCATACAGTGTGGCCTGTCTGGGACTTAACAACAATTCCATTCCTACAATGCCTAACAATCAGGAGACAGAGAGAGAGAGAGAGACTGACACCCTGGTGGGTTGTTATCCATGGCTGGTGGGTTGCGCTTGACTTGATGAGTCACGGGGCCTGCTGCAGGCTCTGCCTCACGCCATGCAAGTGCGAACAGATCTAACTCAAGTCCAATCCTCTAGTGGACACACTTGACATTTGGCTGTCATTCCCCTGTTAGCCCTTGCACATGTCACAGCTATCAGATTGCAGCCGAGGCAAATGGTGGCACGAGAGCTGCCTCCTGGAATGCTTTTGTATTCATACCTCCCTCCCGGTGTTGCTGCATCAACGTTCCCACGCACGGAGAGGAGATTATCTTTTATGCAAAGCAAAAAGCAAAGCTTGTTTCTGCCCTGATTGCTTTTTGACATCATCTTGCAAGCAACTAAAGTTCAAATGAGAAACAAATTGGCTTTGGGAATCAGGTGGAGGAGCACAGCATGGAGGGCCAGCCATAAACAAATCTGGAAGAGCAGGGAGGGTGGGATGGTGAAGGCATGCCCAACGAGGTTACAGCCTTGCTCAAAAATGCTTGAATTAAAAGACCATCAAGTGTCTAAACAGAACGGAGGCTGCAAAACGAATCCTTCTTCAGCAGCATGTAAAAGCTTCAATTATATCACTGGAATAATTGCTACCATTATTTAATGTCTAATTAGCCCTAATAAGAGAGGGCAGTGCTGCAGAGGTGTAGTACTTTAAACTAAGGAGGCACAGAGGTAGGATGAGAAGGGAGGGAAAGGGGCGGCTAATCTACTCCAGCTTGACTGAACAACAAACTATCATCACAGGTATAACCAGGATGGACCAATCTGCACAGCAGGCCAGAGAGGGGCTTTTAAAATGCCTCTTCAGCTGTTGGGTTTGGAAACAGGGAGGTGGGAGGAAGAAGCTGCCTTTCTGCATTCACTTTTGACGGAAGTGGGAAACCACACCTCTTCCTTTCCCACTCAAGCAGGGGCTGGTGGAGCTGAGGAAAGGGCACTTACCAGCAGGTGCAGCCTGGAGATCAGGTTAGTGACCAAGCAGAGTTGACTTCAAAGCTTCACCAGCTACCCATTGTACAGAAAGGGAAAACAACCATGGAAAGTTATGTCTAAGATAAAGCAGGAAGTGGGAGTCTGGCAGCTGCAGCAATAACACAATGCTTTGACCTTGCTGGGTTGCTACAGCAGCAACCCAGCATACAGAAAAGGCAAAGCAGGGAGGGGATTGGGCAAAGCATGCTTTCCTTCCTTCCTTCGTCCATTGCCACTCAGTTAAGTAAAAGAAACGGAGACTCTGTGTTTCCACCCTGTTGCTCACATACCAAACTTTCTCTTCCACAGTCCGGCTGCAAGCAGGGAGGAAAAGCACTTTGGACAGTAATACCCAGATGCACTGTTTTGTCATTCTTCTAATCCCAGCTGATTTCCCTCTAATTCTCACTCCATGAGTACTGCCCAAAACTATCTCAAAACCCATTAATTTGTATGGTCCCATCCACAAAGGAATAATATTGGGTACTACCTTTCCTCTAATGACTGTACATCATAAGAGCCAAGTTAGGACACTGAAGAAGGGGAAGACTCTGGCTCATGTCCCTCTCTAGCTATGAAGCTTGCAGGGAAACTTTCTCACAACCTACTTCACAGGGGTGTTGTGAGGGTGTAAGGGTTGCGAGGATCTGTACGTGCCATTCTGAGTTTCTGCAAGGATGGAATAAAAATATATGGAAAACCTCTGTTCACAGATGGTGTTAGGTTTCCCTTCCTCCCCATAGTTTAACAGATTTCCTGATTCCTTTGTCAAGCATTTTCAGGGCACTGCTATGGGGAGAAACAAGGCAGTGTACTTCTGCCAGCTCCATTGCACACACCCAAGTCCAGATGTAACCCCTTATCAATAAAGCCCCATGAGGCAAATCTAAGTATGCACCTCCCTCCCCTCCACAAAGAAACATACAAACACACCTATCGCAGTGGCATTCTTAGTTATATCCCTATTCTGCCAGCCATCTTCTTCCTTGCAGGCACTGAGCCATTAGAAATACAGGATTTGTTGAAGAAAGTACTTAGGTTTCCCTGTTTCAGAGGCATACTTGTTTGCCAACCTGGAAGACTATCCAGCAATTAGAATTCAGCTATTATCTCTACGGTGGGTGCACACCCTGAGAGGGAAAGAAAAGAATCACTCTTTTGCTTTCAGAGGATGCTGCCAGTCTTCAGGTGTATGTGTGCCCTTTTGTCCCTCTTCTTTAAAAAGCCATTTCAGTCAGGTTCTCCTCTTTGCATAAGCACAGCATTCTTTGATCAGGAGCCAAAGCTTTTGACTTGTAGAAAAAATCCTCCTACATCTATACAACTGGGATCACACCCTTGGAAAAGAAGAACGAAAAAGAATACAAAATAGTGAGCCTTCCTTTGTAGAAGTCTGGGGGAACTTCTAAGAGGAATTAAGTTCTCTTTTCTTGATCTGAAATAGTGATGGGATATATATATATTTGGCAGACCTAGCCTCAGGTCCTGATATTATGCGTGCTTTTAAGGCTAGGGTGTACACAGCATAACTGTGGCAGGAAACATACACAAACTTTGGCAAAGACCCCATCCTTTTCTTCTCCACATGGCCAGGCTTGCCTCAAACATGAGAAGCCTGTTTTGTGCACCTTCTAATGGCCAGCAGGTGTTCCATTGCTGTCTTTTGCCTACAGAACACAGCATATGAAGTGAAATGTTCCCAACAGAGTACATCCTCACTGTGGTCTGGAAGCCTGCAGGCAGGAGCTGCACTTTCACTAAGAGATGATAGAATAATCAGTTGACCAGAATCTCTTTTCAGAAAGCAGAAGACAGTTTCTTTCCTTAAAGATACTACTTGCATATTCTTTGGATTTACCTGGGAAGGATCAACCCACCCTTCCCACATTTTGGTCAGGCGCATTGCATTTCTAGGCAAAAGTTTGTTCAAAGCAACTGGTTCTTCCTGTTTCCAGCAGAAATTGGCTGTGCATCGTAATGATTGGCTGGCATTTCAGACAGCGCAAAGCCAGTCCCACAGAGTAATACTTCACAGTTTACAAAATTGACATTTTACAGTCTGAGGCTAAGAACCAGGGGGAACAATCAGCATCTTTACTCCAGGGACTGGATTCAAGGGAGCACCCAAATCATGATTGATCTTATTGTGTGCCTGCATGTGTGTGGACATACAATGATTTTAATAATGTGTTAGATGAGATTATTGTGTGAGAGGCAAGACTGTGATTTTATTTTGTTATTTCATTGTTGTCAATTGCTATTTTGTAATCTACCTAGAGAGTCCAATGGAACTATTAGTGTGGAATACAAGTTTAATAAATAAATGAGATGCAGGTGCAAGCAAAATAATCTGTGAAGTCAGGTTGGCAACACTTCAAGTGAGTCTTGAAGCAAGTTGAATGATTCATGGCTTGAATGTTGCACCAGGTGTAGAAGGTTAAACAGATTCATTCAACAAACAAGCCAAGGAAATGGCTGAAATTACGAAGATAGAAATTTTGAAAAAGAGAGGCTAAAACAGTCAGATGACCCAATTTCTATGAATTGCAAGATAAAGGTCTGTCAACCAAACTTTTATATGAAAAAGCATGTGACAAAATTCCCTTTGAATTTAAATAGAGATACAATAATGGCATTTCTACTCAGTAATGCTTTCTTTCCGGATCTAAGAGTACAATACTGTGGCTGCTAGACAGAGTTTAGGCAGCCATAGGAAAGGCCTGAATCTCAGCTCAGAGCTTGAAAATGCACTCTGAGGATGGAGCTTAGATTCCAAACTTGGAGCACCTCCTTCTGTCCTCACAGCACTGGCTGCAGCTCCAAGGTCGCAAGCCCAAACTCAGAGCCAGTAGTTTGTGACTATCCCAGAAGGTGGGGAGGGAATGAGCTATCTATGTTTTTTGCAGGGTGGGAAGAATAATGACCTCTGCTCGTTCTCCCTTGATAGGACATTTGTAATCCTCTGAGTTTTGGAGTATTGTGTTGACCCATTAGATTGCACTGTAAATTGTCTACAGTTAATGTTACTGAAGAAAAGAACATGACAGTGGCTTTGGCACTAAAATATAAGAGTAATTTAAATCCTGCAGAAAGTTCAGCAGAATTCTAAAGCTTTAAACACCAGGTGTTGTCAATGCTCCCTGTTCCAGAGTCAGCAACAAGTTTAGACCTGAAAATAATTAATGAATATTCAATAATGGAATCTTATCCAAACAAGGAAACAGCAGTGAAGATATTTTTAACTATCCCTCACTGCTGCCTTATGGAAGCATGTTGTAAAAGAAGCTTCAGTAAGTTAAATTAATAAAAACCTATTTGAAATCTTTTGGGCAAGAAAGAGGGTCGAATATGACAAAATCAGAAAAATAAATTTTAACCAAGAAATCAGTTTTCCTCCAGTTAAAGTTACAGTTACAGTTTAACTGTAAGTTAAAGTTTGAAGTTGTTCTGATTTGAAAGGTATGTATAATTTGTGATTTTTGCAATTTTTCTAGCATTTTATATGACTTAAGTACAATCCATTTTTGCATTTTTATTCTGTAGTTTATTTCATCAATACTATTGTCTGTTATTGAATAGTCTGCATTATATTTGGACATTTTCTATGGATGGAACAAACATCAAATAATTATGAGTTTTCTTGATCCTGATTTAATTGCTATTGTAAAGTTACTGTAACTGAAATAAATATATAAATTATATGTACCTGTTGAGCATGTAATGATATTATGTAATGATTATTATGTTTCTACACCACGATATAGATGTAGATTTGCCCTTGTGCAAATGCCTAGCCCTGGCCAAGGACGAGATGTTTCCCCCTTCCATCCTTCATATTGCACGTACGAGAACAGGCTGGACATGCAGCTGAATCTTACTTCAACACCGGTGATAACACAGTATCTTCCTCTGAAGGCAGCAGACTAGCTTGGGATGCAGGGCAGGCCTTCACCACCTTGCCATATCCCCCTACCCTGAAGCATCTGTTGCCCATCATGCTTTGCCTAATGGTAGGGCTGGTCCTGACAAGGCCAGGTGGGTTGTATACTGAACAGATAAACTGAGTAAATAAAGCAGAACTTGTCCCACAGCCGAATAAAAACCCAACTCTGAATCCTGTACTTCAATACATGCCATACCATGAAATAGAAATTTCAGTAGCTTGCTTAAAATCTATGTATCAGTACAGTATCTGGATTACATCAGTGTATAACAGAACACAGATCAATGACCTGCGGCAAGCAAATTGTTGACATTCAAGAACATCATGGTACATTTGGATTTGCCAGAGAAGGCAAGTATATTATTTATTATGGCCAGGCTCCATTTAGCATGTGCTGAAGGCTACAGACATGATCAGGAGAATTGACTTTGCACAGCCATCCACTTGTACGTGCAAAACTTGTGTCCAGACCAACCTGTGACCTTGAAAATTATCGTTATTATTTGCAATATATGAATAGAAGAATACATGGCATATCTTGGTTTGGAAACTGACTGGATGGAAAGTGTTATCTGGTCTAGTTAATTTGGTCCTGTCATTTAATAGTACAGAGTTAGGGGAAAACACGGCAATTAAGAAAAAAGAGAGATATTGTTTCTATCTGCAATATTTCCCCACAACCATTGTGCAATAAATGTTTGCACAGTTATTGTACAATGATGGATTGGGACTAGCGCTATGCTTTTCTAGAGCTGAGGGACTCACTGCACCTGTTGCTGTATACAAAGAATACTTCATCTTATTTATTTGCACTGGACCAACAGAACTCTGAAAATACTAGGATGTTTCCAATGTCGGTTCTTAATTGGAGCAGACCCATTGAAGTAAATGGGACCTAAGACTAAGATTGCATACAACTCACTGAGTGTGTGGGTAGCTACTCCAGAATACAGATCTATGTCTGACTTTTTGTATTTCAGCCCTCTTGGCTTTCCAATCATTCTCCACATTATCTATTCAGCAACTATACGATACTTTCTCTGTTGCTTTTAAGTAATTCAGTATAGCACAATCATCACAGAATTGGCCAAAATCAGAATGTGGAGTTCCTTAAATGAAGATGGATTGATTAATTACAATAAAAAGTAAAAAACACAAGGAATATAGTTGTGGTTATTTTCCTGCAATCATATATTAAAGTGCAAGTTTGTATAGTAATTGGAAGTGAACTATACACAGACTTAGTTAGTTCTAAAGAAATCCTACCTCATGGTACTGTAGGATTGCCAATTGTTTTATATGGTTTTCTGATCTATGCTTGAACTGTACACATGAATAAATGAGAGGTCTCATAAAATGGCACAGAAATGAGCATTATCTTTTGTTAAGTGATAACTGACAGATATTAAGGGTACAAGAGAAGAGAAGGCAGTAGTTTTATTAGCCAGTTGGTGACTGTGAGATTACAGATACTTTCCCTGTTAGAACTGGTGAAGGGAAATAATTAGATTTGTTCAAGCAAAAATGAACATTAGGGCTTCCTTCTAATGGGTGGCAATTCTATATCATGGCACCCTTAATTTATCATTGTATTTTACTACCACATAGAGGTAGGGCACTTGTGTGGATTTATGCCTCATCCTGTTTCTGGCCTCATGTCCCAAGGTGCAAAAGGCCCCATATTTTCTGGTCTGGTGCACTATGTACCTGGATGCATGGGAGATCCTATTTGCTGCTGTTTCTCAAGCAGCAAGATGTGTTGCATAATCCTTCCAGTTTGAAGGCTCCCGTTAAGTTCATTCACATATTATATTATTCTAGTGCTGCCTCAAGTCCACTGGTTGCCATTCAGTTTTGAGGTCCAATTCCAAGTATTGGTACTGACCTTTAAATCTCTAAGTTACTTAGGCCCAGTCTGCCGGAAGAAGTGCCTTCCCCTGCATGTTTCTGCCTGAGGGCAAAGATAATCTTTGTCAGCTCTGCTCCAGATGTTTCCATTCACAATGGTATGATGGGTGTCTTCCAGGGAAAGATGTCTCTGTCAGGAACTGACTTACTGAGCCAGACCTTTCATCATCTAGCCCAGTTTGCTAACACTGACTGGCAGTGGATTTCTAGGGTTTCAGGCAGCTGTTTTTGCTTCTCTACCTGGAGTTGCTTCTGCCGCTAAGCCACAATGATGGTCTGTATCAAGGGGCACATCTGGATAGACAGCTTGTGCAGTCAATCTGTTTTCTCCTCTTTAGACGTTTTGTGGTAAGATAAAATGTGGAAGGGATGGGAAAGCACAGGAGGGTTACAAACTGTTACTCCCAAATGTTTTATGAATGAGGCAGGACAAAGAAATCTCAAAGCATTGCATTCTGGTAACATGTCCAGTTCAATCCAATGCATATTTATGTAAAAATAAATCTTACTGTATTCAATAGGGTTTACTCCCAAGTAAGGGCAGATAAGATTCCAGCCTTGAAGAAAAATGTCACCAAATGCCTGTGTAATGATTCACAGCCATTAATTCTTTACCACTGATTATATTTGTGCACAGAAAGTTCATTATTTGAAACTGGTTTTTGCTTCTTCACACAGTTCCATTAAGAGGTTCCATTATTATGCTGCTTCAGTGTTCTAAAAAGATGATCCCTGATGGGTGAAAATGAAATCTGTGTCTTGAATAAATGCTACTAAATTGGAGAGGTTGGGGGAGAACAGGAAGCACAGTTGGTATGCTAAAAAAAGTGACTCACTTTGATTTCCTCCATTATTTGTTGTGAGACTCAAATGTTACTTTATTTTTTACTGTGTTATTCATCATTGTTTTGGAAGCTTAGCTCTTCAAGTGCTTTGTAAACCTATCAGTGATACAAGGTATTCTATATTTCTTGATTTCAGCTAGCCAAGCACCCCACGGCACAGCTAAAAGTGCACACTGCACAGTTCACTCCTGGCCCAAGCAGAGCTGAACAGACGGAGCTACAGTCACAAGGATGGATGGGGGATCAAAATGAGCAGACAGTAAAATGTCAGGTCAAGAACCTTCCTCTTCCTGTGTTAACAGGTTTCACATTCCACTCAAAATGGCCTCAGGCATCTTCGTTTCACCTTGGAATGGATGCCGGGTTGACAATGGATCAATCAGAACATGTGTGAATGGCATCACACCAAGGGGGGGGGGGTGGTTCGGCAAAGTGGAACATGGGGCAAAATCAGCATGAGGCTTGCAGGAAGGCAGCTCCCCACCATGTGATCAGGTGACTCCTTTCAGTGGATTGAGGACTTTCCCATACCATATGCATGAGCAGCTGTCCTTGGGTATCACAATGGGCTACATTTAGGCAAGCCATAGATTCAGCTTTATGTTCTGTAGGCAAGCCATAGATTTCAGATTGACGTTCGGTATTCAGCTGGGGTACTACAACCTGTACTGCTTCTCTGGGCTACTTTCTAATTCATGGGTGTCCTGGCGTGCCATAAGAAGTTTTCTGCCTGTGCTGCTGGGAAAGCCAACTAGCAAGCACTGGATGCCTGAACAAATCTTGGGTCACTGGGTTATTTCCCTTTAATCAGACATATGGTTTTGTTCATGTAAAAATAAGTATGATTTATTTTTTCTTGAGTTGTATGATTTCAAGATGACTAGACCTTGTGTAGCAATCAGATCCCACCGTGACTGTTTTAAAGCCCCTCTCCATTGTATGCCTATTGGTTAAATCAGGGGTGGTGAGACTTCAGGCCTGGTTTTCTTTTCTAACTGGAACCCTTAAGATTTGCCAAATGGAGCCACATGTGAAAGACATACAGGGCAGCCCGTCAGGTCAGCAAGTGATATTGGTCATGCACTAGACCAGGAGTAGGGAACCTCAGATGCAGTCTTCCTGTGATCCCAAACGAGCCCAGCAGGGTTCCCCAGAGGACCATGTCCCCTTCCCTTGAACCCTTCCCCTCTCACAAACCACCGATCATTTGGGTTTCCTGGGCTTGCCCATCTTAAAGCTGAACCACTGGCAGCAAGAGTTTTAAAATAAATGTTCTGGCATTTGGGGGTCCTGCCTGTCTTTGGCTCAAGCCTTTCCCCTTTGTTCCCATTCACCTCTGGAATGTGGGTCCTGAAAGCGTCTTCAAAATGGAATTTGGTCCCCGAGCTGCAAGATGTTTCCCATCCTTGTGCTAGAAGGCCTTGGCATGAATGTGATGTACCAGTGATTACTGTTTATGTTGCAAACTGATTCCTGCCCAAAGTGCAAAAGAGAATTTGTCTCCAGTAGCACAACTGAGCTGAACCCACAGTCCTTTTGCACAAATATGTACATGTTTTACCCAAAACTTTCTTCATTTAAGTAGTCTCATTTGATGCAAAAAGTCATTTTCGTTTTGCTAAACATAATTGTTATTTATGTATTTAAAATACTTATACCCCATCCTATACGCAAAAGCGTCTCAGGGTGGCTTACACAGATCAAAACAAACAATTCAACAAGTTAACAACAATCAAATAAATATTTAAATATGCACATAAAACCAATAACATTTCACAAATGAAGGAAAGTCAAAACCAAATCAAAATCAAGAACAAAAGCAAAATCACAAAACCAAAAAGCAACTGTGAAGTTAAAACCTGATTAAAATTCCTAACATTTAGAATGATGGGCAAATAAAAAGGTTTTCACCTGACTGCGAAAAGAATATAAAGTCGGTGCCAGGCGACCCTTTCTGGGGAGTGCATTCCATAGTCTGGGCGCCACCGCCACCCTTAAACAGAAATACTTGCAACTCACCCAGAGATCTAACCAGTAGCTCTTCTGCCCACCCTGGTGCTACATTTCCATTCGAACGCTCTTTTCTTACATAAGGTCATAAGAAGAGCACTGCTGTTTCAGATCAAAAGCTTATTTAGTATTGAATCCTGATCTCCACAAGGTCCAATAGGGATGGAAGAAACAGCAAGGTTCATCATCGGCAAAGCTCATGTCCACTTTGACTTTTGGCCCCTCCCATTCCCACACACAGGGTTTTATTGCTGCTGCTGTAGTGCTGGTGTTTTTTTTAAATCCCACATCCAAAAATGTATCTTTCCCCCATCGATTAAACAGTTAAAATTACTCCCGCCCCTGCAAAAAAGCTGTGTGTTTTTAAAGTGCACATTTTGCAACTGCAATGGCAGACTCAGAAATATGCAAGGCCACATTCGTGTGCTTACCTTCATCAACAGGACAAGTTTGTGTCAAAACTTGGGAAGTCCACAAACTTGAGAACAACAGCAACCCCCCCCCCACACACACACACCCTGTCTCACAAGTGGTATACAACAGCATACTGCCTCTGATACTGCAGGTAATATATAGCCATCAGGTAATATATAGCCAAGCTTTGATAACCTGAAGTTGTTGAATCCACTTTTAAGGCTGTTTGTGAATGACCATTACTTAGCAAAAGTGAAGTAAGCAAAAACCAACTGGCACTTCTTGATCGCATTGCTATCCATCCCCTTTTCTTTGACGTACCTCACTGCCTTCAGAAGTCGCTTACTGTAAGTGGGCAATCAGTGCCTGCTAGCCTTGCTGGCTAGGTGTGTCCTCCTTAACCGGAGGCGACATCTATTGCTGAAGAGCTTGGGCAGGAGAAGGTCTTACACCCAACCTGCTTGAGGGATCCTGTGAGCAGCTTGTTTGCCACTGTGTGTATGGAGTGCTGGACAAGGTGGACCTTTGCTCTGATCCAGTGTGGCTTTTCTTATGTTCTTATGAGTTGCATGCACTCCATCTGTGTATAATTCCAATGCCACATGAGGTCAGGTTAAATACACCTGTTTCTGGAAGGCCCCAGATGCTGTCAGAGAGCATATCTAAACAAACAGCATCGTGAAGACCAAGAAACTATCAAAACAACTCCTGGACAAAGTTGTGCAGAAGTACCAATCAGGGTTGGGTTATAAAAGAAAATCAGATTATGAACATCCCTGGAGCACTGTTAACTGCGTTATTAAAAAATGGAAAGAACTGCAAAGCTGCTTAGAGAAGGCCATCCATCAAAGTTGCAGGACAAGAGTTAGCACAGGAACTAAGTGGCCAGTGGTAATTCTGAAAGTGCATGGCTGAGGTGAGAAAAGACATCCACAGGAAAGCTATCACCCAGACACTCTGTGAAGCTGGACTATGTTATTGTTGTTTTGCATTTACAGTGGTACCTTGGCTCACGAACTTAATTCATTCCAGGACTCAGGTCATGAACCAAATTGGTTGTGAGCCAAGTCACATTTCCCCCTAAGGTTCAATGTAAATAAGGTTAATCCATTCTGTAACTATTTTTTTTTTTAATCAGAAAAATGTGGAGCAAAGTGACAAAGAACAACAAAGATCGTGGTCATCTCCCCCACCCTGAGCAGGAGCGTGGCCACTTCCCCACCCCACCCCAGAACGACCGGGATCACGCCTGTCATCCCTGCATGCGCCCATCATCCTGGCATGCTGCAGGGGGAAAGACAGGCGTGAACGCGGGCGCACTGGGAGGGGGGTGAGATGGGCAGGAACATGAGTGCACTTGGTAGGGGAGATGGGTGTGATCATGCCATGGCGTGGGGGAAGATGGCCAAGATCGTGGTTGTGCTCGTGCAGGAAAGCCGGGCACAATCACAGGCGCGCTCATGCGGGAAAGACTGGCATGATCTTGGCCATCTCCCCCCCACCACCCGCCTCCAGCACAATCATGGCCATCTCCCCACTCGGGGTGGGGGAGATGGCCACAATCGCGGTTGCCACCCAATGTGGAGTTCACGACCTGAGTAAATATTTTTATGAAATGTTTGTTTGCAATCCGTTTTGGTCATGAACTGAGGCGTTCGCAAGCCGAGGTACCACTGTATTCTGTTTCCTCTTGTGATGAACTCAAAAAGGCTTTCATGGTTGTATTTTATCCTCATAACAGCAACCCTGTGAAGTAGGTTGGTCTGAGAATGAGTGGCTGGCCCAAAGGCACGCAGTGAGCGTCATGGCTGAATGGGGACTAGAACCCATATCTCCTGGATCCCCAGTCAGCACTCTAACAAGCAACACCACGGAGGCTCCTTATGGAAGAAAGATGCGAAGAAAGCCCTTGCTGAAACAAACCCATTTCAAAGCCCTTTTGTTGCTTCTAAAAAGGCATGTGGGAGACACAGCAAATATGTGGGAGAAGACCAAACTTGCTGCAAAATGCTATTTGTGGTGCAAAGCCAACATAGCTCATAGTCCAGAGAACACCAAAAGTGCTTCTACCAAGTATAGACTCAGGGACTGAATATATATGCAATCCACAAGTGCCAGGTTGTTTTTGTTTACTGTTTCTGCTGCAATAAAAATATTTTTGTACCTTCACCATGTTGGGTATCTTGTGTACATAAAGTGGTAACGATGCTAATTAAATGCATTTCAGTTTCAGAGTGTAAATGTAGAAAAGTCAATGAAAGCAAATACTACTGCAACACAGAATACTTTAACCTGCATATCCTTTTTCTGCATATTCTGCACTCAAAATGTTTTACAACAGATGATAAATACATTAGCAATAGCATGTCAAGCAACTCTAGTAGCTATTATTTAAAAATTCAATAATTGCTCAAAATTATCAAGTTACAGAACACTTTCAATCATGATTGCCACACAAAAATACTGTATTCTTCACCACAATTAAATATACTGGAATAGACAATACTAAATCAGCATTAACTAAATGACAAATTGACATTTACTTATCCCAGCTAGCAAAAGAAACTATGGAATGGACACTGAGGGTGCTTCCAGACAGGGTTACTAGCACTACCAATCAAAAAGCATCCTGTAGCTATTCTGTCTTGTTTTTTAAGATGCAGTTCTGTGTATATTTAGACAGATGGGTGGCTGGGGCATGCTGGGAGTTGTAGGTCTTTTCTATGTGTAAACATGCATAATCCACTTTATGGATTGCACCATTGATTTTTTGTATGTTAAAAAAGGAAGAAGCAACAAACAGCACAAGCGAATTATAAATAGAAGGGGGCATCATTTCTCCACCTGATAAAATTCTGTGAATGAGGCAGAGTGATTGTAATATACAAGCCTTGTCTGGAGGTACCCTGAGATAAAATACCCCATGTTAAGATCTATATTTTGCAGCCTAATCCTTATTTATTCATTATTCACATTTGCACACCACTTTCCACAGAGGTATCAAAGCAGTGAAGAATGAAACGTAGTAAGATCAATGTAAAAATAAGATATAATAAGACATAACAACAGCTAAAATGGCACAAGATATGAAGGCCAGTCAGCAGTGGAACTGAACCCTCTGTCTGTGCGCCACACCATCGCTGGCTGGGTCATACTTTGGGGAAAGTTTGTGTGAAAACACGGGCCATCAGGAGATAGCGGAACGTCATTTCTGTGGGGTCCTGCCTAATGCAAGTTGGAAAGAGTAGGCGCTTCAATGGCTTCAACGCTTTGCTTTTTAAGAGGTGTTACAGACTCCCCCAGTGGCCAACTTTTATATCTGTTCCCTGGAGTTCCTTGTGCTTTTGTAGAACGGCTTCCTTGCTCAGAGGCAGCCTGTCCTTCTGCAGAAAATTCAGTTGCAAGGGACTGCTTGGATCCGCTTAGTTATTCTTTGGGATCTGCCTTACAAGAGTATCTACCTCCACTTATATACTGCTTGAATGTTTATAAACAGAACTGCAAATATAATGAAAACTCTAGAAGTCTTCCATGAGTTTTCATTCAAGGTAGAATAAGCAGCTGGGATGTCTAACTTGCCAAAGTGAGGTGCATCCAATCTTACCAAAATGTGATAGGCTGTAGTAGCAGCAGAAGGTGGTCCTAACAGTAACCTGATTGATGTACGCTGTGAACATAAATAGGTAAAAGTGGCTCTCTTTCATGGCACCAGCAGAGGAAAGAAGCAACACCAAGCTAAATGTGGCCGTCAGCTGTGGATGCGCCAATCTGCCTGGCTCTACAGAAACAAGGTAAATGAAGCAATTGTTTGTACACAATACCCTAACCATCATTTGTTAAAGAAAGGATGTAAAAATTAATGACTAAGCCTTAAAAGATTTCTAGGATACAGTCCTAGGCATATTTGGGCAGAATTGAAGGAGTTTTTTCTGTCTAAACACTCATAGGATTGTGCCTTTTCTTTTGCCAATTTTTGAAAATATTTTGTTCATATAAGTACTAAAAGCTTTTTTTATGGCAACTGAGACTCTCGTGATTCTAAATAGGCATACTGATTTACAATAATTCTTATGCAGTCATTCTCAATAAAAATGCATTTAAATGAAGTGTACATCTTTTTCATAGGCAGTATAAATGAAAGCTAAATTGAAATAATGAAATTCAGAATTAATTAGTCAAGTACAGTCTGGAAAGAGATCACATTTGGAAGTGCTAATTGCTTTTAGCATTCTGAAGAAAACAAATAAAATGTCATAATGGTCCACATATGCAGTATGCCCATGTTCTGGGCCTTTGCCACAGAATTCCTAACTTCATCTTGCAATCCTGTGCCCACTTACCTGGAAGTAAAGCCTATTGAATTCTGTGGGACTTGCCTGAATAGACAAAGGGCAGCACTGCAAGTGTGTATGTATCCTGTAGTGTTTGATGTTGTAGGTCATCAAGCCATCCTTGAGTCATGGCAAATGAATGCCTTCCAAGCTGTTCTACCTGTGTACTGTAGATGTAGGAAAAGCCACATCAGAAATCCAAGGGCAACGTGGTCAAAAGAAATAAAAAGACCTTCCTATGTTCCCTCCTATGCACATTTACCAAGCACTCTAGCTTTGTATTCGCAGGTCCATGTATGCATTCATTCATTAATGCTTGCATGCATTCATCCAATGTGTATCTTTTTGCGAAAAATGGCCCTCGGTGTTACATCCATCCTAGCAGATCCAACATCACTGTAGAGCTGGAAATAGACAATATTTTGGCCTAAGTGTGCAAACTAGCATGATAGTGTCCCTTATTCCACTCTCTTCCCAAAGTTATCTTGGACAGGATTTTCCCCCCAAAACTGCAGAATCAGAAATGGCCACAGAATTCTGATGACCTTTTCCATAGTGTTATAATTGCCAGGTGACGATAATGCTGTCAGACTAGTGACTCAGCATGGTTGGTCAGTGCTTCAGCAACAGGAGATAGAAGAGATCTCGATCGCTGGAGCAGGGCTGGCCTAGGACATTTTGCGGCCTGAGATGAAGGACAAGGTGGGCCTCCACCATGTCATGCACAGCAGCTGATGCTGCTTTCCACACCAATGACCAGGCAAAATCCTCCTGAGGGCAGCAGGCTGGCACACCACCCATAGCCAGTCATCCACCAACACCTTCCCAATGCCCCCCACTGTGCCTAACGCATGGGGGCATCCCACAGGCCACATGTACCTCCTGCCGTCTCCTGGAAGAACATTAGACAACTGCTCTAGAAGGATGCCATGGTAGATGGTACTGAAAGTTGCTGAGAAACCCAACAGAACCAACAAGGTTGCCGTTCCCACTTCTCTCTCAGGTCCAGGTTAAGGTTTTTCAGGAGTCACCTGATTACTGCCTCTTTTAATTAAGGTGGCATTGCCTTCTTCTCATAAAAAGGAATGGACAACTTCACAGACAATAGCAGCCATCCCCTCCTTATTAGATGTAATAAACCTAGACAGGAAAAAGACGGTCAAGCTTGTCCAAGCACCAGGTCAGCATCTTTATACTTCAACAACTAAAATTCATCCATTACAATTGAACCAGACAATGCTCTGGATATTTCTCTTAATGGACCTGCCCAATGGAGGAGTGCAAGTGGTACCAGATATAAGCAATTTAACTTGTGATTTTTTCACCGCAAGCTGCTGGTGGTGACTCAATTCCCACATAGGGTCAGAGTGTAACAACCCTTTCATTACCTGAAACAGCTCTACAATGGAGGTGGAAAAGAACTTGTCACCCCTGTTGCCACATAGAATCATAGAAGAGTTGAAAGATGCCATAAGGCCCTTGGATTATAGTAGGCTTAACAATTTAATAGCATGTTTGGTGCAACACTGATGGTAGGATTCAGAGTAATTCTTGCAGGAAAGTACTTTGGAACAGGAATAGCCTTATTTTTAGGAGTCACTCCAGATATTAGTCTTGCAGTTGGAAGAATACTTCGATGCACAGACTGTCCTTTCCACAAGTGACCTGGCTCTGTGATAAAGCTAACATTAATCTATATTTAATGGCTGCATATGACTCCGTAAATAAAAATAAAGTGGCCCAGCCAAAAATCTCATTTTAAAAGGAAGCTTGAGTCTTGACAGTTGTTGAAGCTCTATGTTCTCATAAATGGAGTGGTTCATACATTTCCACTTTCTGGGGCACATAATCTTGGAAGAGGATACCGAGAACAGTCAGGTCTAAACCAAAACAAAAAAGAAAACCCCTAGAGAATCCAACAAGGAAGGGGGCAATCTACACACCATCCCCTTTCTCCAGCCAAGATCTCTTTACAGCTTCATTTTTCACTTGACAGCTTACTGTTTGACAAATGAGAAGCAACAAATTAACCTATTTATAGCTGAGCTCTGTCAGTGTTCATGAATGGTGTTTTGGCAGGAGGCGACATACCGGCAATGCTATGTATTCGGAATAATTGAAGTTACTTACACAACTCGGAACTACATAAAAATGATCATGATGTAAAAATTTGTGCATACCTTAGGCACTTTGAAGGGGCTGTCAGTGATCATCATTTCAGAGAACATGAACAGTTATCTCAAAAAAAAAAAATCTAAAAAGTGAAAAGTGAAAAAAGCCATAGTGACTGCAAAAGGCCATTAAGTGTGGGGAGGGGAACAAGATGGGTCTTGCTATGGAGTTCCCAGGGATACTATGGGAAGACCAAAGGGAAAGGAGAGGGGAGACATCATACAATTTGCTGGATCATCCACTGGGTGCATTGTGGGTTATTTTATGAACCCACACAGCATCATTATTCACAGGGTTTATTGCCATGTCATGTGAACTCACCCACTGATGGTATATTTTGGAATGCATTGTGCATTGTGACTCACCTTGGGAAGACTATACTCTTGAAACTCTTGGACTATACTCTTATACTCTTGTATAAGGAAGAATTAAAATTTATAGTTCACTCTATCCAAAACTGATACTAAAGCTAGAAGAAAAGGAGGAAGAGGAAGAACAAGAAGATGACACAGAAGTAGTAGTAGTGGTTGCATGTGCATGTATGCATGGAGCAATGTGTCAGAGCCAATTCCCTGTGCGCCTACCCTATGCGCCTCTGTCATATGTATGAACAATAGCACTGGTTGCATAGATCTTTTGTCCCAGCAGTTAGGAAAGGCTTGTAGTTGTGATAGTCAAACTCGGCTAAAGCTGTGTAGGACAGCATCATGACCAAGCAGCTTTAGCAGGTATGTATGGAAGGGGAGATTGATCTAGATTAACTTTTAAAGAAGGGCTTTGTAAGAGCAGTTCAGCATTGGTAGAATGTATCTAGACAGTATGGAGTTCCTTGTATGGATCGTTGTCAAAGAAAGGTAAAATCTAAAACTGATGACTCAGATTTAAGTTATCCTGCTTTGGTCTGAAAGTGGAGGGGTATTGGCTCAGAGAGCCTTTCAGTTCTACTATATTACAAAGTTAACAAATTGAATGGTGGAAAGTGAAAGTTAATTGGCATCACCACCCAAAGTCTCTTGGAACCTTCACTAAGGAATATGCAAGTTCTTCTGTGTTGGTATTATCATACTAGTCTCATTTATCATATCAATCACGTTTTTCCTGTGCACAGAAGGGAGAAAAGCATCATAATGACATCAATTCCAACAGCTGAAGCACAAAAAGGTCCTTCCATATGCCCGCTGTGCACTCCCACACTTGCCAGAAGTGAATGTGAAAATGCTTTAAATGAGCTTGCACCAGTCAATCTCTGTGTAAAATTAATCAAGAGAAACATTCTGTGACATATAGCAAAATGTTGGGTTCTTCTTACATGCAAATCAGTTGGCGCATGAGATTAATCATAAGGCATTCTCTGTGATGCAGACCAGTGTAGAAATCTGCCGTGTGACGTGAGGCCAGGTGTCCTCATAAACATATGCATGACAAATCCTAGGGCCCATCTCCAAACATGCAAAAACCAGTGGCCTCCACCAAAGGAGTGTCAACCATTTGTCTTGTACAAGCAAATGCTAAAACTAATTTTAGGTTCTGCCTACAGATAAAGTTGTAAACAAAAATTGAGGCCAAATTCTTACAACCAAGAGTTTTAAATGTGCTATAAATATGAATATACTAGTTTTGAGAATGAAGTTCCTCACAGAAAAAATAATCTTCACAAATGGGTCAAATCAGGGCATAATCAAGTGGTAGTCTGGGTACAAGTTGAACTACTGACAGATTTATTTAAAAAGTAAATTTTCTGTCAATGTAACAAAAACAGTTAAGAGAACTCTTTCCTTCTTGTTTATAATCAAGGTCATAGCAGAGAGAAAATGCCCATAATATTTCAAAAGTAAAAATAGATGAACAAAAACAAATCAAACAAAATGACTACAAATTTGGATGAGGCAGAGCAATCCTATAGCCCTAGATAGTGTTTGGAGGGCCATAAAATATTCTGGAATCCTAACTACAAGTTCAGAAAACAGCTCTGAGCTCAGATCAAACTCTGCATTTGGGGCACCTGAACTGCGCAAAGCTCATAAGAGTACGCTTGGAGAAGCATTATGGAGGATTATGGGCATTCCTATTGGATTGTGCATTAACAAACTAAAATTGATAAACTTCTATATTAATAATTTCCAAAAGCATCTGTTGATCCAACCAAAATTAAACATGTGAGGCTAAAATTTAAGAATTTAAAGAATCAAATGTGTCTAGTATAACTTTTACCTCTGTCATATTAAATTGCCATCAGGACAGTCGTGCCTCTTTTCAAAATATGTATATCCTCAGTGTGCCTGTTAGGAAGCTGAACAGTTTGATCTAATTTTTAGCAAGCCAACAAATATATATTTTTAATTCTCATAAGATATCTTCCTGAAAGGCTATCTGAACTGTGCTTGTCTCTTTGAAACTTCTGTAGACCAAACACACCATTTCTTAAAGGCTGAGCCAGCGTATTTCTGCTGGCAGAATTACTGAAAATATGGAGCTGCATATGGTGCTGAAAGTAAGGCGCTGTGTGCCACCCCCACAAGGTTGTTGTTCCCAGAAGGCTCTATCGCCAATAGCTCATCCAGTTGCCAAAAATTTTCACTTTCCTGAATGTTTAATTCCAGCAACACATTTCTATTTGTTTAAATATTTTACTTATTAAATGATTTGGGCTTTGCCTTGGGACCAAAAAGACCCCCAAGATGGCATACATGTTAAACCTAAGACAGTATCATAACAACCAAATAAAAAATTGAACCAGCAAGTCACAACTGGCCCGGAAAGAACTGGCCCACCTGCATCTTCAAAGTCTGGTAAAGGGTGCAAGGGGGGGGGGGGGGGGGGACACTGGAATCACCAGGATATGCCTTCTCCTGAGGATTGTCCAACCTCCATCCTTCCCCTTTCAAAGCACCTGAGCTAGACAGCTGAAAAGAGCCATTTTGCTAAAATGCAGCACAGGAGGGGCAGGGCTGCAGAGACTGTCTCCATTGCTTCTTCCACATGGCACTGGATGCTCGTAAGTCTCCCAATTAATTAGAAATGATATCATAAATCTCATAAGCCTCCAAATGAGCCAAGCACCATGTTCCAACCATCTACTTTTCCTGCTGCTGGGACACATTACAGCGTCTCCGAAAAAAGGTCTCAAGGGTTTAAGGGAAGAAGAGGTCCTCTGATAACCTGGCGCCAAACTGCTTGGGACTTTATAGGCAAAACAGCTTTTCAAACTGTGTTCAGAAACAGAGCCAGCACAGTTGATTGCAGTCATATGGTCAGCAAAAAATGCACCCAGAAGGAATATGTTGTCTTGTTTTTCATCAGCTACAGTTTCCAAACACTTTCAAGAGCACATGACAATGGTCTTAACAGGAGAGGACAAGGCATGGATTACTGTGGCAAAGTCCACCTTCTTTAGGTAAGAGTACAATGTGTGCATTAGCCAAAGCTGGGCAAAGGGACTCCTGGTCACAGCCGCCACCTGATCCTAGTCTAGGAGTACCCCAAGCTGCAAACCTGATTTCTGTCCTCATTCAGCTTAAGCTTGCTCTGCTTGGGGAATATGGGAGAAGTCCCCTGTAATGGGGATACTGTGAAGAACTCTTAATGAACATTTTTGGAGGCACAGGATAGAATTTTTGGGAGAAATGAAACATCAACTGGTCTTGTGAAAACTAGGAATATATATGCCTATGTAGAAGTGTGTGAAGTGTGTGTGTGTCCCTAGAGATCCTGTCTGAGAAAACTTGGTTGAGAGGTGGGAGGGGGAATGGTTTACACCTATAGGGAAGAAATGGTTGATCAGTATAGCTGCAGCTATTTGAGCATTTGGAGTGGCATGTCAAAGGCAACCCACAGTGATAAAATGTTATCTGTCTTTGTAGTGGCCAATGCAATGAGGCACTCATAAAAATAAGCACCCAGCTACAGGAACCCTCCACCTATCCTATGTGTTCTTGGCAAGTGCCAGGCAAAACAGGAGAGGAGGATGATATCAGCTCCTGTTGCCCCTGAAAACAAGCAGCTTGGTAGGTGTATGAGTCTGTTTGACTTATGCACTGGTGCTGCATGGAGATATACATCAAAAAGGGCCTTTCCATGGCAGCTGAGAGGGGCAGGGAGAGGTGGAAAGTATATGTGGTTGTGTTTCCCAACCTAAGGTGATAAGAGTGACTATGGCCTTGGAGGGCTGACTCTCCTATGGTTCCTGGGATGCTGTCCCAGGGACCATTAGATTGCTGTTTTAGGCTTAGATTAGTCTCACTGTATAGTCTATAGATCATATGGCTTACATTTTCTGATCCATATTGCCAGCTGATTGTCTATGTCCAAGCATCTGCTGCAGGTTGCTAAAAATGACATTTACTATTACCAAAGCAGGTTGGCAGTTCATTTCTACAGCACCATAAACTTCAAAAATCTGGATTATATTACAGCAACATTTTATAACACTTTTAGCCCCAGCAGTTTCTGACTAAAAACATGTTTGTGATTTGACTTTGTTCACTGACATAAATTCTTCCGCTTTGTCTCATTGAAATGCACAGAGCAGAATCCTTTGTGACACAATGGAGAGAGTAACGACCTTAAAATGAATCCCAGAAGCAGGGTAGTCTTTTGTACATAAGGGCTACTAGTGGGCATCTTGATCATGGCATTTATTAAACTGAAGCATTTGCTTTAAAAGCAGAGTTCAAATACTTTGGGATGAAATTAACAACACATAAATACAATGCCTTGCAGGCAGACCCTACTCCACACCCATTTCTTTAAAAAATAATAATACTAAAAACATAAAATCAAAAGGCAATAGCTTGCAATGGAATTGCCCTGCTCGCACTCTACACTTTGATCGCTTTCACAACACGGAATGGACTTGCCCCACACTTAGAGTCAATTGATCACAGATGAAGAACATACAAAAGAACACATCACGCATGCAATGAGGAGGCACACAGGGACAAGCTGTTACGAACTGAAGACAGAAGCTTTACGTGCATCAGGAAGGGTTTAATCCAGTACTGGCAGAGGGATCCTTTGCATGTTTGACACATGTGTAACTGATCTTATGCATGTTTACTCAGCAGTAAGCTATACTGAGTTCAAGAGTATTTATTCCCTAATAAGTTTGCATAGAATTGTAGTCCTAGCCACCAGAGGTTTTCAAAACCATGGTGTGCTTGTTTTGTTGCTTGACAGGGGTAAAGGGTGGTCGAGGGACATTACCCTCACTGTGATCCAGTTGGAAATGAATTGTGTTCAGATGGCAGGAGCTCATCTGTCCACAATGCTGAGAACTGCATTATCTGTGATAAAGGTCTGTGTGATATTAGGACTATACAGAACACAGTCTCCTTGCATGGAGAAAAATAGGAAATGTCTTCTCTACCTAAATACATGCTGAAACTACTGGGTCTGCCACCTTCCTTCCCCCTCCATAAGGACATATGAAAAGCTATGCTGGATCAAACCAAAGATCCCTCTAGTCTAGCACTCCATACACATGGTGGCAAACCAGCTGCCCGATGAAACTCTCAAGCAGGGTGGGACCCCTTCTTGCCCAAGCTCCTCAGCAACTGGCGTGTCCATGGCCTGTTAGGAACCGGGCCGCACAGCAGGACTCTAATATTGAACGATCCAGAGTTCGAATGTTAGAATTGAGATAAGATCGCCCTGCAGTTCGAACGATGCTTCTAAGTTCGAACTGCAGGCTGAAAAAAAGTGGGTCTCAGAGAAACCGTCATCAGTTGTGTGCCCAAGTTGAAAAAAAACACATTACAGTAAAAGACACATTGCCTCTATGTCCTGAACCAATTTGTCCTGTCTTGAATCCATTCATCTTGAAACAATTCAGGATATTGAAGCAGCCACTACAGTGCAACTAAAGAGACTCAAAAACGATGGGTAAATGTGTTCGAAGTGAGGAGAAGCATTTTGAGAGGAATTAATGAGAATGTATCTTTTACTGTAATGTTTAAGCATTCGCCATATTGTTTGAGCACACCTTTTACTGTATATAACCTCAAACCTAATTTGTTTCAGAAGGCCATATTTGCTTTTTAAATTTATTGAAATGGGTATTGTTTAGGGTCTGGGAACGGATTAATTCACTTTCCATTATTTCTAATAGGGAGAATTGATTCAGACTTCGAATGATTCAGAGTTCAAATGGCCTCCTGAAACAAATCAAGTTTGAACTATGAGACACCACTGTAATGCGCTTGAATCATCTTGAAATCATCCTCCCCTCCAATCCGTGGAAAAATTGCCTTCCACGAAACCAGTCCCTTGTGCCAAAAACATGGAGGACTGCTGGTCTAGACAGCCAGAAGATAGGTCGAAGTTCTAGCTCAGAAATACCTTCCAATGTTGGAGCCAGAGAACCCTTCACCCACCCTCACAGGAGGTGTGGTTCTTTTTACATGGCCTTTTTACATGGCCTGCTGCCCCCAAGTCTTAAGTCCAACGTTGGAGTCAGTGTTAGCAGGGCGAGGGGAGGAATGAGGCTTTACTGGAATATAAGGAATGCTGGTGGTGCCTCAACCCTTCCTCCCTGCAAGCAGGGCCAAAATCAGGAACCTATGTCTGCTGCAGGGTGGGAGAAGCACCAAGGTAGTCTTTGCCTCCATCTTTTTCTTGCCCTCATTTGGAAACCCACAATCCTCCAAATTGCCTTGGATAGTATTCTGCCTTGTATTTCCTATACATTCAGGCAGTTGAAAATGCCCGTATGTATACTAGCATCATTAAGATGCAAAACTAATAATCGTTAGCCTGCATGTGTAACATTTAGACACTGGCTGTGGTGTACTGTGATTGCGTGCTGACTTAAATCCTATTTCGAAAGCAGTAGTTCCACTGTGAATCGGGAAAGAGGGAGTGGTCCCACAGCTTTTTTGAAACTTGTTTTATTGAACTTGATGCAACTTCCGTCGTTTTAGGGTTATCAGTCAATAGTTACACTCGCTTGCTTGCTCAGGTATAAGCTTATGTCTTTGAAATATGCATGTCCATGGCAAGGAGAGGATATGGATACAGTGATTCCATCCAAAATATGCCCATGGCACATACCCTTTCTTGCCCTTTCACCAGATCCTTTCCTGTGAAATTGATCTCCAGAATGAACACTCAAGTTGGCAGCTAGGAGATCCACTGGAGGCGCGAGGAAAAGAATGAAACCGGCAAAAGGCCATTTCTATCCGTTTGGCTTGGGGGTCAGGCCCCATCCTAACCCGCCCCAACCAGCCTATCTTTCACTTAGGATAACGCTATTCCTCATATGGGATCTCTTTTCTTCTAGCTCATCTCTTCTAAAACATCTGAAGGACTACAAGTCGCCCACACCTGCTCTGTACCGTTCCCCACCGAAGCTCCCGCTTCGTCCACTGGAGGAAACGGGGTCCGGCCCACGAAACCTCGCCTTGTTTGCGGTGCAACCAGGAGACTCTCCCGCGGCCCCACAACGAGCTGCTCGGGGTCCGTGCGCGAGGGGGCCCGAGCCTTGCTGAGAGCAAGGCTCGCTGCGCGCAACGGGGCTTCCTCCCGGCTAATCGCTCAGAGGGCGAGGCAGCCACCGTGCAGAGAAGGGGACAGGGAGCAGGACGCCCGCGCGGGCCGAGGCGGGCGCTCGCCGCTTCTCCGCGTCCCTCGTCCTCTCGCGTCCTTTCGCGGCACCGCCTCTGCCGGGCGTCACTTCCTCGGGAGCAGCTGGGAGAAGGAGGCGGCGGCGGGCACGAGAAGATGGCGGCGCTGGGGGAGCCTGTGCGGCTGGAGAGAGGTGAAAGCGAAGGGGCGCGAGGCGGGCACGGACGGGCGGGCGGCGTGGCGGGCCTGCCGCGGAGCGCGGCGTGTGCACGGGAGCGCTGTGTGGGAGCAGCGGCTCCTGGCAGCCGGTGAGGTCTTGCGCCTGGGCTGTCGGCGAAGCCTCGTGGCCGAAGGCGAAGGGTATCCCTGCCGCCTCCGCGGGCGGCTTTTCCTGTGCAACTTGCGTGCCGTCCCTTCTGCCCTCGCATTAACTCGTGTCTCGTCAGTCCCCTCCCCGCGCAGCTGTCAAAACAAGATCTCCCGTGTATCTCCGCTTGCTGGGGGCGAAGCGGGAGAGGTTTGTGCAGGAGGAAGCTCAAGAAAAGTGCTTTGAAACCTTGCGGAGTACGACGGGGGGCGGGGGTGGAATGAGAATTTTATTTAATTTTTAATTAAAAACCATCATTTTATAATTGAAGCAGACACCTTTGTAAAAGTTATTGAGCTTGCGATTCCTGCCCACTTCAATATTGGGTCTAGAACTCGGAGGGTTCAGGCCTCTCTAGTAAATGCAATGTGAGCTGTTGGAGATTAGTAAATAGGCCTTTGAGGCTGAGTGGGGCAATCTGGCATGGAGGAACTTAGATGCATCTCTCTCTTCTGCTGCAAGCAAAGCCAGTTCTGAAATTCTTGCCACCAGCATTAAATTCTCACTGGGTTGATTTTATTTAGAAAAGTTTCCAGCTCATGAATATACAAGTAGGACCTGCAAGAGATACCTAGTTTAACTGGTGAGGCAGTGCACGTTTCGTTTTAAAGGAATTAACTTTTGACTTGAGTTATGCTGAGAAGTGGCATAAATGGGATTTTTTAAAATGATCCCTGGCAGCTTGGGTAGTCTAGTAGCTAATGCTGAACTCTTACTTGGTAGCTGTGAATTTTATACAGTCACTAGATTGTCACGCCATTATATTGTGCTTTCTTGTCTCCTTCAGATGATAAAAATATCAAAATCCTACCTTCTACAATTATTGCAGATCTAAATAAGCTTGTAAAAGTTAAAGTTCTGAATAAGGTGATGTACTAAACATGAAACCAAGAAGTTTTGTGGTCTCTAGTGAATTTTCAAAAAATGATTCATTTTCCTCTCTTCAGAGATACAGCTGACTTTCAGATAAAGGTTGTGATTTTGACATGATTCTTTCATGTGTTCTGTTTCTTTCACTTACTGAAACAACAGTATTGTAGTTCCTATAGAATAGCATGCAGACATAATCCAAACCCCAAATCCTTATTCTCAGAATGACTACATAAAAATTGAAGAGACTCGGTGCTCAGGCATGCAACTGCAAGCTGCAGGAACTGCACCTGTTTATAATTCAAGTGTCATATAATGTAACAACATAAAGTGCAACTTCTGAAAGACTTGGAATTGCTGAAAACTTGTGCCAGTTATCAGCTCATAAAATTACTATTTTTTTAAACCAGTGTTGGTCTTGAAGAGTGTTTAAAGCAAAGGGGTAGTATTGTCTGCCTAGAGCAGTGGTGGCAAACCTATGGCACGTGTGCCGCAGCGGGCACACAGAGCCCTCTCTGTCAGCGCATGAGCCAAGTCACCTCAGCATCGCCCTAGCAGCCGAGCATCGGATAATAGCGCATGTAGGGGCCATGTGCATGCTCAGAAAGGAGTAGCATTGCTAGGTGATGATGTCATGAGCCGCAACTCATTAGCTGCGACTCGTCTAAGCTTTTGCATGGCCGGTCAGTGGGCTTCCAAGATATATATATATATAGATATATATGCTTGGACTGGCTGTGAGTTTAAATACATTCATTTTTATTAACACAAGATTTTAGCTTTGAGTATCAGCATGTATACAACAGCAAAGATCACATGAATTGTGCAAAAGCACGCCAATGCAAACGTTTACCTTTCAATAAAAAGACAAAAGATGTTAATGTATGAGTTGTTTTTTTTAAAAAAAACTAAAACCTCAGTATTCAGGTTTTATTGCAGTGTTGGCACTTTGCGATAAATATGTGGGTTTTGGGTTGCAGTTTGGGCACTCAATCTCTAAAAGGTTTGCCATCACTGGCCTAGACGAAATATACCTCCTGTGTTTTGCCTAATAATTGATACTTTTAAGTTAAAGGATCTGGTCAGCAATGGAATTAAGCTAAAGTACTTGGATTCATGACTACTTAATTTAGCTGAAGTGCTTGGGAGAAAATTGGGTTAAATGCAAAACCCTAGCAAGATACTGCTATATATTTGGCTGTCCAGGAAAGCATTAAAGTGAACCACTGAATCATGAATAGCCAAAGATATCTAATTAGGTGGATTTTTAAACAATTCTTCAAATGGCCAGGTTATTCTAGTTCATAGTTTGGAGAATGCATGATGGCTTGGTGTAAACTTTCCACTGTTAGTTGTTAAACTTACATTCTTCCTTAAATGAGCTCTGGGTTTCAGCCTCCTTTATTCTTGCCATTATCCTTTGAGGTAGGTTATGCTAAGTGAGAGTGATTGGATCAAGGGCATACTACAGAGTTCATGGCTGAGAAAAAGTTCTAGATCTGTGGTTCTGCTTTATGTCTGGTTACAATGAGAAGGAAGCTCTCTAAATAGAAACTTGCATCGAAGCTTTGCTTCATTCTCTTGATATCTTTTCTCCCTACTACAAGCCTGCCTGTTCATTACAACAGGACTTTATTGAGTGAATAAGCTATATCAGGTGGTTTTCCTTGGCAAACAAGAATTTTAGTATGATCCTGTTCAAGCCACTTCTCATTGTGTAAATACAAACATGGACAAAATAAGTCACATGTGGAAAGGTGATATTTTATATGTTCACATTTTCTTTGGATTTTGAAATGTTTCCCAAAGAAATTCCTATTTAAAAGTGAAACCATTATGTTGTTTTCACTTCTTCCATAACAATTGTATTAAAACATTTACATGAACTTTCTTCCAAGAGTTGGAATTTAATGTAATGCAAATGTAGCATTTATAGCAACTTTACTGTCATACTGAATCTTGCCAAGCAAGAATTAAATCTAAAATATATTATTTCACCTTCTTTAGCTTTAAAAGAAAATATTTGCAGTTTTACTACAAAGACTAAAGAGTGATGGGCTTTCAAACAATATTCTAACCTGTTCTTTGTTTAGAATGTATGCATCAAAGTACTGAAATAGTTCAGTATAACTGCAACTCCTGAAGTGGTGGCAAAGGTTTCAGATATATCTTAACTGTTTTGGGACTAAGCTTATGCATGACTTGGTGGACTACTCTGAGTTTTAGTTTTCATATAAGCATGTTGCAAGTTCCTGAGAAATTCGTGAGAAATTACAAGGGAACAGTTCTGATAAGGAAAGAACAAACAGCTGATTAAGATCTGGCGTGTGTTGAGCAGAGGATGAGATGTAGCACCAGTCACTGACCTCTTTTATTAGTTATGAAATGAGGTCAACTGCCCATGCTGTGTATCTGCACTGTGCTTGCCCCACATGACCTACAAGGGAAAGGGCTATTTTAACTTGATTCAAGTACACCCTTAAGAGGTCATGGGCAGTGTTTACGTATGTGGTGATATATGAGCCGATGGCAACATTTCAAATCCCTGTGTGAAATGTTAAGTCTCAGAAGCATTTCTTCCTTGATATACATGAGACTCCAAACAAAGCTAAGGAGCATAACGAGTGCTGTCTAAAGACAGAACGGGGTTGCACGCAGCCTCCTGAGAAACTCTGTAAATCTTACTGAAACTTATTGCCTTTGATCTGCCTGAGTGAGAATGTATAAATCCATGTGAAAGTTTGCTTTGGGCAAAATGAATTGGCAGCTCAGAGTAGATTGCTGACTTTTCATGTTGTACCTAGGAATTCTCAAAAGTAGAAGGAAAATTTGTCTGTGAGCCAGTTTTGAAGTCCTGATGGTATTTTCCCATGAAAGCATTTTGATCATGATGGGTAGACTCTGGGGTAATAGCTTGATTAAGTCTTAACAGCCGGCTATTAGTAGTTGACATGTTCTAATTTTCCAAAGATGCTATGTCACTTTTTTCTTTTGAAATGTTAGCAGTCATTATAGTGGCTTATTGTAACCCGCAAATTGCTGCTTGGCAATGTTTTATAATTTGTTGTTCAGTCACTCAAGGCAAATTAAACGATATTTGCAATAATATGATGTTTGGACTTGGCTTCTGGCCCTTTCCTTTGTCATGTGAGACCTCTTTGTTTTGATTTTTAATCTTCAAACACTAAGCTTCAGGAAATGCTATTTTTGCTTGGTTGTTGTTTTGAAGGATAAATTATTTCCATCCCCAGTGGTGAAATACTTGTCAATTGCTAGTAAATAATTTTACATCAGATATTAATTGTGGACACAGCAGAAGAAAACACTAAGCTGTGTTCTGTTAAAATACCTTTCTGATCCATGTTCCAGCCATAAGCTCATTCTAACCTTTGGAATATAAGAGCCATAGCATATACTGGGATATGCCATATTACTCCTTTTGAACAAAGCCTGTTACTACTATGTAAAATACAGTGCACTTAGATTGGCATCAAGTGTTGTAACAAATTATATGCTTATGCTTGGCCTTTGAATAAATGTAAGATCATGTTAGGAAGTATTTGATTCAATTAAAAATGTTGGAAGCAAAAAGGAGGTTAAAGAGCCACATGTCTTTGTGATGTCTTTGCTCCATGGAAGCTCCTAAAATAACTCCTGCCATAATGAATAGAACTGAACATGTATACTGCTTTGTTGGGATGGAATGTGTGCCTTGCATGATGAAGTTTGTAAAAACAGGATAAATAGAATTATATCTGTGCTTCACTGTTGGAATTCTTCTCTTATGCCTGTTACACTTGAGCAAAGGTTGTATTTAGCTTCTTGTACAAGCAACGTGTTGCATGGAGGCAAATGTTTGGGCAGGTGCCCCACTGATGATCTGAAAATCATAGGGGAGATTACCAGTCCATACAGAGTCTGGTAGGGTTTGTGATCTCTGATCAAATCAAAAGTATTATTGATGTCCCCTGTCTTTGGAGCTACCTCACCTTCATAACCCACGTAGAAATGTTTGAGGTCTTTTCAGACAAGTAATCTCAAGTATGTGTTTTGTTCTTAGCGGGTGCTCAGGGTTGTTAACATACTAGCTGTTAATTTCAGGGCAGCCTCTCATTGGAGAACATGTACAGACTTACGTGTCATGGAACCCATGTGTGTTGGTTGTCTAGGCTTCTGGGATAAGTTATAATACAGGAATAGGATGGAGGTGATGGGAGTTGCAGTCCAAAATGTAGGAGGACATTGCTGGGTCTTGTTCTAAGGTATACACTAGGGTTAGGGTTTCCATGCATTCATGAAAAGCATGTAACAGGCTTCACCATCTAAGCATGTGAACAGTAAGGTCAACCCAGAACAACATTCTTGCTTCTGCATGTGTATATTACAGGGAAACAATGGTAGTGGAGGTCAAGTTTGCATTTCATTAGAAAAAATTGCTAATGAAAGATCTGTAATGAGGAAGCCCTAATAGGTTTACATTGCAAGAAAGCCTAGGTTCCCCTGGAATTTGAGTGTTGATAAATGCTGTTTTTGAGATTTTGTTAACAAGTTTCTTATCTGATACTAAAACAAATCTTGAGGATCTCGGTACATCTGTATCTGGTTTTGGGGGTTCCTCCACCCTGCAACAGATAAAGGCACTGTAAATGTTACTCTAGGGCAGAGGTCGGCAACCTTAAACACTCAAAGAGCCATTTGGACCCATTTCCCACAGAAACGAAAACACCGGGGGCCACAAAACCTTTTGACATCTAAAATGAAGATAACACTGCATATATCGTTTTTTACCTTTATGCTATGTATAAGAAAACTATAGTGTGTTGCATTTATAAAATCAATGAATGATTCTTTTATAAAATCTCCATCTGTGAACGGCTTCCCATGCCTGACTATTTCCTGAGCGGCCACAAAACTAGCATATGTAGTTGAATTTGCAGACGTAATCCACTTCTTGAGATGATTTTTGCTCAGATCAACCTTCCGCATCAGTTCCGAAATGGCTTTTTTCCTCTCATCTCCATACGGATATTTTTCAGCAAAGGCTGTGTGTTTATTCTGGAAATGTCTTGCAACATTTGACTTTTTGTTGTTTGCCAATTTCTCACCATATATTAAGCATACTGGTAAACCAGCAGTGAAAGCAAACGAATCTGCCCACGTACCATTAAATGTTGTTTTCTTCTGAAACTTTTCTTTTCTTGGATTTATCCATGGTTGGCCTACCGGGGGTTGAAAAGCTCAATAAATCACGTGCTGGCAGGTGTCGCATGTTGGCAGTTGTGACGCATATTTTGAGCGACAGGGAGCCGCAGCAGAGGGATAAAAAAGCCACATGCAGCTCCGAAGCCGCGGGTTGCTGACCCCTGCTCTAGGGAGTCCCTTTTTCATGGGTGGCTTCCGCACAGTTGAAGTGTATAAGCAAAATCTGGTGATGTGTCTTTCAGTAGCACAGCATCAGTTCCATAGTGGGAAGCCACATAACTGGCTCATATCTGTGCAACAGGTGCATTTTGAATGCTACTTAAGCTATGTGGGAGCTGTTTTTTCCCAACCTTGAAGAGACATGATAGTATGCCAGATAGGCCAAAAGTTTCACTTTCCCTGCCTTTTGCCATTTTGGGAATTTATTTATTTATTTAAACATTTTTATGCCGCCCCATTCGCCAAAGCCTCGGGGCGGCTTACAACAATAAATTAAAACCACATAAATTAAAATATACACATTAAAATAATAATAATTTAAAATATACACACACACACACACAATATAAAATAAACCGCCCTGGCCAGATAAAATTCAATAGTATTAACATTTAAAATGCTGCTTAAATAAAAAGGTCTTCGCCTGGCGCCGAAAAACAAATAACGACTTCAGGAGAAGCAAAAAGTGTAGAAAAGCTCTTTGAAAGGAGAGAAAGCTTTAAAACAAAACACTGATCTGACAGTAGGACACTGATGAAGAATTTTGCAAAAAAGGTTGCTAGCTGTCATGATCTGTACTCCTCTTCGAGAATGACAGTTGTATTTTTGCAGTGCACTCCTATGCTTCGCTTGAAAGTAAGTGCCACATGTTCAGTGGGCTTACTCTCAGGTAAGTGTGCAGCCCTAGACTTGCAAATCATTACAAGTATCACTTTTCAGATGTGCTCTTTGCATAATAATGAGTAAAATTATGTGGAAATTATGGGAACTGGGTAAAAAGCTGGTTGGTAAATATATCCATATCCTGGAAGAGAGACAATAAGAAAACAATTGTCTGTGAGTTGCTTAGGTTCCTTTATTTGAAATGGAAAGTTATGAAGGTGATCTAGAAAGAGAGGATTTGAATGCAACCCCATTTCTGTTGTTGAGAATTATACAATATATTCTTGGGTGCCATATCAATAAATTAATAAATTCACTTTTACACACTTAATAAAAGATAGCTCATATTATTTCCCTTTGTAATTTTCTGCAGACATCTGTCGGGCTATCGAGTTGCTGGAAAAGTTGCAAAGGAGTGGAGAGGTACCCCCACAAAAACTGCAGGCATTGCAAAGGGTCCTTCAAAGTGAGTTCTGTAATGCAGTGAGGGAGGTAAGTTTTATTTTTCAAATGTGCATTGTGAATTTCACGAGGATTGTTCACTGAATCTAATATATAAAATTTAAACAAAATGCTTAAGTCTTATCTTAAGCAAAAAGAAAGCAACAGATACAGTTAGGACTCAGTTTGATTTGCAAAATTATAATCAATCCAGTTTGGTAATGTTTTATGGTTCAAGTTTAGGCATCCCTGTCTGTTCTACTATGTATCTGAATATTTTTGTTTTCTAAAGGTCTATGAGCATGTATATGAGACTGTGGACATCAGCAGTAGCCCAGAAGTAAGAGCTAATGCTACAGCCAAGGTAAGAATCCTGTCAGCTTATTGTAACAAAAGGAATGGTTACAGTGTTAAAACATCTCTGACAGCACCTGCCTTGAAAAGTCAAGCTGTTGAACTATGAAAAATACCCCAGAGATTGGGGCTTCAGCCCAGGAGTGCCGCTGTCTTTGCAGAGCTCATCTATGTGTTGATGCAGCATAATGGGCAGGTCACAATACTACTTGTAGTGGGTGCTGATATCAGTGTGAAACCAGGGACTGAAGATGGACAAGGGGAGAATGCAAGAATGTCTCCTTACCAAAGTGTTCTCCTTTTAAGGTGCACTCCTGTGTTGGCTCAGACATGCAGGAAGTTGTAGGTCTTTTTTCTGTCTAAATTTGCACAGGATTGCACCCTAAATTGTTTTTTTCTATTTAATGCACTGAAGTTTTTACGTTACTTTTAAGTTTTAAGTTAGCATTAAGTTACTGAATGCACTGAAGTTTTTTCTACTTAATGCACTTATTTAATCTTCCATAATTAAATATGTTCCCAATATTTAATTTTTAAATATTGTAAGCTGTCCTGAGATTTTTGTATAATAGGACAGCATACAAAAGCTTTAAATAAATAATAAATACTCATATGAAGATTATATTGGTTACCTTTCTGCCAGTATCCATGGAATGGTAAGAGAACATTATTGCTACCCACAGCACCTGAGAGGGAGGGAGATTGTCAGCCCCTGAGTGATGTGGGAACGTCTTTCCTGAAGTGATTCTCATGACTTTGAAAGGGAAACAGTGATGCCTGCCGCCTCTGCTTGGAACATTCTGTTGTGTACTGTCAATCCAATTTGAAGCTTCCTATGAAATGTGTTCTATTTGATTTCAGTGCTCAAGTTAAAAATATATCTCTTTAGAAGAGTGGAGAGTGTTAACTATAGCATTTTTTAAAAGGGAACACATTGCTTCCCTTGGTGTGCATTAAAAATACACTTATAACTAAAATAGTGCACCTATTTGATTGGTATTGTAAATCATAGCACTAAAATAGAAACAATCAGCTAAAAGCAGCAGTGAGAGGGAACCTGTTCTAAAGCTTCACTGCAGGCATTGTAGCCTAAATTTGTCTTGGAAGTAACTAAGCAAAATGCTTTGAGATACTTGTTACTAGGATACACAACCTGGAGTACTCTCCATATTCTTTTCAATGGTCCATAAGTTTGGGATTTCTGTGTTTTACAGGCCACTGTTGCTGCCTTTGCTGCCAGTGAAGGTCATTCCCATCCCAGAGTTGTTGAACTACCAAAAACAGAAGAAGGCCTTGGATTCAACATCATGGGTGGCAAAGAGCAAAATTCTCCAATTTATATATCCCGAATTATCCCAGGTGGTATTGCTGATAGACACGGGGGATTGAAGCGTGGAGACCAGCTTCTTTCTGTAAACGGAGTGGTAGGGATGGAATTTAACTTCCACTTGTAGTAGCTATTTATGACCACTTGAGGGCATTGAAGGGATACTGCTTGGTCTTGTGAAAAATGTGGGTTCTGTTTTCCTTTTCCAAATACTAATTAAGACTAAGGAATTATTATGAAGTGTAGCATTCATAAATGAATTAGTACAAATACAAACTTGCTATTTTAGGATGAAACATTCTGACTCAGTGAATAAGGCAGGTGGCAACATACTGTGAGATTTACAACATGAATTTGCTAAAACAATCTTAACAATCTCTGCAGCGTCTGATGAATGGGTAGGATCCAGACTTAGTCATGCTTAGAGTAGATCCTACTCTTAAGTTTTTGAAGAGCCTCTTAGTTTAATGTGGAAAAGTTGTGGTTTGCCACTGTAACAGATGTAGCAGAAAGGGTATATTTTGCTTTAAAATATCTTGGTTTGCTGCCATATTTTGGCTGCAAGCTGCATCTTTCCCCCTACAAGGTGGACTGTTTTGAAGTTTTCTTTCCCTTCTGCTGCTGCTGTTCTATCAAATCTTGGTGCTGTGGAGCCACAAGAAAGGCCAGAAGGACCACCTACAGCCCATGCATTGCACCCCTTGCTTATGTATAATAAGCTAGACTAATGCAGAGGTTACAACATTGCTGTTTGGCACCTTTCACTCCTCCTGACATAGCTCTTAACTTGGTATATCAAAATATGTTTAGAAATGCATATTGAAATACTTAAAAGTAAGCTTTCATGCTGATGTATAAAAACCTTATTTACTTGAGAATGAATAGATTTTAGTTGGCATATACAAAATATTTGGAAGTGAATTAATTTGTTCACCCGTAGGTATGTGTTCCTGAGTGATCTGAACCAAATTAGCTCAGAATGCAGAACTTTAGCAATTATCCCATACAACAGTGCATTACCTGCATTACTTCAGTGTGATCTGTTCCGATGGATCAAAGCCATTTCAACTATTTAGGTTGGACGTAAACCAGCCAGTGTTCATATAGCCTTTTAGTTGCTGAGTGGAGTTGGGGAAATCTTTGCTTTTTCATGTTCATCAGCCTATGTTAGTAAGTCTTCTATCATGGATGCTATTTTTTTCCAGGCAAGCTGGCTATGATGAATCAGGGAAACCATGAAATGTAGTGAGGTGAGGAGAGAGATTAGCATTCCAAGAGTGGGAAAGAACCTTAATGTGGTAGAAATGAACTCTTCTGGACCCAGGCTTACAAAGGAGGCAAAGGAGTTCCAGAGTAAGCAAGCAAAGCAGGAAGGAACAAGCATGTTGCATCTGATTAGTCCTCACTGAATAAGATCTGTGGGTAGGCTCAGTAAAGTTAGTTGCTCTGTGAAGAGCTAATGTAGTGCAGGGGGACTGGGGAAGATGATGCATGGATGAGGCAAAGCCTCATGCCCTCTTTTCACATCTGGGTGTACTTAGTGAATTGAACAACCTGTTGGAGGGTAGTCATGATTATCAGACACATTTGTGTCTGGCTGTTTCTCCACAGAGCTCTGAGCAACATATTTCTGTACTACTGTCTTATTTTCACAGCTAAGCTATTCATGGCTATTAGTCATGATGGATTTAAATTTCTTCCACTTTTGAAGGCTAGAAAAATGAGTGGAGGAGTGCTAATTGCATTCATGTCCCACTTGCAGGCTTTCCCTGGGTAGCTGGTCAGACACTGTGAACAAAATTGTTTACTGTTTAGGCCTCTGTTCTGATTCATATGGCTGTAGTTTAGGTTGAGAGATAGTGACACGCACCTATCAACTGTATCTCGAAGTCCAAAATGTCATATAGCTGAGTTTTTGTCTTCATAAACAGATTTAGTTGCACAGTGAGGCAGGTCTCCTAACTATGAAGTTAGCTATTTTAAGCCGCAATACACCTGTAAAATTAAACTTTCAGGGCCAAGTTGGCTGCACCTTCCCAGACCTACTTTCCACCCCTCCAGCAAAAAGCACAAAAGAACATCACATCACTAGCTAACACTGAACACATCTATTTTAGATTCCATTTTATTCTATTAATTGAATAGAATTTTAGGCATGACACATAAGAAAGGAGTAAGTGAGCAAGTCAGTGTTTTAAAAGAGCAGTAATGGTGTGGATAAAATATCTTTTTGTACTTACATAGGGACATAACTGGGGCCCACTTGTGGGTCACAACACACAGTTTGGTAAGAGTGTCTTAAGTAAAGTCTAAAATGGTATTTTAGCCAAGTTATGTGCTTAATTTTGAAAACTTGTTACTCAAAACAGATAAAGCAAGCAGAAAACCTCACCCCATGTGTTTGATTACTTCTCAAACATAAGCTCTAACTTTTAAAAATTCCCATGAGGTCATTCTTGCCAACTTGTAAACAAAGAATGTATGAATATTACCATGGCTTTTGATATTTACTAATGGGATGGTTATGATATTTTTCTTGTTTTTTAGAGTGTTGAAGGGGAACACCATGAAAAAGCAGTAGAACTGCTAAAAGCAGCTCAAGGGAAAGTTAAGCTGGTTGTCCGATACACACCCAAAGTCCTGGAAGAAATGGAGTCACGATTTGAAAAAATGAGATCAGCAAAACGCAGGCAGCAGAATTAATATTGTACATATAACTTAAAGAGAAACATGACCCATGGAAACATCATCCTGTAGTTAAAAAGATGTTAATTTTGTTAATACTTGTGTATTGTAAAATATTTCTCCTGAATATCCTAACGCTTCCTCAGAAGAAAAGTTTACGTGGGCATTTGTAGCTATATGATTTTAGAGAATGTTCTTTAAAATACAGACCTATAATCATCAAAACAAATTTGTAAATGTTTTTAAATACACTTTAATAAGCTATTTTCAGCATTTGTAACATTGGTTTTTCTAGTAATTTTTGCCATTTGACATTATTTAGAACTGGAAAATGTTTATTTTGGGTACAGATATAACGTCTTAATTCTTAGCAGTAAAGCGTGTCATCTACATACAGACAGTCATAATTGTGTGATTAAGTACACTTTGTACTTTTGAAGAACAAGTTTCTATGTGTGTTCTAGATCATAACTTTATATTTTGGACTCTTTCTTACCTCTTTTGTGAATAATTTGTAACAGACAGCCTCTTATTTAATGTTTCAATGACTGGCATTTGAAAATCTAGCAGCAATCATTCCTATAATTTATATACTTTTGTACTAATGTCTGAACACTTGGAGGAATAGCAATGCAATGTATTTCTATTTAGCAGGATAAAACTTGCATGCAGTTTGGAATGAAAATGTATACCTTCTTCTGACTTTCTCTCTTCTAGTGTACTTACCTTACCTTTTTCCATTTGGATATGTCTGTTAATGACTTTATTCATGACAACTATACATTACCTCCAGCACTGAAGGTAGAATACCTCCAGTATCAGTGGCTGAGGAACACAAGCAAGAGGATTTGATTGTACTCATGTTCTATTTGTAGGCTTCTGATTAGCCCGGTTGCTGTGGTGACAGAACGCTAGGCTAAATTGATCAGCATGGCTTCTGCATTCCTAGAAGCAATAGATATGGCCCAAACAGATACATTCATAGATACCTTACAATTCTTTGTTACAGCATGAGAGTTCTGTGACGATGCTCTTAGTTCTATGCCACTGTGAAAACAGCAAGTGGATTTCAGGTTTGCTTTTGCAAAAGTGCTAAGGCATTGAATACAGTGGTTTCTTTAAGAAAATAAGGCATTCTTAGTTTATGAAAATGTGTTTGGGTCATTTAGCTCAAAATAGATAGATTTCTGATACATGGGGCAGTTTTCTCTCTGAGCAAGTTCCCCATTCTTCTAAAGAGTTGAAAACTATGACTGAATTCACTGAAATAGCTTCTGATGATATACATTGAGAGAAAGCAGGCATATGGGTGGAGTGCTTGGAAAATGTCCCCTTTAGTAAAAACTCCATTTTGGATTGTAAACCTGAAGTAGATCTGTGAAGAATTTTTTTACTGGAGAAGCTGCCAGAATCATGGGCTCATCTGCCAACTTAATGTATGTTGATTCCTCCAGACTGCCCTGATTTTACGAATTTCTCAAGATTGCTCTCACTATTGAGTGGTATGGAAATATAAAAAGTAATGGATGAAACTATCTTGAACTGTGTAGTCCTCACACTCCATGCCTAGCAGATGCTCTACCTCAAAATCACAGGGCTCTAAAGCTCTGTTTAAGACTAAATTTGTTTCCGCTCTTGCAGCTTTTGCTGCCAAGTGGAAACCAATTGCTTGTAGTAATGAGTGCCACAGTTTGCAGCTGAATCTTCCTGTTTGGGCCTTTAGGACAGAGCTGGTGGATCCATACAGATGTGTTGGAATAAAATCCCTACCATCTCTGATTTTTGGCCATGCTGGCTGCAGCTGATGACATTTGGAGTCCAACAATATTGAAGGCTTCACATTCCCCTGTGCTGCTGTAGAAACCCATGAAGGAGCTAATGAGGCCTTTAAAAAACTCATGGGTGTTGGATACTAATGTAGTTACTAAATATCAGCAAGCTTGTTGGAATTCGAGTTACTGGGCAGAGCAGACTGATACCTGTATATAAACTTTCAGAAAGGTGAGGGGGGGCTGAAGGATAGAGTCATAAATTTCCTGTAAAGTCATATAGAAGCTCACATTGCTGCATATGTTACAAACAAGGGTTTAATATTCTGACTTAATACAGTGCTACTTAAAACATTCTCTCAAAGAAAATTTTACAATTTTGAAGCTTTTCAGCTACTTGTGACAGCTTCATTCTGCAGATCCCAGGTTTCGGGAACTATTTCATAATGGCTCATCTAGAGAAGGTGGTTTCAGTAATAGAACATGAAACCTCTAGACTAACTTAAGCAACATGCTTATTTCATGAGATTTATTTCTTAGTAAGTGTGCTTAGAATTGCAGCCTTTAAAGTTCTATCCAACATCATACAGATGTACTTCCACTGATGCAGCAAGACTTAGCTGCCCTCTTCGTCACCTCCGTCTCCAAAATCTGATCTGGGTAGCCCCCTAACACTCCAGAGCAGATTTAGGAGCACAGAAGGTGATGCAGTGCAGAGAGGGAATTATCTATTATGCGGGCAGAGCAGTCATCCTTGATTGTATCCGTTGCCACAACTAGTTTTCAGTACTTTGTTCTTTTGTCACCACCCGTTTTTAGCATTGTTTTAACTGAACTTCAAACCGCAACTTTGGTTTCTTCCACAACAGCATCCTGGTCATAATGTGTTTTTGCTTATATAGAAAGTGTCAGGTACCCAGTCGATGTGTAGAGCCCTGCTTCGTTGTCTTTTTCACTGATTTTTCCTTTCCCTGCTTTACTCCTTGCCTGAGAATAGAAATTGTCAATGCTTCCACCTCATAAAAGAAATAAAAGAGTTTTATTTTGAAATTGGAAATTCTTTTGTTAGCCTCACTATCCCCAGGATGTGAGATTTCAGTGATAAATGCATTCAGGTCACTAGAAGAGTCTTGTCACACCATCTCTGAATGACTAGAATTATATGCAATCAAGCATAACTATAGTTCCAGTATAAAAGTTCGTGAGAACATGCTTTTCCAGAAGATTGGGTTTTAAAAAAAATAATATAGTAGCATGTATACAAGCAATCATAACCCCTCTCTGATCATTTAGCCTTTATGAGCCTGTCTGTAATAACAAAATATTTGTTACTAAAACCCAGCAACTGTGCAATTCTTTTTAGTCAGTTTAGGTGAGACTGAGCACTGAATCACCTGGGTTAAGTGTGTAGCGTGCTGCAGAAGGCAGCTAGTAGAGCCACCATTTACTTTTTAGGGAGCAATTCATATTTAAAGTATTGAGACCAAAAGAAGTAGTGGGCCAATCATGAAGTATTTTATTTTAATTTGTGTTGAAACTTTCTATATTAAGAGAATAGAAGCAAGTAAAAGCTGCTATTATAAAATGTGCTCATCTAATGTTATTTGGTTGTAATGCTTAGGGATTTTTATTACCAAGTTTGGCTTTTGGATTCGGTAGGCTAAGATGGTAATATACTCTCAGTTTGGAGGATTATGGGCATCCTATGCAGAGTGGGAACAGCATGGATGCAAAGGTCACCTCCTACTACTAAAGTAGCTCGACAGCTGTTTTGGGCCATCTATCTGTAGCACTTCCAAAGGGAGGGAAGAGGGCTGAGCTGCTGCCAGAATACATCATGTTGTTGTCGCTCTTCTCACCTGCCCCCCCCCCCGGAATGTGCCCTGAATCTCTCCTTTGAGGTAGCTCTTAGAGTCTTGAAGAAGTTGCTCTCACTGTTTTTTTTCCCTGACAGCTGTGAGGTTGGATAGAGGAGGAACCAAGTGGAGGTCAGAGCTCCTTTCCTATGTCAGATCTGGGAATCTAGAAGATTCTTTGGTGCTCTAGATTCTGTCTCTGGTCCACAGGATTGCTCTGCTCCGGGTCCAAAACACATGGATTAAAATTGGCACCTTGTCTTACTAAACAAAAACTATGTAAACCAGATTATGAGAGCAAGGTAGGGTGGAAAGGAATCTAAAGCCATCTTATGTCCCAAAGGTAGTTCAATATAAACTGTGAAAAAAAGTTTTTCTTAGTTGCTGCAGTCTATATAGATTCATAAATGAGATCTCTAGGCTAAGTTGAAAACCAGCTTTTAAACTAAGGTTAGAGTTAGATTCGTTGGAGAATCAAGTTAAGGACATATGGAATACTACTGAACAGGTGTTGTGACTACATTGTATTGTGTGTGCACTTATGCAATAATTTAATAACCAGCACAGATTAAAGGTGAACTATACTGTGTGTGTAGTCTTTATGCATTGAATTGCTGCTTCAGGGCCCTGTGATTTTTTTCTTCAGTATGAAAATAAAGAATTGAACTTTTATATTTCTTGATGTTTTTATATTTCTTGGCAAGTACCATCTCATCATTTCATAAATTAAAAAATATCTTGTAAGCTAGTATTTGCACTGGTATATATTTGGCAAATATTCAAATTGTACATAGATATTATTACTACCACTGCTTCCAACCCCCACAAAGTAGAGTTAGAGGTTTATTCTAACAGGTTCAGAACTGGTAAAACAAATACATTTTCCCGCTTTCATGTATTATTTGCAGGGACAAGCAGTGTTCACGCTGTGCACAAATGGGGAAAATGGCACTCTGAACCCTATATATTTAGAGTTTCCTTCTCAAATAACTCTGTGAACATGGGGCTAGCAAGATGCACACAATGTCAAGAATATGGTTAGAGGCATAACTACTGCTGCTTTGAAAACAGTCTTCCCCTTTACTGTATGGTGGGCTACAAATGACTGCATGCAACCAAGGGGTCATGAGACAGGGACACCAGTGTGTGGAAGGTGGAAGGAAGGCTGAGAGCATGTTTGCTTTCTATATTCATGTCAGAAGCATCACAGTTAAAATAAGGCATATTATAAAACATATTAGGGCATATCATAAAACAAGAAATTCAAAATATAAAACATGTACAAGTTAAACAGATCTAAGCCAGAAGTCAGCAACATGGTGTTCGGTTGCGCTGCCATAAGGTCCTCAAATGAGCACTGATCAGGGCACAAAAGGCAAATGTGTTGCCTGCATATCACCACAATCACAAAGCCACTGAAAAACCCACTTTGTTCAACCCTGGATCTTGTACCCGTATGCCATCTATTCAATAATTTCCATACTTTCCAACTTTCAGACCCAGGTGCTAACTCCTCCATTGGTTCCATCCAGTGTTGGTACTTTGTGGCTTTCCATAGGTCCACACTACTTTTTAATTCTTCAAAACGTTTTGTTGACCTAAGGAAGCTTCTACATTTTAATCTTTGATGATGAGCTGGTTGTAGACCCTAGAGGGAGTGTTGTTTGAATATTGATTTAAACCTCTATGCTGCAGCTTCTCTGCAGATGGTGGGTGGCGCAATACCGGCTACACAGTAGGACTTATCTACTGTGGGTAGGTTTAAGGCAGCTGGTGATAATTCTACTGGCTTCATTCAGAGCAACATCAACTTTACCAGCATGTGCTGATTTATACCAAGTCGGGTGTGCATATTTGCCTGCCAAGTAACAAAAGGCTAAAACTTGTCTTGTGAACCCTTGGTTCAGCACCTGAGGAAAAACCCATTAATATCCTGAGGATATTTCTTCCTCTGACCTTCAGTTTAATATTGATACAATGATGCTTATATGTTAGGACCCTATCTAAAGTGAGCCCTAACTATTTAGGCTATAACAATGCTCCAATAACATACCTTTCCATGTAATGTGCAGCTTCCCAGCAGCCTGCTTATTACAAAGATGGAAGGCACATACCTGAGTTTTTGCTCAGGTATGTGCTTCAACTTGGACAGCAGTTTGATAAGCAGCATGTGCAACTCTTACAAGAGCATAGGGATCTGCCTCATATAGAATCAGGCCTTGAGAGCTATTTTTTACATGGAATTGAAGCTACTTTTTGGGGTTTCAGTTTTCCAGCCCTACCTGGAGATGCTTGGACCTGGGAGCTTTTGTATGCAAGCCATGACTTTGTTTCTGCTTTTTGGCTCTTTATAGCATGAGCTAAACATGTTCATCTGTTGATTGCTGCAAATCAAACCACTATCAAGGGAGTTACTTGGGCTGTTTTGAAGAAAGTAAACCAACTGTGACAATGTGATGAGCTCTTGGGGCTGAAAATCCTTGATTCTGGGGGGAACAGTTAATAAACACAAGAATGGATGCAGTTTTGTTTTCTTGGGTGCTATTTAAGAGAAACAGGTTCTTTAACTTATCTAATCACAGCTTGGTTTCACCTTGGATGTGGAGCCTGCATGTCTGAGGGCTGGTAATAAATCACGGATTTGTTTTCCTGTGCCAACTCATGAATAAAAGGTGCAGCTAATCATTCATCAGAGTGGGGCCAAAGTAGGTGAAGTTGTATCTGAACAGACCATTAACCAAAACAAAAAAAACAAACCCCCTACTCTTTATGTGGCACTTGGAAGATTTGCAAAATCCCAGTTGTTTTGCTTTTCCTGACACCTACTACATCAGCCTTCATTGATTCAGTTTTTCACTCTAATGCAAGGCTGAGGTCTGTATTGTACTGATTTCAAGCTTACTTAGGTAACAGTGGCTGCCAGAAGTTGTTGCCTTCTGATATCACCAGCATCACATAATTGCTGCTATCATAGCAAAGGAATGCAGATAAACAGACAACATCCTCCAGACAGCTGGGGCAGCTGGGCAGGGAAGTTTGGAAGCTCCTCAAAAGTATCTGCTTGCCTTATTTTGGCCAAGAATAGGCTAGGCCTAAGGCAGTGCCCAAAACCGCAGATTCATCCCGAAGCTGCCCTTGGCTTGTGTGCACATACCTGAACTTGGCTGTAAGGAGAGTTGCCCCAATTCGAATGAATTAGAACCTCCAAGTCTCTTGCAATGTTGGCATGACCTCTGCATATCCCTTTTTCCCTTGCCTTTATTTCTTCCTAGACTGGATACACTATTTGCTACATGCAAGGGAAATACACTGTTCTTTGGTTGTGGTTGGTGAAGGGGGGCGGCATTGTAAAATGCAAGCTGTATTTAGTAGAAAATAAGTTAGTAGAAAAATATATTACATATGCATGAATATATTACATATACACACAATAATGACACAGCTATGAAGGGGTGCCCAGTGTCTCATATATGACCCTCTGCCTCTTGGAAAGAGATCATTTGTGTGTGCTTGATGCAATGAACTTCAGTCTTTCAGAAAATGAATTCATTCCACTGAAGCCAATGTAGGTGAACTAGAAAAGTTGAGAGAGCCCGAAAGGTTAGGAAATGAGGCCTGTGGAGATATGAGAACAGTGTCACCATTCCAGAGTGCAGTTCCTTTGGTGTCATGGAGAGTAAGACTGTCTGGCAAAGAGGGTGTCTCACCCAGAAGACAGAAGCAATCCATTGGAAGAGACTTTTCCTTAAGAGAGAAATACATACCTTGTGCCAAGGATATGTAGGGGAGCCTGGTCTACTTATGACAGACAGGCAGTTGGGTCTGTGATGGGGATGTAGAATGCATGGTGATTTGCCTGCCTGAAACAAAGCTCGTGGATGCCTTGGACTGTCTAGGTTGGGTGGGCAAGTCGTGGCCTTCTAGATGTTTTGGCCAAAAACCTCCATCAGCTGTAGCCTGGATAGCTATGGACATAGAGTGGTCAGAGCTGTAGGCAGGAAACTGTCAAAAGAAGGGGTTAATCCCCTGAGTGACAAGAGCATGAAAGGAGTACAAATGCTTTGATGGTCTTCGCTTCAGAGACTTTAGGGCTGAATGTGCCTGAATTGACATTTTCAGAAGTCAGAAGAACTGAGACAAATGGTGACTGAAGAAGATATTCTGGACCGCTTTGACAACTTGATTACAAATCTCCATTCCCCGCTAGTATCTATCCGACCTGAGTCTGGTTTCTGACCAGAGGAGTGGATGGCAAGCATAGCACCCCTTTTTAAGATGGGATCAAGGGAGAGATCAGGAAAAGTGCAGGCTGGCTATTTTTTAGTAAACTAGCCAGATTTCTTACAGAATCCAGAGATATAATGTACATAAAGCCTTCCCATTCATTTAATTCCCCTTTGAGTAAATTTTGAATAAACTGGTAGGGCAATTAAGAAAAAATTCTCAAGCAGAAAGATGTGTTGCTTGGCTTCTGAAAACAAGACTTTTGAAAAGCTTAATCCTGTTTCACTGAATTTAGAGTTTTCCAAGAGTGTCAATGTGCAGGTAGATGGGGTGAAGTAAGCATTGTTTATTTGAAATTCAAACAGCTTTTGACAATGTCTCTCTGTCACCACACACAGAAGAATCCTGAGTAAACTTCATGGGATGAGAAAAGAGATCATATGGACTGGTGGAAGGTTAAAGATGCATCTACCAGCTTTGGAGTAACTGTTGCAGAAAAACGAACAAGTGGGTCCTGGATCAAATCAAGCCAGAACTTTCCCTGGAAGCAAAAATGACAAAATGGAAGCTGTCATATCCAGACACATCATGAAAAGGAAGACTCACTGGAGAAAGCAGTAATCTTGGGGGAAGTCAAAAGCAGAAGAGGAGGAACTGTTTCATAAAGAAAGCCACAGTGTACAAGAGCTGAGCTGCCAAGGAAAGAAACTTTGGAGGACATTCATTCATAAGGTTGCTGTAACTCAGAGACAATTTGACAGCACAAACGCCAACAAAGCTTGACTGAATCTATCCTTCTACTTTCTGTAAATGTGTCCTAAGCTTGCATGCCACTAGGTGCTGCTAAAGTGCTACCACTGCATATTTTCAAACTACAAATGAATATTTGCACTGAGTTCTTACAGAAACCAGCGTAATAAGGTGCATAAAGCCTTCCCCATTCATTTAATTTGCTTTCATGCATGTGGATCTATTCCCTCCACTCAAGTACATGGACCACTGTTGGCGATTCTATATTCCCTGAGCCGAATATAGATTCCCTTTTTCTTGCTCTTCTGAGACCTACACCTACGAACATATCAAGTTGAACCACTGGCCCCTCTAGCTTAAGCCTGTCTACACTGGCTGGTGGCAACTCTTCGCGGTTTCAACCATGAATCTTTTTCTATTTCTGCCTGGGACTGATCCTGGCATCTCTGGCATGCAAAGTAAGTGCTCCATCCCTGAGTCATCTGGCCCTTCCAAATGTTCTGATGCAATATGTCCCTTTTGCATTTTGAGAATTCACGCAGCTCTCACACGTTACCCATTTTAGACTTGGAAAACACTCTGGTGAAATTCCCACCAAGATTGTTGTGTGACAAGATTATGAATGCATCTATTTCACTGCCTGTGACATGTAGTGAAATTATATATTATTTAGTAAATTACCTTGGTGGGAAATCCCAGGTGATTCATAAGAATGAGATATAAAATAGTGAAACCTCTATAAATAATAATTAGGAGTACTTGCACAACTGGAAGTGTATGAGCTTGCTGCACATGAGAGAGTTTTGAGAGCTGGTGTGTGCAATGAGTTTTGAGGGCTGTGCACAAGGAATTCCCCTTGAAACCATACTCCTGCTATGTTCTGTCTAGGACACCTTTAACCAGGCAAGGCATGATTACAATCACCCTCAGCTGACCCCACTCCCAACTACATCATCATTCTAACTATATCTGATTTTTAAGCTTGAGTATTGCTTTGGTAGTTAAAACAGTACTACTAGCACATAAGAGGTACAACAGTAGTACTTGCACACAAGTGTGAAAGGATTGGTATGATTCAGGGAACTGCAAGGGTTACAGAAGAACAAAACAAATGATGGATGGATGATAAAGCTCACATGGAATGTTGGTCAGGAAGGACCATCTTTTATTTTTCTTTTGCTAAATGTATGTTCCACTTGCTTTTAAGGTCTACCAGGCCCAAATTTAATTGAAGAGCATCAGTTTGCTACACTGACCAACTAAATCAGTAGCAAAAACTGCAGGCAGGCTTTGAAAGATCATTTGGAGATGTTTCAAAGACATGTGCTAGAAGAGTACATGCCTATCTAACAAGAAAATGAAAGAAACCCCTTAAGTGTGGTGGTGTTATTGTTATGTGCCACAAGTCATCTTCTACCCTTGGCAACCCTCCAAAATTTCCTGTCTCTCACAGCTCCATTCAGCAATTCCAAGTTCAAGGCTGTGAATTTATGGATTCAATCCATATGGAGAGCCAGTGTGGTGTAGTGGTTAAGAGCATGGGACTGGGACTCAGACGATCTGGGTTCTAGTCCCCGCTCAGCCATGGAGCCAACTGGGTGACTCTGGCCCAGTCACAGACTCTCAGCCCAACCCACCTCACAGGGTTGTTGTTGTGGGGATAAGGTGGAGGAGGAGATGTAAGCTGCCTTGAGCCCTTTGTAGGAAAAAGGTAGGATATAAATTGAAAAATAAATAAATGAATCTAATATTTGATCTTCCTTTTTGTCTTCTGCCTTCAACTTTCCCTAGTGTGATTGTCTTCTTCAGTGAGAGTTGCCTTCTCATGGTGTCTCTGAAAGTATGAGAGTCTCAAAGTTGTCATTTTTGCTTCTTAAGGAAAGTTTTGGCTTAATTTGATCTAGGACCAATTTCTTTGTCTTTCTATCAGTTCAGGATATTCACAAAACTCTCCTCCAGCACCATGTTTCAAATGTGTCATTTTTCTTCCTGAGCTTTCTGCAGTGTCCTGCTTTCACACCTATAGATTGTGATTGGGAATACAATACTGATCTCCAGTAAAACATCCTTACACTTGACAATCTTTTCTAGTTCCTTCATTGCTGCTATTCCAAGTTTCAGTCTTCAGAATTTTTTGGCTGCAGTCTCCCTTTGAATGGATGACTGACCTGAGCTATGTGAAATCTTTCACAATCTCAATTTCTTTATTATTAACAGTGAAGTTCAGTAATTCTTCTGTGGATATGATTTTTGTTTTCTTGATATTCAGCTGAAGTTGTATGGTGGTAGGAACACAGAAACAGCCCAGTGAAGACTTAGCATGCTCAGTGGCTACTACGATGCTGAACTTTGGGCATGGCATGGCATGGGGTATTCTGGAAGACATGGCTGGCTGACCACAGCAATGGACAGCAGAACTGAACACCGTAAGATCTTGTTTCAAGTGAAATTTGTGCTATTAACACTAATCTAGGTGAAGTTGTAAGGATTACTGAGACAATATTTTAACTGCTTTAAACACTTACTTAGTCTGTTATTTACATATTTGTGTGATTAACGTATCTTAAAATGCTGAATTTTAAGGCTTTTAGTTTAGGAAGTCTGCTTATTAGGAAGCAGCCCAAGTGAGTGCCACAGCTTGGCACCCGGCTCTAATCTTTTGCCCCAGTGTCTCTGCACAGAATACTTCGTGTGGCCAGCATTCCTCATGATTCCAGTAATTGTGATTGGTTTCTCTTTATTTAAACCAATGGAATGCTGCGTCTGCCAGACTTACAGATCAATAGCGGGGAGCTGCCACAGAATCCTGGGGAGGAAGTGACTAGCTGAGAGCCAGAAGGCCTGGGAAGGTTGTTTTAACTGCACAAGAGGATTTCAATGGCATACTGAGATCTGAAACAGATTGTGAAGGGGCTTCTTTAAATGGTTTGAAAGGTGGCAAGGAAATATACTTAGGAACCAAATCTGGAGGGGTAGCCATGTTAGTCTACTATGGCAAAACCAAAGAATATTTCATGACACTGAAAGTCTAAAAGAAAGGGACACATAAGAGAATGAGCAGAGGGAAAGGATGAACATACGTGATCCACAGGTCCTTTGAATTCTCCCCATTAAGTGACATCATGGATGTACATTTTGTCGTGGAAGTTAAAACAAATCAAGCATATCTAACACTTGCTCTTCCTAACTGAATGTTTCCAACATTGTTCAGCATTTGGTTAAAATAGGTTAGATATAACTGTACATCTATGTATCTAGATGGATATATAGATACAGATGGATAATTTTTATTACTTATATAGATGGAACAATATAAGTAATAAAAATAAAATGTTGCTATTAAAGTAAAACATTGCACTTGGATATCAAGACCATCAACACAGACATCACAAGGGAAGCTGTTTATTTATGTACAACATCCTGATGATCAGCTGGAAAGGTCCTCAGACCAGCTTAGGCATAATCAGTAAGATGGCCTCTACCCACAGGCTTACAATCTCAAAAGAGAAGCCACCTGAGGAAAAAGGAATAGGAAAGGAAGACGGCAAACATGAAGTGTTCCAGCAAGACTGGCTGAATGGCCCCGCCTCCCCTTCTTGCAAGTCCCCTATGAGGAAAAGGTATAACATCGGAGGCTATTTAGCTTAGTTGAAAAGAAGTGAGAAAGCGACACACAATAGAAATGCACAAACCATGCATAATCTGGAGAAAGTGGATAAAGAAACATTTTTCTCCAGTTTTATAGTACAGGAAGTTGGTGAAGCTGCTTGGTGGGAGCTTCAGGATAGATAAAAGAAGCACTTCTGCCCGCAGCAGGTAGTTACATGACAGAATTAATTTCCGCAGGTGAAAAGTCTTTCTTTAGCTTTCTTTTCATTTAGGAAAGGTATGAGACAGGGGTGTCCACTTTCTTAATAGGTACCTGATTTATGTTTGGAACCCTGGCATGTGCCATTAGCCCAAATAGTAGTGTGTCCTTGATGGTTTATATATTAATATTATTCCTTATTCTGATAGTCTTTTATGGCCATTTGGACCAGCTTTAATGTAGCTGATCAATACTTTTGCCATTCAATTAACTGTCAAAGTCCAAACAGATTCCAGTTGGAGATACTGTATCTCACAGTGTACTGGCAGTTTTGATGGTAGCCAGATCTTATTACTTATTTGGGAAAACTTATTCCCATTAATATATCTCAAATGATGAGGTGAAACTTGCATTAATTGATTAATGATATCTTATTGGGTTTAAGTATATGGGTATCTTTAAAGCTGAGTCCATGGGGTAAGATAAATACATTTAAGATGAATATTGTACCTCATTTTGTTATATGTAGATTCCTCTATCTATATCTGGTAAATATTTTCAAAAATTAATGCTGTATTTCATACATGGTGTGGGGGGAACTGTTCCTCTCTGCCATGAATATCCTTGAAAAGGAGGCAACTTCCAATCAGAAAAATATGGGTTTGGCTTTCCAGTACTTGCAATATATAATCAGGCCTATTTGTTGACCTGTGGTACTTTCTGGTTAGATTAGAAATTCTACCTTGACAATTTTATAATCTGCCTGTCTGGATACTCCCTTTGAATGGCATTAGATTCTTAGCACATTAAAATGGATAGAATTTCTCCTGCAGTTATGAATGTTAGAGACTTGTAGTGTATAATGTCACCTCAATTTTATCTTGCTAAATCAACTCTGTGAGGAAATCCTGAATTAAAAACTGGCAAGAAAATGTGTTTGTGGTAGACTGGGTCGGATAAGCTGATTTGTACCTTAGATCAATTAGTGGGCGCTGATGATGAGTTTTTGTCATTCTCAGCTTTGCATGCCAAATATGATTTGCCTGCTATGACTGGATGGAGATACTTGCAACTACAACATTTCTTAGAATCTAGCTTTGGCTTTGCTTTTGTTTTGTTTTTCACAGCTTCAGAGTCTCCTTCCCAACTGCAAGCACATTTTGGGGCTGATCAGTTGTATTCATCCATGATCCATGTTTCTAAATATTAGCTGTGAATAATATGATTATATATTATGAGATATAGAGTCTGTTGAACAGGAATGAAATAGGAAATTGCACTGTCCTATGTGACCAAATCAATGGATTGCCACTTTAATATTAATCTCTGAGCATCAATGGATCTTATATTACGTCTTTCCAATCCAGCAAATATAAGATCAATTGTTCTGTGTTTATTGGACATCACATCTTTATAATAAGAGCCTCTCTAAGTCAGCTAATTTATGGAGCTTCTTTTAAAGTTTCCTTTAATTGCACATTATGTTGCTCAATAGTTCTTCTTTTGGAGAAGAGCTTGTTATATGGATACACCTTGTATTGGCACTTCAAAAATATTTACAATTGTACATGCCCTTTAAAATTACCTACCAGCTTCTTGGAAGTTAATACATAACCAGTTCAAATGGATTTTCATGCCTTTTGACAGCTAAAAGAATGATATTATAAGATTGAAAGGATTAGATGCTCAGCTCTTGTAATGCAATAGATTGAGAACTTAATGCTTCCAACATTGGCATTTAGACACCAGTCAAAAATGTATTCAATATATGTTCAAGTTTATATATATTTCATAGAAAGTTATATTTCTATACACATGCATGCATGTACTATATAGGTTTGAATGTATATATAGTGACATTTTTTCCTTTTTCCTGTTTCCTCATTATGTTTTTTTACATTTTATAATAAAAAATAAAATATTTAGAAAACAACTAGCAACATTCCTTACCTAGTATACATTGCACTCTAAGTAAATTAATAAAGCCCTTTCCAAGGAAAGATAAAATCTTACATAGGAGACTTAAATTCTTAACTTAGAATCCATATTGCAAATAAATGCAATTTGTTATTCATTTATTTAAACATCTATAGCTATTCATGCCCTGTGAAAGCAATAACTAGAGTTAAAATGGCCAAGTTTGTGGAATTATTGGCTACTGTTTATTAACTAACCATAGTTGTTGCTGTTTTATGTTGCTATAAGTACTCCATTTGCAAATTAATTTCTAAGTAATGTGATGATTTCATTATGATTCCAAAATGAAATGTGGTAAAGACTTCCTTTTTAACAAGGCATAGAAAAATAAATTGATCTCTATGTGCTTTGAAGACTGAAATATAAGAATGAAAGTTAGTATACACTGTCAAAGCAAATGTTTCATTTGAAAGTTAAACTGCAGTTAAACCTGAACCCAATGCTCACCACATGCCATTAATAAATCTCAACTGGATATTGATGAGCACACCCAGGATAGAGGATAATAGGGGAAAGCTGCTGGATGCTGCAAAACTTTGTATGATCTCACCTTATGACCAACTGCTTACACGTAATTAATTTTGAAAAATAGCACCCCAAGATGTTGTTAATAGGATACACATCCTCTTGTGTCTAAATTCTATAATTCATTTAATTTGCAAGATTCTGAGGAGCTTTCCCCAAGATCAATGTAATCAGAAACATTCTTTTTTTTAAAAACCACCTATTACCTGTTGTTTCTGCTTGGCTTTCTCATCTCTTCATCAGCTCCATTCTTCTCAGAGGCAAGGTAGACAACTGCCATGCACTGCAGACATGATCCCAACTCCACGTTTGCGAAAATATTGGGGAATACATAGAAGGGCACCTACCTGAGAGAATTACAGGGTAGAAGTGTCCTGAGAGCAGCAAAGACTGGCGTTTCAAGCACCGCAAAAGGTTTATTCAGGATGGAGGAAACGTTCACTGCAGCAGGCCTCCCACAGAGGGGGACCATTGCATTCTTATAGGATGAAACCACAAACTGCACCCCAGACCCTTTTTGTCATAAGGTTTACCAGCTCAAAACATATAGATACTTCTGCCACTAAGCAGACATTTAGGTAAGTAGAAAGGTCATTAGCTCTTCAGATGAAATTATCCCTTCACATATGAGGATGTGATATCAAGTGCCCTACTTGCCATAGGTAGAAAGCTACACAACTGAAAATCTCATGTTCCTTCCCCTCTCAATGAATGAGTATGGAACGTGGAGTTGAGAGAGCCGGGGAGAGAGGGAGAGAGAGAAAGAGAGAGAGAGAATCGATTCCTTGGGTTCTCATCCTGTTTAGCCACTGGACTGGGACACAAGAGGCTTTATCCACAACATTCTCCCTTGGAGTCTAACTCCATCAGATTCACTGACTGCATTATACAAGTCCATCAAAGCATATTCTTCTCTAAGAGAGATATCTGCTCTTCTGTCAAGAGTAGTCTCTTCTGTTCTTGGCCTGATCCCTGCTGAGTTGCTTTTTTCATGCAGCATGGCTGAAATCTACACACATCCTGACACCGTATGAACAGCACCAGAATAAGAAAAACCCAATCAGGACAAACTTGAGCAGGGTCTTAAGCCATCCTGCTACACTTGGAATCCAACTAGTGAGCCATCCAAACGATTCACCTGATGTGTTCTTTGTTAATCATCTGTACAGTTGCTAGCTTTCTTAGAACGCACAAGGGAATTATTTGTTCATGCTGCATCTACTTCAAATGTTGCATTTATGTACAGGCAGCACTCAGATTCAGTTAGTGCACATGAAGCCCCTTCAGCTGCTGGGGGTTATCTAAAGCCAAACAGTTTTGGATGGCCATTTTCCTAATCTATTCCTGACTCTGGACTATCTTTAACAATGGCTTTCTCTAGTTCAGTTAGCACTCATTTCTGCTCATCTGCCATGACTTTGATGAACCATTGCAGTCTCCTTTCATATCTCCCAAGACAACGAGTCCCTGCCCCGGGCAGCCAGCTAGCTATGCTGTTCCTTATCAGCTTTATGGTAGTGAGTGATCTCTTATAGTTCCCTGTTTCTTTTGCTTCAGCCAGATCTCTTCTGTTGCAAAGTCTGCCACGGGGGAATTTGGTGAAGGGTTCACATTCCAGCCACTAACCAGGCCACATAACAGGAGCTCCCCAATGCAGGGGGAAGAAACCTATATGCTTTTTTTTGCTACAGGTCACGCAGTGCCCATTAGGAGCAGTTTTTCAAGCACCTTTTGCTTGAATTCATGGTGAAAAGTGGCTTCCGTAAGGAATGGGAAAACCTTAGCAAAGTTTGGAAAATAGTTTCCATTGCTATCGTCAAGGAAACATTCCTATCCTGCTTGGCTGAGTCCTGTGGCTACACTCTTGGTGACTACCTGATTATACAGGTTTTGTCCTATCTATGAGTGTTGTTAGTTTTATTACATTGCCAAAGGATATGGGTGAACAGGCTGGAATGGAATCCTGTTATAACACTCTGCATTGCCTGTTCTGACTCCCCAGCTACTTGGAGCAACTCTTCCTTACAAACCTGATTCTGCCATACTCTCAGATTAATTAAACTTTATGCACCACTCTTCTTATACTTCTTTGATAAATAGTTGTTCAGTGTATTTTTGCTGGGAACCCCACTCCAGTGGCCCTCTTGCAGTGAGCTCTGTGGATCTATGTGTTGCGTTAAAAAATATATACAGTGGTACCTTGGCTCATGAACTTAATGAATTCCAGGACTCTGGTCGTGACCCAAAATGGTTGTGAGCCAAGTTAAATTTCCCCATAAGGTTCAATGTAGATAAGGTTAATCCGTTCTGTAACTATTTTTTTAATCAGAAAAATGTGAAGCAAAGTGACAAAGAACAACAAAGATCGCGGCCATCTCCCCGCAAACCTCCAGCACGAGCGCAGCCATGTCCCCGCCCACCCCCCAGCACGACTGCAATCGCACCTGTCATCCCTGCACATGCCCGTCACCCCGACGCGCTGGGAGGAGAGATGGCCGAGTTCATGGTTGCATTCCTGCAGGAAAGAGAAGCGCAATCACGGGCATGCTCGTGCAGGAAAGACAGGCGCAATCTCGGCCATCTCCCCCCCCCCACCCCAGCAGGATCGTGGGCATCTCCCTACTCGGGGTGGGGAGAGGACCACGACCACAGTTGCCACCCAAAGCAGAGTTCATGACCTGAGTTAAATTTTTTATGAAATTTTTGTTCGCAACCTGATTTGGTTGTGAACTGAAGCGTTCATGAGCTGAGGTACCACAGTATTGTGGTTGCAGTTGTTAAGTGTACTTCATGAGGATCTGTCCACCTTGGATGTGGGACATTCTTTCCCTGAACCATTTGATGTAAATCTCCGTGCCAGAGGCCACCCTTCTTTTGGTGGCTTTATCACTGGTAGAGTGTGGGTGTTAGGAGGGCACTCGGTGTTATTCTCTGTGTGGCTTCTTAACTCAGGGAATATTGGGAACTCAAGACTGGAAGGAGCAGAGGAGCAGAATTGTGCATTCTCCCCACATCATTTTTTAAAAATGTACCCCATAAGCTGTTGGACTCCCTGGCAAGGAGTTTCTCTTCTGCAGAAAGGACTAGTGTAAGAGCCTTAGCAATGAGAACTGTGGCATGCTCTGGTGAACAAAGATGGTAGAATTGAACTTACTGAGAAGAGCTCTGTTTGATGAATTTGCTGGCTAACTAAGAAAGCACATAAAATGTTACCTTTGAGGGAGACTTCCAGCAGTCCTGATGGTGGCAAGATGACAGAAATGTCCTCTAAATACATGTCTTCAACTCTGGTCTTGGCTTGACTCAACTGATGCATGGAGAGTACAGCATCTAGGCCCCGTGTCTATTTTATTAAAAAAGACAGGGCCACCTGAGAGGTGGCCATGTCAAATGACAGTCAGGACTGATAGGGTGGTGGTCTGTTAGGTCTGTTGTAACAATGAATGAGCAGATCTTTTGGGTCTCCTGCTTCTGATTCTAATCCTTCAGGGCTATAAACTGGAGCTGAGGTAACTGAAGCAGGTTGAAGCTGAGCCACTTTGCGCAAAGGTTTAGAGTTGGAGTCTTGGAAACAGCATATCTCATTGAACCTTGGCTCTCTAGGGCACCCCTAACATATATTATTGGTTCCAGTGCACACATGTTGTCTATAGGAAATTGAGATTTGGGGTCATTTGGGGTGTCAGACAACCACTTACAGGGTTTCGGGCCATAGTTGTGATACATATATCTAACTGAGGTTCCTGGTGGGGGCACTGGAACTCCTGACCCAACCACATCTTGACAAAAAAGCAAAGGCCCTTGTGTTCATTCTGCCTCACGGCCTGGCCTGGCCAGTGGCCTTCACAGGGCTGCTGCCTTGGTATCAGAACAAAGAACAAACAAGACAAATGACACCCAAACCCGACAGTCACACCAGGCTGTCTCCTGGTCCTTTGCCGAGGAATGTTGGTTGCCCTTCTGTCTCCTGTGCTTTTTGGGCCCCTGATTTCTTTTCTGCGATGAAATCCTTGGTGGTGACTTTGCTGAACCACTATGTTCCAGCATCAGAGATTACCTCATTCTTTCAAGAGGTACATCAGTCTCGAATGAGGATCACCACTCCAATGGCCCATCCTGGGCAAAATGTTGAGTTGCTATAGATGTGTGAGGAGGACACACCTAGTCAGGGAGAGTGCTGGAACCTTCTGAAGGCGTTTTTCAAATAGGTTCCCTTGATCCTAAAGGGCTAAAAGCTGGTGTTCCATGAGACCAGGGATGGTGCCTTACCCAAACTGCCAAATCCCAGAGCACTCCACAAAGATACAGTGGCAAAGGTTGCAGTTTCAAGGACCACACAGGACATAACAAAGGTAAGATGTAGTGAGCCTCTCAAAGAGAACACTGCTCTGGGTTCTGTTACATTCTTATATGGCAAAACCACAGATCACATCCAAACCTATTTTTGCCACACAGTTTACTGGTTCAAAACATAGAGATACTTCTGCTACTAAGCAGATGCTTAGGTCAGCAGAAAGACCTACAGATAAATTTTTCTCTTATGTCTACATATGAGGATGTGATACCAGGTGCCCTCCTTGCAATGAGTAGCAAGTTGCATAAAAGAAAATCTCATGCCCTTCTCAACTCGGTGGGTATATAACGGTCTCACTTTGAAAGAATGGATGGCTTGGGTCTGATGCTGTTAAAGCCACAAGACTGACACCCAAAAGGCTTTATCCAGAGGAGTGTGCTAATCCTTTCTGTGGCCACTAATTTGTTCCATTAACTGCTAACACACCCCTAGATGTCTTTCCCTTACCTCTGCTTACATCCTGTTCAGAACATATTTAAGTGGTGGTGCTGGGGATTTGTAGGGAGAGGATGGACGGACAAGGATTAAGAACTCCTCTTCTACCCACTACTTGCAAATCTCACCTCACCCCATTACTACCATTTTGTGGAAAATGTAGGGCTGGGAATCCCACATTTCTGTTGGACCCTCAGTCCATTGCCTGCTCCATCTCCTTTCCCCCATTGCTGCCTTTTTTCAGCTGCTGTGGTTTCTGTTCCCCTCTTGCTTTCCAGAATCTGGCCTCCCCACCTGCACAGCTTTGTTGCCCTAGTACTGAGATCTCCATGTAAGGTTTTTCCTGACCAAACATTTATTCCCCTCCCCCATGCTTGTGCATGATGGGTCTAATGTGAAAGACAGGCTAAACATGCCACAAGAGGTGAGCTAAATTCTTCTGTGATGTGCAAAGCAGTCCATGTAGATTATTCCACACTTCTGCTGCAAAGCTAGCGTGAATAAAGGTCAAAAGTTACAATGTGTGGAACAGACAGCTTCCTGGCAAGTGGAGTTCTTGGCTGATTTGTTTTCTGGTTGCCAACATCCCACACCTATATGAAGTGCTGGCAGGAAGTGCCTGGTTAATTTAATAGTGTCCTAGGAAGAATGTCTTTCCAGTCTGTGGTGTGGGGTGTTCTAATGTACCTCCCTTCTTCCTGCTTTGTTCATGTTCCAGACATTACCTTTCTGTTTGGCTCCGGCCTTTTGGCTGTTGACATGACTTCCTGACCTAGTTTCTGGCACAGCTCTTTGGCTTTAAATGCATGATGCTTTCCTACCTCTTGATGTGCTGTGACTCTGGACTACAGGCTGCCCATTGCTGCTATGCTGATCTCCACCTCCTGTTTATTCACTTGGCTTCATCTCGACTTTGGCTGCAGACCCAGTTCAGGGTCTTATTTTTAAACCCTTGTAACATAATACACATCAGTGCTAGCTGAACTTTCCTCATTACTGATGCTTATCCTTCCAGTTAGAGGTCCTTTCAGCATAGAATCATAGAACTGTAGAGTTGGAAGGGGCCAAAAAGCCATTGGGTCCAACCCCTGTTGGTGCAGAACAGCAAGTTACACCATCCCATTCCTATGACTGTCCAGTTTCATCTTGAATGCTTCAAGCATGGCAGATCTATGATCTCTAAGTAATTAGTTCCACTGTAATATTGCTCTGAAAGTTAGGAAACTTTTCCTGGTATCTGAACCTGGGTTGTTGCAGCTGAAGTTCATTTTTCTGTGTCCTAAACTCTGGGAAGAGTGAGAGTCCTTGTCTTCCCTCTTTGTGACAGCCTTTCAGCTACTTGTACCATACTCTGCAATTCAACTTCTCCCTACCTAGTGTCTGAACCCAGTGTCTAAGCCACCATGATCTTAAAATAATTGACACCTCTTTCAGGTGTCAATTATTTTGCTGCAAAATCTAAAATTACAGGTGCAATCTTCTGGTGCTTTCAGAATGAAATGTTATTTTAAAAGAAGCTGTGTACCTGCCTGGTCTATCTTAGGCTCTCAGAAAAAAACTATCCTGTGTTCAAAATGAATCTCTTTGTTGTTGCTATTACAATTTATGAGTCCAGAAAGAAGGGCAGGTTATGAGATACGTGGAGTGAGAGGCAGAGCCTAACCCTTGTCTTTTAAAATGCTGGTATTCAGGTGGCACTCAACAGCGGATATCACTCAATTTATATTTAAGCATTACTAGTAATAGGGCTTCAAGATAGAGTTTGACTTCAGAGAAGCCAAGGGATGGCCATGACAAGCAAAAGGTACTTACCGCATGTATTTCCTCTATTAAGAGCTTCCATGCTAGCATTTAACATTCCGGCAGTAGGTGGCACAGGTCTGGAAGCTTCCTGGCAGAACAGATATGGCTCCATGGGGTGAATGGCTCTTACACATTGCAAAATCTTGCGGTATGGAATATTCCTGTTCAGGTTTCTAGCCATACATTATAGGCTCTTATTCCCCTTTTTCCACTGGTTTTCTACTTCCAGAGAAAATCAAAAGCAGGCATATTTTGTGGCCTTTTGCTTGATCCTATGAAACGTATTGTTCAGCTGTTCAATTTGGGCAGCAGGTAAGAGGAGGTTCTCATGGACCAGCATGGCTAATGTTGCGCGTGCGCACACACACACATATATTCTTCATTCTCTCACCCTTTCTCAAAACCCTAGCAACAACAAAAGGGGCAGAAAGAAAAGGAAGGTTTTAAGTGACATAAGGTTTGTTTGTTTTTGTTTTTAATTAAATAGACACTTTCAAAAACACAAATACAAAAAGTGTTGATTATAAATGGAGAACTTAGACTGGAGCCAGGACCACTAACACTGCAGTCCTAGGCATGTCTCCTTTGAAATACGGCCTCTTAATTTCAGGAGGGCTTTTTCCCAAAAGGAGTATATAATAGGATCACAGCCAAAACCAAGGGCTATATGCTTACAAAAAACTGTAAGTTCAGTCATGTCTGAATATACCTAAAGCATGCTATGAAAACAATCTTGGTTTTTTAATCCTGAAATTATTCACTTGAAATTGCACAGGGTTTATATATATATACACACACACACACATGAGCGAGGGAGAAAGATTTGAAGGCAGGCATGTTTTGAGCCCTTAAATAGTGTAAACTTATCAGCATAATTAATCTCTTCTACCTTTATCAATGAGCTCTTAGAAATCTGATGGTCCTTTATGTTTGCCCTTTTCCTTGAAGGTCTATAAACTGCTTACAGACACACATTTGCACTGCCTCTAACTCCAAATGAATGAACAGTTTTAAGTTGACTTAGGCCAGGAAGTGGTTTGTTGCTACAGAGTTTGTGGTAGGGGAAGACGACTTTCATTTGCAGATTTTTGTAATTTTTTCCTTGATATTTTTCCTTTCCATGGCTTTCAACTCAGCAACTCTTTTTGGACTCCTCTTCCCCTGCTCCCCCAAAGGCCTATGAAATATTTTTTACAAACTACACTCAAAACCTAAGTAATAGTTGTCCTTTTCCAAAAGCTATTAAGTTATTAGGAGGGTCTCACAAAACTAATATTGCCCAGAATTTCTCCCTACTTCTAAATCATAATCCCTTACCAGCTTTTTTCATCCTGCTTCCTTATTGCCTTTGTTTCCTTGTACGATGCAGACTTTCACAATAGAAGCTTTTAGGGTGTTTTGCACACCCTAAATAGCAGTATTTTCAGTGTCAATTATCCATTGGGATCTAGTCATTTCAGTTGATTAAGGCTTATTACCACATTCATGTGATAGAGTCAGATTCACTCAGGCTTCTGCTCAAAAGAAAACAGACATGCTTTAGACTGTTGATAGACAAAAGCCAAACAAGTTACATCAGTTTTTAAAATTATTATTTTTTGCTTACAAAAAACTGTTAAGTAAGTGTAGCTGTACACTGTGAGTACAGAAAAGATGAAGTTAAGCAGGCTTATGTTCCACTGATTTCAATGAAAGTTAAGCATGTGTTTATTTGTTCAAGTGATGTGAATGGCTAGATCAGGCTTATTTTTGTGTGGTTTTGATAAGGCTACCATATAACTGTGCTCAATCAATTTGCCCACCTAATTAATCAATAAACTGGAGAAGCAAACACTCACAACAGGTTTGATATGGCAAAATAGGTCATGCAAATACACTGATACCATCTTTCTGGCATAGCATTTGGTGAAAAAGAAAATTATAGATGGTTTTTATTCCCAGTATGCAGATAAGACTTCGTGGGGCAGGACTGGAGTTATGGGTTTCCTCCTAGCAATAGGAACTAGAGGAAATTTGTTATTTTATGAAGTGATTTTGACTTTCATTTCTGTTGCAATTCTGAACACATTTAATAAGGAAAAAGAACCACTGAATCCTATGGAACTTGCTTCTGAGTAAACACTCATAGGATTGAAGTATTAATACAATAGAGATTAACCCAAATTTCTCACTGCGGTGAAAAATAAAATGCTCTTACAATATAATGAGATGAATCTGCCACTTATATTAACTCACATTTAAGAGAACCTTAGGATCCTCAAAAGTAAGTACCTTAAGAGTACAATCATATGAAAACTTAGCAGAAATAAGTCTTATGACTCCCAGCATTCCTCAGTCAACTCAGCTGGCTGGAGAATGCTGGGAATTGTAGAATGTTTTGTTAGCCTAAAAATTCATAAGATTGCATCCAAATAGAAGTTTGCAGTATCCTTAAGTAATTTGAAACCTAATCTGATGCATGTTTATTTTGAAGTAACTACCCCTTACTCCCCAGTAAGAGTACATTGGACTGTCATCATGCAGCACAATAGTGTATCTGTTTACTCACAAGTAATCCTAATTGAGTTGAAAGGTGCATAAGGTTCCATGTTCCCAGCACAATCCTATACATGACTTGATTTCAGTGGATCTCCAGGCAAGTGAGTATAGGATTGGAGACACTGAAGTTCCTACACTGAGTACTATCTTAAAAAATGTTACATTAGGATGCTAGCTTTACCTAGAGACTCTGATCTTCCTTAAAGCTGTTTCTAGAAATGGAATACATCAGAAAGTCACCAATGTAGGAAAACAATACTGTGGAATGTGCTGCATTTTTAAAATAAATTCAATAGCCAAAATAAAACTACAGAGCCAGTCTGAACAAAACAATTCTCCTACTCATTCTGCTTGTAGGAATAGTGGTGGCTACTTCCACTTAATCTAGTAAATTATAGTCAATATTGTTATGCCCATATTACAGATGGGGATATTGAGACTGAAAGACTGTTTCCCTATGGCCACCTATTTAAATGTAAATAAATAAAGATTTTGTAGTAAACATTAGGACCAATTATTTTTTCACTCATAGCTCAGTCTCTTCACTTACCATGCCAGTGGTGCTTTATCATGAAAAATGCCAGTCCATCCTCAGCACTGAGGATCCCACACAACCTTGTAGTTCAAGAGGTTTCCACCGGCACTGTGCACTGCTCATATTCTGTGCAATGGCCCATTCAGAGGAAGGTGATCATGCACAACACCCTTGCAATGCAGTGCAAGGTTGGTCCCAACTAACTTGGTGCAACTGGTTCAATTCACATGGCCCTCAGAGCATCTAACGTGTTAGGAATTGGAGCCATTTTGTTTCTGAATTTTATTTTTAGTCGCCTTTTATTGGTATGTTGACAGGATTTTAAATTGGATGCAGGACACGCAGGCTTAAAAATAATATTTTTGCTCTGTAAAAGGAAGGAGGAAATTCATTTGGTGAAGTGCCTTCTTTCGGCACCTAGTTAAATTAGATGCAGTTTCGAGTTTTTTGTTTAATCAATAAAGAATCCTTTTTAAAAATAATAATGGTGTGAATAAAGATGGAGTCAAACGTTCAGGCCCTACGGTGCAAACTTCATACGTGCTTAACTTGACGAATCTGAAGTCCTTTCCTATCGGCACTGGAGTTGCTGCTCTGCCAGACGAGAGCAACCGAGGCAGACGTGGTAGAAGGGAACGGTGAAACTGAAAATCTCCACCCCACGCAGGTCCGCGGAATTGCAGACGAAGATGCCTCCAGGCAGGAGCCCCATCTTGGAGGAAGCATTCCCCTCGCTCTCGCCTTTGCAGCCCGGCTCTGTCACCGCGCTCTCCCTCCGCCCCTCCTGTCACTCATCCCTTCCGCCACGCCCACCCATCGTCCCGCTTGCCTGTGAAGGCCCGTTTCTTCCCTCCTGTTGGTGGCTGCAGAGGAGGGTTTTTTCCCTGATTATTTATTTAATACGCCCGGATTATTTTTGCATATTTATCAGGCTGAAGTTCCTTTTGGACCAATACGAACGGGCAGCACGGCCTCTTCATTAGCATACACACCTCGTTGTTTTGCATAGCAGGCGCCGGGCTTCGGGTACGTGAAGCGCACACGCAGGCACCGTATTGTGTGCAACCCTAGAAGGCAACAGAAGGCAGCCTGGCTGGCCGGCTGGCTGCTCGCAAGCGAAGCGGCAGAGTGGAGTGGAGCAAGGAAAGGGGCAAGCGAGTGCTAGAATGGCTGAAGGGTTAACTTCCTAGAGGAATTGCGCTGCACGCGGGGGCGTCGCAAGGGGAGTTTGGAGACTGCAATGGCAGAGCCCAGCGGGGCACGTTATTACCTGCTCATTGGAGATGATTGACGACGAGCTGCCGCCTTTCCATGGAGCTGGGAGGAAGGAAAGCTGCTGCTGAAGCGTCGGCTCCTTGTGCGGCGGGGGGATTTCGCTGAGGGGGAAAGGAAAAGGAGACTCGCGCTTTGGCCAGCCAAACGCCTAGTGCTGAGGTGGGAAGCGAGGCAGCCCGCCAGCCAGCCAGCCGGCCGCGATAAGAAGAGCTCCGTTCAGCCGCAGGGCCCGGCGAGAAGGGGGAGAGAGAGCACGCATACGCGGGGCTTGGCCCTTTCCCCCGAGGGGACCGCAGCAGGCGGCCGCTGCTGCCTGGAGCGCGCGAGCGACCCTTGGCAGGTCCTGCGAGGAGGACGAGGAAAGGGCTCGCCATGCGCTGCCTGGCTCTGCTCGGCTTCTTCGCCTGGGGCTTCGGGAGTCTTGCTGGGCCCAACGGAGGAGCTTCCCCTCCTCCCTGCCCGGCTTCCTGCAGCTGCGATGGGGACGGGGGAGTGGACTGCTCCGGGAGGGGGCTCACCGCCGTGCCGGAGGGACTCAGCGCCTTCACCCACTTGCTGTAAGTACGGCTGGGGCGGGAGGGCGGCGCGCTTGCCTTTACCTTGCCAAACAGGTTGCGTGTGCTTCCCAGCCTGGCCTGAGTAACAGGGAGAGGAGAGAGGCGCCTCGCTCTTTTCTTTAGCCCCTGGCCTGACCGCGGCGCTTACCTGCGGGGGGATCATCCCTGGCCAGACGGAGCCAGAGCCCTGGAACTGCAGCGCCCGTATCTGGGCAGCTGCACCCGTTGGATTCCAGCATGTGGCTCTGCTTCTGCGTAAGCATTCCTGAGATCGGGCTATACACGGTTCAGATACAAATCCTTACTGCCCGATCCTATGAATGTTTACTTAAAAGGAGCTCTCGCCGTGTACCGTGGGGTTCGTTTTCTAACACGGGTACATCGGATTGCAGTGCTTACGTTTTGGCCGCAGTCCGACCAATACTTATTTGACGAAAACTCCACTAAACTTAATGACACCATTTAGAGCATTTTGAGTAATGGCATTGTTTAGAAACAGTATTCAGGATGGTTAAAGGGCCATAAAAAGGGTCACTCTCCCTAGCCTTTCAGAGATGCAAACCTCCGTTACAGAGTTAGCAGTTCCGGATTTTAGGATTGACATTTTCCTTATTTTAGATTCAAGGACATGGAGCAACCAAAGGAAACAATGTTGTGTATATGGTAGCATATTTATTTCATTTTTATAACACCCAGTAGCCAAAGCTGCCTGGGCTGTGTCAGATATACACTGCAATCCTGTGTATCCACACTTGAGGTTAAGCCCTATTAAACATGCAAATAATCATGCCATTACTGGCTTGTAAGTTCTGTCCTCCCCCCACCACAACCAGGGAAATTGTCCTGAACCTAACTATTGATTTTCCACCCTTTATTTTTTGAGCCTACAGGTCTCCAGTTATCCACTTTTATTTTGAGGGGAGATGGGAAAAGAGGGGTTTGCAATGTTCCTTGTCATTTCTAGTAGGGAATGACTATGCATGTGTACCAACTCAATAGAGATAATGGTAGATCTCAGCCACTATTATTACCACCCCAAAGTCTTCTAGAGGGCACCAATCTGAAGTGATTTATGAGGTGAGGTAGAAGTGGCGCTTGAATGCCTGTTAGATTCTGTATCCAGTGAACCAAACCACGGAAAGTACAGGTATGCTCACAGTCAACACAAAACCCTAGTCTGGTTAAGTAAAGTCAACACAAAACTATTTTGGTGCCTCTGTATTCCATTGTGTTGGCTAATCACACCTGTGCTTTTGTATAATCAGTTGATCCAGACAGTAATATTGGGACTTGGTTTGAAAGCCTTGGAGTTGAAAGCAGATTCAGCAAAACTCAGATTCCAGTACAATTTACTTTCTATCTAATAGAGCCATTATAATGACAAATACAATGGAAAACAATGTTAGGTGTGTACTTCATCTTGGATTTCAAGGGTGTGATATTATAAGGGGTGTGTGCACATGTTTTGGGGGTTTAATTACTCCTGGTGCTGAATAGGCAGACCTCAAAGCTCTGAGGAATTTCCTAAAAAATGTTCTGCTTTCAGTGCTAGTAATTAAGAGCTTACTTGAGGATTCAAGAATGCAGTGTCTAAAAGGATGGTAGAAGACATTCAGGGAGCAGTGAAGCAGAAGTGCTCTTTGGTTTTGAAGGTGGTTGAAGGCTATATGCAGAGTTTGTTGGCTGACATGATTGGAGGAAGGCAAGAGGAATCAAGTGTTAGTTTTGAAATGGATTATGCAGCCATGTGGCATTGCCTAAGGCCTTCAGAAGGGGAGGGATTGACATAATAGCAGAAAGGTATATGAAGCCAACAAGAATTAGACATGACTGCACCAAACCAGGCCTCAGAATACAATAGGTTCAAGGTAGATATGAAGCAGAGCAGTGGAATTGATTGATCGTGAGTGCAGTATATCTTAACCAGGAAAGTTTTACCGATTTTCACTCAGCTGCTTACTAGTCCCAGATTCTTTTCAGGTCACAAATCTAGATAGTAACATTGCGAACATTTTTTTTTTCAGCTGGAGAAATTAAGGATATTTTACCTGTGGTCTTGTGTTTGAGACTGAGGGAAAAAAATATTTCAATTCTGTTATTAAAAAATATTTATAAGCTTTGTTTTGGTAGTTTGCCTGCCCAATAACATTGTATAAATTGTAACAATAGAGCATTGTAACCTTTATAAAATTCAAAGAATGTAAATAAATCAACAGTCGTATACTTTAGCAGGTATATTTCCAAGCTACATCAGTAAAAGATAAAAACAAAATAGAACAGCAACATGTCCAAAGACAAACCAACCATTTGAAACAGGTGGGTTTTAAAATCCTTTTTAAGTACTTGAAATGAAGGGGGCACTTATCCCTTTGGAATAAGTTCAGTAAGACAAGGGCCATCATTAAAAAGCCCACCAACCTAAGAGATATTAAAAAGTGCTGCTGATCTTAATTTTAGTCAAGGGCAGATTCATATGGGTAGATATGCCCAATCCTTCACAGTGTGTGTGCATTTTCTATGATTTGATAGTTCCCATTTGGAGGGCTAGTGGCTAGAGCTGTTTAGAAAAATGCTATGCGAAGCAAAATGTCCACTAATTTAATAAGTTTTATAATGGGCCATATTTTGTTAGGTGCATCCCACCTTTTGGGGAGTGCAGTAGATTTAATAGTTAAAAGTTACAATGAAGTCTTGTTTTGAGCTGCAGTCAGGTCTTATATTAGTACAGCTTCATTCCTTTTTTATTTTTTGGAAGAAAATTGTAACATATATACCTGCATATAAACTCAGGGTATTTATCCTGATCCACTCTTGTCAATATCAGTGAAAAAATAAGCTTGGCTTTAAAGACTGATTTCTGGATCTAGATCTAGAAGCAGTAGCATTCTTGATGACTCCAACCAGTGATAACTGTAAAACCCTTTTGCAGTTTTGCAGCTGGAGCATAACTGGTATAAACGTAAGGCATAGCATGTTGGCAAAGACACTCAGGAGTAAGGGTCTGCCAGAGGATGGCAAGGTCAAGTACCAGTGGGGTGTAATGGTCAGTGCTGGAACTTGGGAGATCCTGACTTCAGCCTCCATTCATGAAATCATGGGCCAGTTACAAACTCAGTCTATAGTGTTGTGAAGATAAGATGGAGAGGAGGACCACCATGTAAGCCTCCTTAGATCCTTGGAAGAAGGAAAAAAGCAGCGATGAAGATGTATTGTAATAATAGCAACAATTATTAAGATATAGTCATTTAATAAGCGTCAATTTCTTATCTGGAAATGGGTATTATTTTCAGTCTCTCTTGATCAATTTGAGCTATCTTTGGATAAACTAGACTAATGGCAGGCAATTCAGAACCTTCCAGTGTTTTAGACTGCAACCCCTATAAATCTGTGGAGCATTGGACATATTGGCTAGGGCTGATAGAGATTGTACAGTAAAATATCTGGAGGGTACTAGATTGTTTAGTCTTGAGCTAGATTGTTTTCCAGCATTTTTGAAGGTATTTGTAACTCCCTTTTGTAACTCCCAAATGTTGGCTTTAGATGTTTGGTCCCTCATGTTTGCCAATGTGTTTTCAGGTTCTGATGTAACCATATGTAGATTTGCACTCTACAGTGTGGCTTTTGAAATGCTTCTTCAGAAGTATCAATGACATGGAGAAGTGCCATAACCAGATGATACCAAAGTGGGGGCAGTGGCTACAACTGAGGAGCAAGTGATCCAGATCCAGAAGGATCTGGTCAGACTGTGGAAGTGGGCAGGGGACAACAGGATGGCATTCAGTATGGATAAGTGCAAGGTCTTGCACTTGGGACACAGGAATAGGTGTCACAGGTACAGCTTAGGGACAAGT